>NW_024037057.1:0-600000 GCF_015706575.1 Patiria miniata
AAAATTCAAATAAATCAACTCCATGTTTAAGCACTGTCGAACTAGGCGCCCCGTACTAGGCATTCCGCCAGAACATCCTCCCAAGCATCCGCACTGTCGTTCAAGCCACCCGCAACAAACAAAGCGGGATCCCTAAAACGGAGAGCCTTAAAATCTGGTTGACGAATCCCAGCCAAAACATCTGCGGATCCGGAGCCGACCCGTCTGGCGCGTCGGCTGGTTTGCCGTACATATCGACCCAAGAGTAATCACCCATGCTTCGTCTCATAGCCTGTGCCTTGTTCGGATCGAAATCTTGACCTGACGAACGCTCCCACGTATGCGTGCTTAAGATGCCCATGTATTTTTTTGTACGCCTGTAAATAAATGCACAACAAAATGCGATACAAAGGGAAACCGCAAATTCGATAAAACTCAATGAAGGTATGCTCTTTATTTTCCTTCTTCTTCTTCCTGTCCTAGTTCTTCTTCTCTCTTTCTTCTTTTTCTTTTACCTCTTTCTTTCTTTATTTATCTTTTTGTTTTTGTTTTATTCTTTACATTTTTTTTTTTTTTCCTTTTCCCCCTTTTCATTCATGCCATCAAAACCTTGGCTTAAACTACACCGTAATGACACTTTCTGAACTCAAGCTCAATGCGATAGTCCGAACCAGGCTTTGTGACGTGTCGCCATACTTTCATTAATTAACGTACATAATTATAAGTACCTGTCAATACCTCTAGCTACCACTAAACTCACAAACTCCCATACTGCTTCTACATTATTTCTCTGCATTCTCTAGCAAGATGGCCTCTCTTTTGGCACCGAAAACATGGGCCCCGAGATCTTGCGCCACGTGAACCCATTGGGAAGGATTGACGCGGCTGCTGACCACCAAAGGCCCATCTGGGGCGAAAACCTTGACGGGGGAACCCCTGAGGTCCACCCTGTGCCTTTGCTTTGCCTCTATTCACCTCCGACGGCGGCGCATTTTTTGTGGGTGCCAAATTAGAATAATAAATTGAATAATTTCTGTGGCTAACTTTGCCAAAAAGATTACGTTATGTGGCTAACTTTGCCAAAAAGGGAAATAAAATTTGACAGGCTTTTGTCTATAAATTATAAGATAATCTGGGCAGTATTTTCTTGCCGATGAAAATTAAATAAGGTTCGTATTTACTTATAAATGCTGAAGAAAAAAATAAAAGGAACCACCTGGGTTATCGGTAAAGGTAATAATTAAATGCGATGTCACCGTAGCTCACCTATTAGCTACTGCCAAACCGGTTCACTACGGCAACGAAGCAAAAACTCACGGACTAAATATGAATGAAATAAGAAGACTTGAATTGCGGAGCGTGACGATGTAGGCCTGTCTTGCTGCCGGTTGAGCTAACACGGAACTGGGGGCTCGTGCATGGAACCAATGCTGCTTTATAAGACAAAGGACACGCTTGGCTACTCGCGTTGCGTAAGTGCAGCTGCCAATAATAATAAAAGGAATTCAGGCTACTACATCAGCCTCCCCCTAAACTGCTGGAGGCAGAGGATGATTTAACTTATTTCTATAGATATATACATATTTACATTAATCTCTTATTACTTGAACATATCGTTTAGGCCAATGGACTTTCCGGCCTGAACGAGTCGTGCGGGTTGCTTTCTCATTTGATGCTGGATATTGTTGTGGTTTTGTTTCTTTGACACTAGCTGACCTATTGGGTTGTGACACTGTTTTTCCATCATTAGTGAAATCTTGCTCCAAGTATGCCACTTTTAGTCGGTTGATGCTCACTGAATCTCGCTTGCCATTTACCTCAAGAATAAAATATTTATCTGTACGCTCCAAAACCTTAAAAGGACCTTTGTAAGGCGCTTGCAATGGTTTTCGCACTGAATCCACTCTTACCCAAACATGACTGCACTTTTTAATATCTTTGTCTATGTAAGATTTGGCTTTCGTGGGTCTCGTTAGTGTGCTGGTTGAAGTTTAACCATGCGTTGTTTCAATTTATCAACAAAATTGCTAGGATCTGGAACAGTGTTGTCTCGTGAAACAGTGATCAATTCGCCGGGCAATGTAAGAGTAGTGCCAAAAACCATTTCAGCGGTACTACAATTAAGATCCGCCTTGTGTGCAGTGCGAATGCCTAACAAGATCAATGGTAAGCTGTCCACCCAATGATTTGGATCATCAGTAGCTTTGATTGCTGCCTTTAATTGACGGTGGAATCGTTCTACTAAGCCATTGGCTACAGGATGGTATGCGGTGGTTCTTATTCGCTTTGCGCCTAGCAGTTGTGCAAGTTGATTGAACAGGTGTGACTCGAATTGTGAACCTCTGTCTGTGGTTATAAATGCTGGAACGCCGAATATAGCAACCCATCTACTGATGAAAAACTTAGCGACTGTCTCGGCTGTGATGTTAGGGATTGGAATAGCTTCTGACCAACGTGTGTATCTATCAATGATAGTCAAAATGTAAGCGCAACCATCGCATGGTGGTAAAGGTCCTACAATATCAATATGGATATGACTAAAGCGTGAATCGGGTTTAGCAAAAGTAGCTATCGGAGCTGCAATGTGTCGATGAATTTTAGCTTTCTGACACGCTAAACATGATCTAGTCCAATCTCTCACATCTCGATTTACACAAGGCCAAACAAATCTTCTTGTGATTAAATGTTGTGAGGCACGAATACCTGGATGTGATAGTGAGTGCAATGAATCAAATACCGTCTTTCTGAATTTGCACGGTACATAGGGTCGAGCTACACCAGTTGAGATATCACAAGTGATCATTTTCTCTGAAGTATGAGAAGGCACATCTACACATTGAAGGGAAGTTGATTTTCGAAGTTTTTCCAACTCTTCATCCCCTTCTTGTTCATCCGCAATTTGGTCCAAATCAATGATGTTGGAAGGTTCCACGTTCAATGTGTCTATCACACAACGCGAAAGTGCATCTGCGACTACGTTTTTTTTTTTCCCTTTATGTGACAAAAATCAGTTGTGAACTGGGATATGTAATCTAGATGTCTGATTTCACGTGGAGAGTACTTGTCCAGGTTTGTATTGAACGCGTGGGTTAGTGGTTTGTGGTCAGTGAAAACACAAAAATCGCGACCTTCCAACATGTGTCGAAAATGTCGCACACTCAAATATACAGCCAACAATTCTCTGCCAAAAGTGCTATATCTTGTTTCTGCAGGTTGCAACCGTTTCGAGAAAAACCCGAGTGGTTGCCAAGTGGAGTCAACTAATTGTTGCAGTACGCCGCCTACAGCTGCATTGGATGCATCAGTAGTGAGACTCAAAGGAGCATTGTGGCTAGGATGTGACAACAGTGTAGCTTGCGCAAGTGCGGCCTTACTGTTGTCGAATGCAGCAATTTCAGCGTTTGATAATTGTATAGCCTTGTTGTGCTTCTTGCCTTTGAGAATATCCGTAAGTGGCTGTATAATGTGAGCACACGACGGAATGAATCGTCGATAGAAATTCACTAAGCCCAAGTACCTTCGCACTTGTCGAAAGGAACTGGGAACTGGAAAGTCTCTGATGGCCTTAACTTTCTCTAGTATGGGAGTGACACCTTCGGCACTAACAAAATGCCCTAGGAACTTTACACTTTCTACCCCAAATACGCACTTGTCTGAATTGATAACTACGCCAAACTCATCTAATCTTTGGAACAGTTCATGGAGATGAGAACGATGTTCTTCTACTGTACTACTGGCTACAAGCAAGTTGTCAATGTATGCATATACAAACGGTAATCCACGTAATACTTGATCAATGAAGCGTTGGAATGTTTGCGCCGCATTTCGAAGACCAAAGGGCATTCTAGTAAATTCGAACAGACCAAATGGTGTTGTTATGGCCGTTTTTTGAATATCGCTAGGTTCAACTGGTATTTGATGATACGCTCTCGCTAGATCAATCTTGGAAAATATGACTTTACCATAAAGGATGTGGTGAAGTCATGAATGTGAGGAATTGGGTAGCGATCAGGAATAGTAGAACTATTAAGAGCGCGATAATCGCCGCAAGGACGCCAATCTCCAGTTTTTTTCGGAACCATGTGCAAGGGAGTAGCCCAACTGCTTTTCGATGGTCGAATTATGCCTAATTGGAGCATATGGTCAAATTCCTGCTTTGCAATTTTCCAACGAGGTGGTGCTAAACGACGTGGACGGGCATGAACGGGTGGGCCCTTTGTACGTATGTGATGGGTTACGTCATGCTTGACGTCGGTAGTACAGTATCGTGGTTTGGTAAGATTAGGGTACTGACTTAGCAAGGCGTGGAATTCTGATTTGCTAGTATCGATACTGAATGATGGACTTGGCGTAGTTGTTGACGAATAAAAACCTGGAATTGAAAGTGAGGTAGTAGAGTCAACAAGTCTACAGCGTTTTATGTCAACCAATAATGCAAAATGATCTAGAAAATCTGCACCTAATATGGGCTGGCTAACATCCGCTATGATGAAAATCCATCTAAAAGTACGTCTTAGTCCCAAATTGAGAGTCAGTGATTTTTCACCGTAAGTCATAATTGGTGTCTTATTTGCCGCTTGTAAGTTACATTTAAAAGGTCCATTTTTCTTAGAAATCGGAACTGGAAAAACGCTTACATCAGCACCGGTATCAACTAAGAAATGAATGCCAGTAGACCTATCTGTGACACTAATACGGCGACTTGCTCGATACTTGCCAGACAATTCCGCCGTTGTTAATTGTTGGCGTTGTCGTTTTCCTGCTTTTTGTAAGTACACGGCTGATTGCACTTATGGGCTTTGTCGCCGTAACGCCAGTGGTACCAGCAATGCTCACCTTCATGAGAAATTGGAAGGGGCGACCTTGGGCGACGTTCACGGCTTTTACTATCGCGGCCACGGTTGTCACGGCTGTTTGAGCGGTTTCTAGATTTGCTACGAATTCGGCTTTCTAGAGCTTCCACCTGTTTTGTCAGCTGTTCTACCTTTTCTCGTAAATCTGTTGTTTCAGAGGACTCAGAAATATCGGTATGTTTAACAACTGCCGCTGTTGCAATTTGCCCTATAGCTGGTGTGACTTCCATTATCTTATCTGCGATAATGGCCAGTTGATCGATTGATACTGTATCACCTGTGGGCGCGAGGATAAGTTGCGCATTTGTAGGGAGCCTCTGCAAAAACAACTGTTTCAGAATGCTCTCTTCTAATGAATGATCACCTAGTAATTGAAGTTGTGTGGGTTTTCGGTCGCCTAGCTCTTCTGATATTAGAAGTTGATGTAAGCGTTTTTGCTCAGATGCCGAAGTACGTTTGATTAGTTCTTCCTTTAACTTGTCATAAGGTTGGTCACCAGGAGCTTGTAAAAGTAAATCTCGTACTTCAAGGGCTATTTCTGGCTGCAAGGAAGACACAACATATGCATATTTTGTCTGCTGTTGTGTGATACCACGCGTCGCAAATTGCGCTTCAACCTGGGCAAACCAAACTCGCGGATCATTTGGCCAGTAGGGCGGCAATTTTAAACTAACCGCGTATTGTTGATTGCCGAGCTGTGCATGTGACGAATGAGGTTTCTCCTCCTCTGTCGCCATAGTCTGTTGCCTTAGATTTTATAGAAACAAACAAACAACCCTGCTGAATATCTGATTCAAATGGTGGAACAGGAATTTCAAAGTAATCAAATACAATGAATAGCACTATTGTGGCGCGTCTAAATGCCTTAGCAAAGTATGCGCATCCAATTCAAAGGATCGAAACAATTCGTTGTACCACTTCTTTTTTCAATGTGGATTTGGCATGCAGGCCGTCATACAATTGTGAGAAGTCGTTGCGTAACGATGTATTGTGATGACCTGATCTATTTTTGCGCTTGCTTGGCTTTCTGATAGAGGTATGCCACGAGAGTGTACGTGTGCTAATTCCTAACTGTACTTCGTTGTTGAATTCTCGAATACGTGTGTTAGCTTGGTCTAATAAAAAATCCAGTTGTTTTTGGTTATAGCTCAGTTCTTCAACAGACAAAATGGGTGAAGATAAATGCTTACTGGCCTGAAACTTGGCAAAAGATGCTGAGGGAATGGTAACAATTGAAATTACTGTTGTTGGCCTACAAGCTAGAATTTGCTGTTTATAGCGGTTAAACTTTGCAAATAAACCATCCAAAGAAAGGTTGGATTTTTGTAAAACCTTAGTACGAGAATGGGCACAATGCACAAATTCTGTAAGATCGTTTATACCGGCAGCTAGCTTTATGATAGTAAAATAAAAATCACCGAAACTACGCATTTAGTCAAAGTTGGTATCACAAGATCGTCAAGTGTGGCACCACGTTGAATGACGAAATCTATACTCAAATTACTGAAAGCAGGTCTTATATACTGATCAAATGAATAAGCCCTAGAATCAGCAACAAATAATTGACGAACTTGTGTAGGCATAATTATACTTCTTGTTCGAATGTCAGGGTCACCAATTTTGTGGGTGCCAAATTAGAATAATAAATTGAATAATTTCTGTGGCTAACTTTGCCAAAAAGATTACGTTATGTGGCTAACTTTGCCAAAAAGGGAAATAAAATTTGACAGGCTTTTGTCTATAAATTATAAGATAATCTGGGCAGTATTTTCTTGCCGATGAAAATTAAATAAGGTTCGTATTTACTTATAAATGCTGAAGAAAAAAATAAAAGGAACCACCTGGGTTATCGGTAAAGGTAATAATTAAATGCGATGTCACCGTAGCTCACCTATTAGCTGTATGCTACTGCCAAACCGGTTCACTACGGCAACGAAGCAAAAACTCACGGACTAAATATGAATGAAATAAGAAGACTTGAATTGCGGAGCGTGACGATGTAGGCCTGTCTTGCTGCCGGTTGAGCTAACACGGAACTGGGGGCTCGTGCATGGAACCAATGCTGCTTTATAAGACAAAGGACACGCTTGGCTACTCGCGTTGCGTAAGTGCAGCTGCCAATAATAATACAAGGAATTCAGGCTACTACACATTTAAGCCCAGGTGCTTTCGGGCGAAGCGAAGCCGCTTGTCGGAATCCTCCCCTGTGATGGATTTGTAAATATACATAGCAACCCCCTCAGTCTTTGCCTCAACGTGCTTCGTGCATTCCGCCAGGAGATTTACGTAGAGCTGCTTCTCCTTCACGTCTTCTGCCGTGAGTGGCCCAAATTCCTCGACGTACTTCCGAAGCAAAGACATGACGTAGGCTACGTTGCTATCGTATCCCGTCTCAGTACAGGCTTTCAGTAGCTCTAGTCGCCTTGGTCTGTGCACCTCCAGAGCTGACTTGGCCTGAATCACAATTGCCAAACGAACCGTAATCACTCCCTCCTCATTTATTACTGGTTTTTTGTTGTATATTTATTTTTTTCCGTGTTCTTTTCTTTCTTACTTCCTCTTTGCCTGCTCCCTTGGTTCGCATGTCTTAACCCTTCTCTTGTGTACTCGTTTTCCCTTTGCTAGCCCCGACCACCGCAATCCGAAGTCGCTAATTAAACCCCTCAAGTCTTCTAAACCATTCAAAACGGAAAAAAACCTCTAGTTTCCGGGGTTTTGCTTTATAAATAAACTCGGATTAAAAAATATGGCCGTGCCTGGGGAACCTGAGCCTCACAACGTTTCACCTTCGAACTGTGGTCTCTGGATTTTCCAAATAACACTTGCGTTTAATAAAACATAAACAGCCTCGAGTCGATTACATGCACATTTACAAAGTCAACGCCTTTTTTTTTTTTTTTTCCCCCCAAATGTATTTACATCATATATATATATATATATAAATATATATGTCATTTCAAACGCCTGCGATTTAACCACCTGGAGCCTGTTTAAACGTTCTTCACGTTCCCTTTCTCTTGACCAAACTTCGACTCCGTCAATGCTCTGCCCTGGCCAACTTTGCGGTGCTCACACTCCTTAGGACTCTCCACTTATCCACCGTCTTGAAATAAGATCCGGATCTATTCATCACTTACTAACCAATTGTTAAGCCTCATGTTGCACGCAACTTTAATAGCTTCACACCTCATTTGATGATTACCCAAATAATAGCAAATAGACGACTTTTAGCCCTTTAAACGCTCTCCGGTCGTACCTGCCCGTGTTACCCCAACCAAACTCCAAATTATATGCTAAACTGAAATATAGTTTTCCTTGGACGACTTTGAGCGTCCCCCGTTTGTTGTTTTTTGCACAGCCTTGAGCCTATTTTTTGCTCCGCAGGCTCCTCAGATGCGTCATCACCAGGCTTCAAACGTGCGATCTTACTTTTCAGCCAAACTTGTTCTTTACATGCCCTGAGCCTTTAACTTTCACGCTCTTCAAGCTTCGTTACGGATATTTCGGTCTGTATGACCGTACTGCACTGTACGCAAGAGTGACTCGTTTTGAATCAACTAATAAATGTCATGCTGCCAACTAAAATTTACATTTTTTTTTTTCTTCTTCTTCTTCTGGTTAATTGTTGGTTTGTTTTAGTAAACCTGGAGCCCTTTACCGTTCTTCGGATTCCTCTGGTCACTTTGGTTTGTTTCTAGTCAACCTGGAACGCAGATACTTCAGCCTCTGGCCGTTTTGGTTTGTTTTTAGACAACTCGGAGCCCTTTTACCGCTCTTCAAGTTTCCTGGTAGCTTGGTGTGTTTTTAGTCAACCTGGTGCACTCTTACCTACTTCAGCCTCTGGTCGTTTTGGTTGTTTTTAGACAACCTGGAGCCCTTTTACCGCTCTTCGGGTTTTCTGGTGGTTTGGTTTATTTTCAGACTACCTGGAGCCCTTTTACCGCTCTTCAGGATTTTCTAGTCGTTTGGTCTGCTCTTTAGACAACCGGAGCCCTTTTACCGCTCCTCGATTATTCTGATAGGTTGGTTTGCTCTCTGGACAACCTGGAGCCCTTTTACCGCTCTTCAAGTTTTTCTGGTATTTATTTATTTATTTATGTATTTTTTTTTTTCCCCCCTTCATTTTTTGACAACCTGGAGCCCTTTTACGCTCTCCGATTATTCTGGTAGTTTGGTTTGCTCTCTAGACAACCTGGAGCCCTTTTTACCGCTCTTCAGGTTGTTCTGGTAGTCTGGTCTGTTTTTGACAACCTGGAGCCCTTTTTACCGCTCTTTAGGTTTTTCTGGTAGTCTGGTCTGTTTTTTGACAACCCGGAGCCCTTTTACCGCTCTTTAGGTTTTTCTGGTAGTCTGGTCTGTTTTTTGACAACCCGGAGCCCTTTTTACCGCTCTTTAGGTTTTTCTGGTAGTCTGGTCTGTTTTTTTGACAACCCGGAGCCCTTTTACCGCTTTTCAGGTTTTTCTGGTAGTCTGGTCTGTTTTTTGACAACCTGGAGCCCTTTTTACCGCTCTTTAGGTTTTTCTGGTAGTCTGGTCTGTTTTTTGACAACCCGGAGCCCTTTTACCGCTCTTCAGGTATCCCCAGTCGTTTGATCTGCTCTTTAAACGACTCCCGGACTCATGGAACACTCTTTTTGTTCTCGAATTGGCCTTTAATCTTAGTTCATTTGGACTTTGTATGGCTTTTCTACTGAGTCTTGCACTATTTAAACACACTCCGAACTATTCAACCATGACAGACCCTGGCAAACCACGCCTTGCACCCAAACCTTTCCTTTAAATTACTTGTGTCCCGCTCTACAATGTATTTTTAGACCTCATAAAATTCGAACAGGACGACCCATGCATACACTCCTATCCACACCGACACTTATGGAATATCTCTTATAATACTTAATGCTCTGGGCTATGAAAAATAATTGTGTTCCATTTTCGATTCGGAAAGCTTTCTATCTATGGCGCATATACACGCTTTATTTTACAATAAATTATTGTAATTAATTTTTTTTTTTTTTAATATATAAACATTTTGCCTTATTACTGTCCATTAACATTAATATAACAATGATTATCAGTATATGCTAGCATATTATCCCAACTGCCACTACCAATATGATGATGGAAAGTATGGCTAATATTATTACTCTCATCATTTAATAATATTATTGTATGCACAATTCAAGGCTCTCCTCTACCTAAACTGCCCCAGAATCAAGACTAAATCTATGGACCCTGATGCGCAGTCCATCAAATATTATGAATATCTATTGAACTTTGAAAACTATGACGCTA
This sequence comes from Patiria miniata, assembly GCF_015706575.1. NCBI lineage: Eukaryota > Metazoa > Echinodermata > Asteroidea > Valvatida > Asterinidae > Patiria > Patiria miniata. The sequence goes on from NW_024037057.1 coordinate 10,125, forward strand.
CATTCGTGAAATGTGTGTGGTTACCTGAGATGTCGTTGGAGCCGATGAAATCGGGTCCGGTTCACTGCTCGCCGCTGATGCAATCCCAGCTTCAGGCGGGGGCTGTGCTACGTCCACAGAGGCGATTTTTATTCTCTTGACCTTGGGTACTGCCGCATCAAGTGGCCCAGCATCAACCCTTTCCAACATCATCTCGATGTTACGCTTCTGACCTCCATTTGGAGCTAGCGCTAAAGCATGATCTTTCCAACTAGAACTCATATCTTTGAACTGACTCGGGTCGTCCCAACCGTCCTCTACTAAACACTCAAAACATCGGGCAGAGATTTTGTATCTCGAGCAGAGGCCACGAAAGATCTTTGAGCATGGCTCCCCTGCTGCACCGTACGCCTCCTCGCTTTCCTGGAAAGAGTGTCAAATCAGAACTCATCTAGTTAAACTGAAAGGGAGATAGATACCTTTACACCAACATGTGTATGTCTTCATGTTATTACTGGTGTGTGTTCTTCCTGTTAATATAACTGTCGTTATATTTATTTTTGCCATTGCCGTTATATATGTATTCATAACATAAATATCGTTATAAAACACTTCGTGAACACTTTTGTGTTTTTCCCCAAGAACTGCATCCTAGAGAACCTACTATGATTTCCGTAATTATTTAATTTAACCCTGCTTTACTTAAATCATCACTAAACTCCTTCAAATGCCCTTTAAAAGATCTGTGGTAATGTACATCAAATAGTGGGTCGGCTCACCTCTACAATATCGTATGCTTCGCTCATCATGGAAGGAGTAGAACTGTCTTATTTCAAACTGTATAGGCTACCTGCCCACTACAGAAGCACGCCTATTCTCAACGACTCAATGCTCACGTATCGCTCTGCACTATACGCTGTACGCCATGCATGGCATTTACAGGTTTCTATGAAAACAAAAACTTGAGCCCCACCTTTGTTCAAAGGCTAAAACCCGGATAGGCTGATTTACAACCAGGGCCTATATACCATGCCCGCTCGAGCGTGGCCCGCCAGCTCACACGTTGGTTTGCAATGCCCACTCCCGATCGACTTGACAGAGACGCCTTTGCGACAGCCATTACAATATTTTCTGCTTACATCTATGCTTGCGCTCACCCTGTCCGACTTTTAAATACTTAACCTTTGCAAAACAAAGGCCTACATCTGACTAAAATGAGCCTACCGCCATAGCTCTTCGTTCAAGGGTTTCCCTGTGCGCCATTTGACTATGATGGCGCTAAAGTAGATATCGCACTACCGGCATCCTTAAAATGAGGCCAATCCAAACCATACCTTCAAATCCACGAATTCAGGGATGTGGAATGCTATTGTGAAAAGAGAACCTCACCAACGTATAGTGTCCGTAAACTGAAAACCCTGATGCCCATTTCCATGCGTTTCGTATATGACTCGGAGACAGATCTATAGGACACCCAGCTGCGGTCCCGCCAGAATCGCGACTGATATAAAATCATTCGCCCTCTACGCTAGCAGCGATGCAAATAGTATTACTATATATACCTCATGAATATTCATCGTGCAGCCTTGGCATTTCATTTGTCCATTCCAGCAACTCAACTGTGTGAAAGTTTTTACTATTTCCCCGCCTCTCCGCATGCGCGCGTGACGCGCAAAAACTATGGAGGTACCGGTACTATCACACACCTGGGTCGCAACCTTAGATTTTGTTCCAGTGTAGTACAGTGTTTTCTTTTACCAACGACGCCTAAGCTATAGTCTGTGTAATAGAACACGGCGAATTCCGTGGTCACGCGCTTTGTATAATGTTACGTGATATGGGGCCGGTTGTTGTTGTATTACAATGGAGCTATTAAACACTCCATGGTATTACAAAGCACTGCATTCGAATTGACCAATCAAACCATTTAGTCCTGATTTGGGAATGAAATTACGTCACGATTTAGTCAAGTCAACTTCGATTGGCTTGTGCGCGGCTTGAATAAACTTGCACGTCAGGAGATGTCAGACGTTATACAGGATTTGGCTCCGTGGATAACGGGTGATACTCAGACTAGGGCTTTATGTGCGTACCCTGGAGATCGCCGGTGAGGACATCCAATTGTTTGTGCCAGTCTAGTCCAAAATGATCCCATAGCACAGTGGGCGCTGCCTATCAAAATGGCGACCGGTGGTGTTCGCTTTGTAATTTCTAACGAGGAAGAACTGGATGAAATAATTAAAATAATGACACAATAACAATTTTCTATTCTGTTTGTCAATATTTCAGTTTTTTTCAAATACTGCAAAATCAAAAACATGGTTGAATGGACCAATGAAATATCGCAGCTGCCTGATGAATATTTATGAGGTATGGTTAAACAGAAAAGAGGCAATGATAGTTGCTCTCTACCTGTTCGACTGCAGTAAATTCAGTTTCAAAGACTTTATAGGGCTCTGACGATGAATACATCGGTATTTCAATAGTAAATTTCGCGTACGATTTATACTTTCTTATAACTATTCAAGTACAATTCACTCTTACTAAGTAAAATCATTCAAGTTTTGACGGTGATATTTCTTTTCATCTTAAATCACATTGATTTTCACATTGATTTCCAAGTTTCAATTTTGTTTAATTTAGATATTAATACATCTGAATTAGATGTCCTTAACTTTAAAACGTGTGTCAATACGCACGTGCTACTCGATTATTTCCGAAGAATGAAGGGACCAGACGATTTAGAATAAACATCACTCAAATTTTAGATTGAAAAAACTCTGACAAAATAAACCAATCTAGTCGAACTCTAGAGGAAACTCCATCTATTCGATTGAATGAGTTTCAATCACTAGCGTCTGTTTCAGGCGCTTGGAGCTAATGTTTACTCGAATACATGTGCATTTGTTTTCTTTGAAAACCGTCGTCTACGTTTTCACGAAGAGCCACATATGTCAACAAATACCTTTTTTTATATCGATTTGTTCGCTGTTTGGATTTAAAACATTGTACTTAACCATTTTGACATTTTCTGTAAGCAAAACATCGTTAATTTCCAAATTACATTAATGATGCAAGGGACAGTAATCTCGATAATTGCATTGTGCGTTTTCACAAAGAGCCACATACATTTTTGCCCCTTGAACACGTTCAAAACCTATTGCACGGAAAGGCGTAAAAGCATGTCAACTGAAATTTTCGTTATATCTTTGTTACATTCTCAGCTTTGCGTGCGTACACACTCGCGCCTAACCTATGGAAAAGCACGTTGAACCGAAAGGGCCAAAATGTCACCGAAAATGTAGAAATCTTGAATTTTCGTTTTCACGAAGAGCCATATATCTTTACTCATAATGTTCACAAAATAACTACTGTATTAATTATAATCACTGTGATCACGTAACAATTCAGCTCTCATAGAATTATATGATGGTTTCAATACTGCACAAAGTTGTTGCAAAGTAGTATTTTTGGCAGTTTTAAAGTAGGAGAAACTTCTTTTGCGATTATCTCGAAAACGCTTTTTCTTAAAAATCCACATAATGTGGATCTTCGTGAAAACAGGGACGAAATGAGAGTACTCTCGCAATGTAAAATAGCAAAAACTCACTCAGTGCACTGAATGTAACAATATTGCTGGTAAATTCTGTATTAGTATAGTGCTTGCATCAAGTGCCATTATTTTTAAATGAGCGCTAGATTTCTAACTTTGCCTACCTGACTTTAGAATCGTCAGAAGATGACAGCAAAACGCGTTGTTTGTAGTTCATTGGCGGAATGTTTTTATGAGATATTTCAGCCATCTTTATGAAGAGCAGTGCCTCTTTTTAAATTAAAATGTAGCAAACATCATATTCTGGTTAAAGACATGTAATAAATAAAAGGTAAATGTAGGAACATACAATGTATGTAAACTGTGCATGAGTAACTGGAGAGGACGAGTGCAGCAGAGTAGTCTTTTCTTTTGAGGTAATCATTTGTTAACCCGTTGCTATGGTTACTTGCTCAAAGATCCAAGTTGATCGATACATTATGAGAACCATCTCCATAGAGGTACGAACACAAACGGGACAATACATCAATGCACTCACTCGTATACGCCACAACACTATGTCTGGTGGTTTGAATCAAGTTTATTGTTTCGGAACGTGCCCGGAGACGAGGAGTAATCGAGCGAGCCAGGAGCGTTGAAGACCGGTGGCTGTCAATATTACGACCAAGGTTCTAATAACATTGATTTATGCCATGGAGATACCTTCACTTGGAAATATTATGCTACGTGTTTCGCTGGAATTCCAACTATCACTTTGCGTTGACGTCAAAATGGAGGAGGTTTGGGTTTTGAGTCGCTCAAGTAGACAGGTACTTGTCACCTGTCTTTGGTAGGAGCATAAAATGCATGTAACTGTGCATGAGTAACTGGAGAGGACGAGTGCGGCAGAATAGCGTTTCCTTTGAGGTAATCATTTGTTAACCCGTTGCTATGGTTACTTGATCAAAGATGAAAGTTGGTCGATAAATCATAAGAACCATCGCTACAGCTAGAGGTATGAACAGAATCGGGACAATACATCATTGTACGTATTCGTATACGTCTCAACGTGATCAATATGTGTGGTGGTTTGAATCAGGTTTATTTGTTTCGGAACGTGCTCGGAGACGAGGAGTAATCGAGCGAGCCAGGAGCGTTGAAGACTGGTGGCTGTCAATATCACGACCAAGGTTCTAATAACAATTGATTGATGCCATGGAGATACCTTCACTGGGAAATATGCTACGTGTTTCGCTGGAATTCCAACTATCACTTTGCGTTGACGGCAAAATGGAGGAGGTTCGGGTTTTGAGTCACTCACGTAGACAGGTACTTGTCACTTGTCTTTGGTTTTATACTTTCTTTTTAAGCTTGCCCACGTCTCAAGGTACCTCTTGTGGTCATGCACTCTCACAGGAATTCAATGCTGCTGAAAATCGAGCACTAAGAAATGCCACAATTTGGTCGGGTAGAGTTGGTACTCTTGTCGGCTGTGTGAGCCGGTGCCACTCTTGGCAAGCTTGCAAATCAGTCAATTACTTCAAGAACAATCGCAGGTGTGATATGAACAATGTTACGGGAGTCAATGTGCCAAACAATTTGGTTGCAGACTACGGGAGCGTGTACTTCGATGGTCATGGAGGCACACCTGAGGTCTCCGTAGCGGCTTACAGCGATTGCCAGAGTTTACTGAAGGCAGGTTACAGCGTGAGCGGTATCTATACGATATTCCCTGCGGGATTCGCAGATGGTCTAAGGGTGTACTGCGACATGGAGACAGACGGTGGAGGCTGGCTTGTCATTCAGAGGCGTCAGGATGGCAGTGTCGACTTCTACCGCGGCTGGGCTGACTACCGCGTGGGCTTTGGGGACTTGGCTGGTGAGTTTTGGCTCGGAAACGACAACTTGCGCACCTTGAGTAATTCTACTGGATCTTGGGACCTTCGAATCGATTTGGAGGACTGGGATGGCAACACGGCCTGGGCCGAGTACGGAGATTTCCGGATCTTAGGAGATGATTACAGTCTGAGTTTTGATTCGTACAATGCGGACAGTACGGCCGGAGACTCACTGACATTCCACAATCATTGGCCATTTTCAACGAGGGACAACGACAATGACTTGGTATCGATCATTAACTGCGCAGAGGACGTGCATGGAGCTTGGTGGTATGTGGCGTGTTCTCAGTCAAACCTGAACGGTTTGTATTTTAACTCATCATGGGAACAGAATGGAGATAGGCGAGGCATAACATGGGTTTTATGGAGGGGTGAACTTTATTCCTTGAACAAGTGCGATATGAAGACTCGATTAGCAATATGAGATTACTTAAACGCGTTATTTCACTTTGACCGTCAACCTAAAACGACGTGATATATATCCACATTCATTAACAACACCAAATTAAAACAAAAACGCGTAAAGCGTGTCTCCGAATTCACTGTTGTTACCACTTTGAATTTTTTTAGGGCATTAAACTTTAGTCAAGATGTGACATGAATGCAAATGCGAACAACCAGCAATTGAACATATTTTGTATGCTTATTATCACGATAAGCACTTAGCAAACAAGATTGTATCAGGTATTCAAACGTTTTTCCACTAATGCCAAAGTTCAGTTGCTTGAGCATGCATTACTCGAAAAACAGATTACTGCTATAGACACATTGATGGAGATGTGACTGAAACTTAATGAATCTGACTATTTTTTTTTATCGGACTTATTTGTTCAGTGTCAAAGCAAAACACTCTGAATTCTCTCAAATAGCGACCGGATTCAATAAGACAGTTATACCAAAATGCTGTGCAATATATATCGGTGGAATTCAACTACAAGCCGGGACATCGCTTTGGCAAAATCTCTTTACTCTGATGATTAGTTGAATGCGGTGTATAATGAATTCATTTTTTTTTTACGATTGATTAGTGAAATTACTAATCAACTATTGCTTTAAAATACTCATGTAACAACAGACTTTCGACGTATGAAAAGCGGCTTATAAAAAGCGACAGAGAACAAATATAGTGGCCAAAAAGGAGACCACTCTGGTGGAGAACCGACGAGTTGGAACTCTGAAGGACGGAGGTTCGACACCAGCCGTAACTGAACTAGAATAAAGGTTATTATTCATTTGTCTGTTTTGAGGTAAGGGTGGACGAGTTCATCCAAAAAAAACCAACATTTTTAGCTAAAACAAACTAACTTCAACTTCGTTAAATAGCTTTGTGTAGTTGAGCAAAAGAATAATGTTCTCCGAGGAATTTTATGAGCTTTTCAGAGTGTGGCTTTAGCCGTTTGTTTACTTAGACCGAGATATTTTTGAGCGCTCAGCGCAGGGTTTATTAGTAAGGGAATAAGTGTGTGTTCGGGAGGTATAATAACACTCTGTTTAAGACCGGTTGGAGTCTGGAAGGGTGATAATTACCCGAGGCGAAGCCGAGGGTTATTATCCCCCATCCAGACTCCAACCGGTCTTCGCCTCGGGTAATTATCACCCATCCAGACTCCAACCGGTCTTAAACAGAGTGTTTAATACCGACCGAACATACATTCCCATTCATAAATACCTTTTTGGTCAAACAAAAATAGTTTCCGTCCAAACATCAAAACAAGTCCAAACTAGACATTGCTAACCATTTTGCTCAACAAATTTGCTTCATGTTGCATCAAACACCCCGCTGACTACAATATGGATTGTCCCTCTAGTTCATGTTGCATCAAACACCACTCTGACTATAATATGGATTGTCCCTCTACAACTCCCTACCTTAAAAGGAGATTGGCGCGCGCGTCGCGCGTACTGAGCGATGGCGCGCAGAATGCACCTGGGCGTTGTGTTGTGAATTTAGGACAATAAAATACTGACTCACTGGTAGTATTGTGCATGCTTATGTACGAGAGTATTATGAACGTTCAACCAAAAAAATATATGTTTAATGATTAAAGGGAATATACATCATTTGCTTTTGCTGTAATTTTCAGAAATGGATGGAATTGGGGGGTTGGAAATATATAGCAAATATAGTTACACTGACTTTTTTGAGGTTTTGGGTTCGAAAATGCTATAAAAACCAAGAAAAACAATCATTTTCCTGTAGTATGGTTCCCTGACTCCATTTAAGAATAAACAGAGCAGTTTACATATATTGGGGAATTGTAAGGTCAGGGAACTAGTCTAGCTGGCTTGTACCCGTTCATAGGTGTGTAATCGATTGCAAACAAGTGTGATGGTCAACTGGGGCCAGTATTTGGGAAAAAAACCATTTTTTTCCAACGCTGATCGGCCGATCAGCGTTGGAAATTGATACAAAAATACCAGTTTTCTTGAAAATGACAGTATGCAGGTGCCATGATTTTACAGGATGCTTTACACTGTCATTCACTAACAGTCCAGCAAGGTATTTCAAAATGATTTGGTAGTTTTATTTTTTGATGTTTGCAAATGTTGTATTTTCCCTTTAATGTAAACGATTAACATTAATTCATAAACACCTAAGACAGTTTAGCCATTCCTAGTGGTCGAAAGCCCGTCACGTGGCCGGTCTTAACGGATGGTAAAGACATGGCTAGCTGGTCTAAAACACTTTTCCAGTGTCACATGAAATTTCGACTCCTAAAAATCCTGTGCCTTTAATTGTTTTATTGGGTGAACATTCACAATCCTCATGTAGGCATGCGCAATACTACCAGTGAGTCAGTATTTTGTAGTCCTTAATTCACAACGAAACGCCCCAGGTGAATGCAATCTGCGCGACACCGCGCAGTACGCGCGACGTGAGCGCCAATCTCCATAAAAGGTCTTGTTTACATCTTATTTGCGAGCTGGACACTCCATTATTTAGCTAGAGGGATGTTCCAAAAACATGAAGTGAACTTGTTGAACAAAATCGGGGTTTTGTGACTGAAAATTTTAGATTTCTTGAACGAAAAGGTATTTATGAATGGGAATAAATATGTTGTTGGTCGGTATGAACTAGGCTTGGGTAATTATCAGCACCCAGACTCCAAGCGGTCTTAAACAGAGTAATTAAACCTACAAAACATCCCCTTAATAAGATGACAGCATCTCTTAGCTGGCTGTTACTTGCTTGCATAGATATAATGCTAACATTGCTATCACCTTTTGGAGGAAAATATATATATTTTTTTATATAAGGTTTTTAATTAAAAACTGTACAAGAGACGCTTGTAAATGCCAAACGCTATCTACTTGTAATTTTAAATGTTCGTTAATATTGTTGTGTCAACACTTACTTTTTATTAAGCCTCGATCGCTTTTGGACCACTCCCATTTAATAATATCGCTGGCAAAATTGTAATTAGATAATCGAATTTGTTTGGTTGGAAAGTAAAACAATATTGGTTGTGTTAAAATAAACTTCGTATATTAGTGGTAGTTACTGATTATGTAATTCGTAAAATTAGTCAAAGTTATTGTGAGGTTTGAAGCTATAATTTGATTTGAATGCGATGTACGGTGGCAAGGACCAAGGTTTGGTGTATTTTTTTTCTGAGGTGGTAGCTCATAAAATCAGCAATTGAGTCTGAAAAAATTATCATGTATCAATCTGATTGAGCACAGATTAGAAGTATTAACATTATTTGCACAATCTTGCACTTATAGAATCTGGTTCTCCGTGATTCGACAACATAATTTTATCTTGAATTAACGTACATTCAGCCCGAGTTTCAGATGATCGTTTGTAAATCTTCAAATTTGTTGTTGACGTTTTAAAACATATTTACTCATAACATAGTCCGTGTTCTCTTGTGTTAACTATTTTATATTTTAAAGTTGATTTAGTGCTGCATGCCAACAACTTTAAGTGATGCAGTTCGGTGATTCAGGAAAGAACGTTTCAGTTATATCGTAATGAATGGTAACCTTTACATATTGATTCAAGTGATCAACGTTCAGAAAGTTGTCTACGTTTTCAATTCTGCAAGGATATGAAGTAAACTTTATTTTCATTTTTGCGCGACAGGTTAAAAATATTGTTTTCTTTTTAGCGGCAGACAAAGCTGGTTTATTAATTTTGATATTTATAGAACTCTTCGATTGAGTAAGATTCGAATACTGAAAGATAATGCATGTAAAGCAAACTGTATCTTTTTAATTTTACATTTTAATGTGGTATCGAGCATGACTTATCACCAAGCCTGGATTGCTTTTGAACCACACCACTTAAACAATCTTGCTTGCAAAACTGAAATCAGAAATTTGACAAGTCAAGGGGTTAGTTTTGTCAGAAAGTCACTTCTGTTTTGGAATAGTAAAACTGGTACGTGACAGTTAATGATTAGGCAATTCGTCAACTTTCTTCGAAATTATGAACACGGTCGAAGGTATAATTTGTTTTGAATGCGATTAATGCTCGCAAGTACTGTTGTTTGGTGTTTATCTATGGCGGTAAATCGTACAGAAGATATAGAGTGAAAAAAATGTAATATATCAATCTAATTGTGCACGTTTTATAAGTCTAAATATTGTTCGCACTAGCCTTGCATTGTACATTGCTTTCGCGATTTTTTAAGATTAGCTTTGGCAAGATGGTAGTTTTGTAAAGGTTTTCTTACCTATTTTAATACTTGTATCACACAAATTACCAGAAACGAAATTCGATGACAACAATATTGATATGAATGACCAACACAATAAATAAAATAATTGCTTTATTCAAATCATTGCCCATCACCACAGAAGACGAGTTTACCGAATTTAGGACGAATCGGAATGCTTCCAACTGAAATATGCTGCATTTATTTTTACTAGATTTTGTTGATCAGACCAAATTTGGTTAACAAAATAGCTCATAGTTGAATAAGACAGTTGTACCAAAATGACGTGCAATAAATATCGATGAAAATCAACTTATTTATAAACTACAAACCAGGACATCGCTCGTGCAAAATCTCGAACGAACTTTTTAGTAACAGGTGTATCGTAATGTATGGTAACGTTTACAATGCTGCAAGGATATGAAGTAAACTTTATTTTCACTGGTTAAAACTATATTATTTGTTTGGGCGGCAGACAAAGCTGTTATATTAATTGTGATATTTAAACCCCCTTGAATGAGTTGCGATTTGAAAACTGTAAAATAATGCCTAAAAAGAGCAAACTATATCTAAATTTTAATATGGTATTGAACATGACTTATCACCAAACCTCGATTGCTTTCAAACCAAACAACTTCAATATTCCTGCTTGCAAAACGGAAATTAGACATTTGACAAGTAAAGGGATTAGTTTTCTGGGAAGATTACTGCTGGTAAGAATTGCTTTAGATTGTAAAGTTTGTTGTTGGCTTGAATGCAACGTGCACTAGCAAGAGCAATTGGTGGTAGCTCATACAAAAGCTATGGCGTGAAAACAATGTCATGTGTAATTTTCATATTTTCATGTTTATGTGTAGTTCTTTTTTTGTTGTTGCTATAATTATTACCAAATTTAGTGGTTGTTAAAAATATTGTTCGACAAATTATTCAATGGGACTTCTTTTCTTAAGCTGCAGAGGAGATATCATTATGACTCAATCCTGTCACATTTTAGGTGAACGTTTGTGATTTCTCAAATTTTAGCTGACTTTTCAATTACTTAAAACAGATTCGGAGTTCTCTAGATCTTAGAAGTGTGATACGTGTTATAGCTTTTGAAGTTGATTCAGATAGTCACTCGCAGCGCGGGACATATGAAATTGTTAGTTTTTTTTCATCTGTTTGCCCTTTTCTTTTCGTTTTATCAATATCGAGGTTTTTTTCTAAGGCGGCAGAACGCTTTGCCCCAATCTATAACAAATTAGCGGAGGTTTCCTACTGACACTCGTTCAATTGGGCCATGTTTTGTCGTCTGTGACCTTGAAAAACGAACTCTCCGTGGCAAAATCTTGGTGGCGCAGTGCATTGTGAATCGCCCAAATTGAATCTTAAGCGGCAGTAGTGGGGCTATTAAAGTCAAATAGCTGATACAATGTTACTAAAGCATGAAACTTCTCATGTTGGTTCTTCACTAAACTCATCATTAAGACCTACATTATAAGATTATGGAGCAGTATCGAGACAGCCTAGTTCAAAATCGCTCATATTATCCCGGACTGGGAGCTTGAGTGCTGAAAAACATGCAAAATGATAGCATGAAGTCTCAAACAATTTCATTTGGCAAAAAAAGGTCCTCAGTATTTCACCAACCAAGTTTGAAGATTCAATTCATTTTTTTAAGGGATAATTGTCTTCAATATGTTGCACATTATGAGGAAATGTGTACAAATAGAGACTATAGGCCTACCAGACATGCCAGATGTTTCTCTTTTGTTGGCACAGTTGATTCAGCACTAGATACTGATGGGTTGTTGTACTGTTGTTTCAGGTGCAATGTAATTGTCTTATATTGCATGTTTTCAACAAGACTTACCACGCCCACTTGTGGTCAACATGCAAATTGAGGTCAAAGTAAACATAAGTACAGTACGTGTATGACTCCACCCCGCTAGTTTAGTTGAATAATACAAAAGCGTGTGATGTTACTACCCCTGTCATGCGAGCTTATAATCATTCCTGAATCCATGTCATCTCCCAAGTTTGGGCACAACCATATTTGGAAGTCCAGTTGGCTCCCAGATAAACTCAACCATAAAAGTATGTAACGAAAAGAAACAAAAACATTCCAGTTACGCTGGACATTTGCAGCAAGATGGTTAATATACAGTTATACCAATTGTCAATCTACTTTGAAGACAGTAGTCTCATCTCCTGATCATTCGAGTTGTCCTCCGAAGAAAAAGCCTCGCGTGGTTCCCGCCTCCTACAAGGTAAATACAAATCAAAATGTACAAGTTTTTAAGAGGAGCCAGATTTACCTTTTGCTTGTATAATGTTCAAGATTGCAAATTTCACTTAATGAAAAGACTTTTTAACTTACAATTGTCCAGAGTAATGTCAGTGGATATTACATTTTGAGTGAGAAAACTCGTGACTCAAATGTGTACGTTGCAGACAAATCTCAAGTCTGTGTCCAATATGAATATTCTTTCGGAAACGCACAGAATTGTGGGTTAGTCAAACTGAAGTGTCACGTGCGGAAATGAACGCTGTGTCATATGAAAATTAGACTCCAATGAAAATCGGTTTCCTTTTATACCCACTGGTTAAACCCCGCGTGTACGTGTGCACAATAAGCACTGGCTGTTGCAAGAATAAGTCTTGCATGAATGCAGGAAAGTCTTGCACTGAAGAAATCGATTAAAACGATCCCTGTCAGACCTTAAAAAGGCGACGCCGAAAAATGTGACTCCGAAAAATGCGACGCCGGTGGCACATAATATGGCAAAAACCTGTTGGCCAATTGTCGAGAAAAACAGACAAATCAGACCAACCGATCCGACCATCAAGTATTAAGTAATATGTAGAAGCTTCTGTCAGAGCTTATATCATAAAAGAGTCTTAAATTCACACTTCATCGGCTTAAATGACCTTTGTTTGAGGAAGTCATACGTTGTTTCCAATCACGGTGGTCCATTCTGACCTCGTTCTCCATAAATTGTCTCATGAGGGCGCTATCAGCCGCTATATACCGTCATTATTCGTTCGGCTTGTGCTTGTGGATAAAGGTATGCAAGATTTCAAGTCTGTGTTTATATTGACAAATACAATCGACTGCCGTTATAACGAGCTCGGTCATAACAAAATCCCGACTGTAACGAACACATTCTCCCAGTCCCGATCAATGTGTGTATATAACTATTGGGACATATTTGGTTATTACGTGCACGGACATAACGAGACTTCGACTGTTACGACGATTTTGGCCGACCCAATGCGAGGAAAATCATTGTTCTCAACCCATTTACAACGACAGCTTTTCAGAACTACGGGCATTATATTGCAGCTTGTCAACGACAGACCTTTTGTCCCAAAACGGGTATATGCTCCCGTCTTCCAATTCAAGCAACACACTTCAGCTTCACCCATCAATGTACCTTTGAAAAGACTTCCACACAGCGTTATTTTCATCTCGCCGATCTGTATAAATAAATTCAATGGAACTGTAATAATCGCCGCAGTGGACGGCTGGTCTAGTCGCTAATCCCCCGCTGCGGTTTCCCTTAGCAGAACCAGGGTTTGAAGTTTGCTTACGACTGCGGTACCACGTTTCTAGATTATTAAAAACGGAAAATAGGGGCGCTCAGGAGATAAGTGTTGATATTGTAAGGACTAACCTATATAGTACTGCCTCCTTTTACGTTCTCAGTGTTTATGTGCAACCTACCCTTTTCCGCATCGAAACTCCCAGATGCCAAAAAGACACGTGATGATCAAAACAGCGAAAGAGGTACAAGCGATGGTCATAATCGAATAGCCGAACCCGTAATACTCTGTGATGACGCCCCCTAGCAACGGGCCCGTCAATGAGCTAATCGGATAAATCAAAATGTATTTGTGTCCATTTCTGGTGGTCATTCAAGAGATATACACTATCTTTAGTATGAAAGAAATTACTGTATTTGTGGGATGATACACATATTAAAGGGAAAATACAACATTTGCAAACATCAAAAAATAAAACTACCAAATCAATTTGAAATACCTTGCTGGACTGTTAGTGAATGACAGTGTAAAGCATCCTGTAAATTCATGGCACCTGGTATAGTGTCATTTTCAAGAAAAGTATTTAAAGGTATTTTTGTATCAATTTCCAACGCTGGTCGGCCGACCAGCGTTGGAAAAGACTGGCTTTATTTTCAAATACTGGCCCCAATTGACAATTGCACTTGTTTGCAATCGATTACACACCTATGAACGGGTACAAGCCAGCTAGACTGGTTCCCTGACCTTACAGTTCCCCAATGTATGTAAACTGCTCTGTTTCTTCTTATATGGAGTTAGGGAACCAGACTACGGGAAATTGATTGTTTTTCTTGGTTTTTATAGTATTTTCGGACCCAAAACCTCAAAAAAGTCAGTGTAACTATATTTTCTATATATTTCCAACCCCCCAATTCCATCCATTTCTGAAAATTACAGCAAAAGCAAATGATGTATATTCCCTTTAAAGGCCAATGGAAAAAGTATGTAACCAAATTATTGTATCAACTGTTCCTTTTTCTCATGTTTTGTTAATTTTACTTATACAGGTACTATGTAACTATGTTGGCAGCATGAAGAAGGAGGAGAAGGAGCATGTGGAGAACATGGTCGTATCTAAATAAAAAAATCTTTAGCAGAATGCATTCGGTGCACGAACTGTAGGTGGCACTATTTGGCCAAGTTGCAAAGGAAGTACACACTGCGCAAGCGGGATTTTTTGGCTCAAACTTTCGGCCAAACCGAGGCTGTGTAAGCTTTCACCATTGATTTACACTGGCGACTTTTCCCCCTTGCTTGGTAAATCCTTATCAGAAAAAAAAGAGAGCACGAGGACCTCGCTTTCAGGCATTCAGCAAACAGCGCCACCAACGGTGGCTTATTGACCCTCTTACCCGAGTGCGTACGCACTGTTCCAAAGGCCAGATATAACAGCAGTCAATCCTAATCCACTCGGTATGCCATACCACCTGTAGGATTGAGGTTATACATTGTATTAATCCAATCAATTGAAAACTTCTGTTTTCACAAGTACAATAGTGTAACTTCTGTACAAGCTTTACTGAGCTACTTGGACTTGTTATTCATCCTGGTGATTTTTTTAAACAAAAAACAGCAGCCTATATACATATATACATTAAACACAAAGTGAGCAAAAAAAAAGGCATTCCATATCTCTGAATTAAATATGCATATCATATGCATATCACTCTGAACGAGTGCATCATTTCTTTGACCAAGTCCAATTGGGTTTTAAGGACATTAAAACACTGATGGCTGTTATTTCTGTTTTTGTTTTTGCTTTTTTTTTTAGAATGTTTTTTTTCAGCAGTTTTCTGTGCTTCAGTTATGTAGCAATAATGTGTTATTATAAACGGTTACAAGAGTTAAAAACAAACAGTGTAGTAATTGCACTTACTCTGCAGAACGTAACATGTCTACGAACGTTGGAGTAGCCAACATGGAAAACGTTGCGGCTGCGATGGGTATGGTAACGCCAGGAAGTACCCCAGTCCTGTAGGAGATACGTTTCAGGTGTGTAAACGTTTTCCGAGCTGTTCCGACTGATAATTATACAGGAACGTTCGCAAATGTGTTAAAACAGGAACGTTACTTAACGATCTGAAAACTCTTCCGCGTTTTGTGACTAACGTGTTTTGTTCGTAAAGGAAATAACTTTTTTTTGGTTCATACTGCTGAAAACACCGAGTTGTCCCATATAAGAACGTTTGCTATAACGCACCAGTTCTGGACGCAACGCTGCGTGAGGCGTTTCGAGGTGTTCCTAACATTAACCGATTTTTGAAGGGTAAACTTACACAGGCAAGTGCAAAATCTGTGGTAGCCCTAACAGCAGAAACAGTCCCCCGCTGCTGGATGCACCTACTACAATCAGTGTTCTAGCGCATTTCTGACATGAGGAAATCAAAATTTTCAAATTAATTAACACAAAAAGTCCCAGTTTTAATATTGAGCTTTTTCTTATAATTTTTATTATTATTATCAGTATGAAGTTATATCCTTCAAATTAGGTTTTTGCCCTTCACCACTTATAATAGTTTATGCGGTACCCGCTGCTATGTACAGATCCAAACCAGCCAACCGATCCAGTTAGCTCGGTGGTCGAGTGGTAAGACATCTGCACTAGAAAGCAGGAGGTCGTGGGTTCGAGTCCCACCCGAGTCATTTTTTTCCAACTCTCACTGGGAGGTAACACACTGAGTATACAGTGTTTAAACGTCGGTGAAGGGCAAAAACCTAATTTGATTGATATCACCCCAACGCAAAATTCCATCTAATTATAATAAGTTACATCCTGCTACAAAATAATCTCGAACATTTTGTGTCAAATTCGGAGCGATGCATTGTCTTTCCATTGTCATTGAAAGTAACGTCTTAGCACACACACACAAGCCCTGCCGATTAACGTTTGCTCTTACCTTTGCGTCCGCAATGGCACCCCAGATCACTGAGAATAAGCCGTAGCCCAAACCCAAGCTAACAAAGAGCAGACTTATCGCCATCACACTAAAATTAAGCTATCAAGAAGAAAGTGTTAATCAAATAAAATGTGTATAGAAAAAAATATCTTCAAAAGTATTTTACGGGAAACTTTCGAGTAGGGATGGACTCTTCCTGCCTGTTAATCAAACAGTGCGCATTGACCAATAAGATCACGACTTTTGTGGTCACGTGACAACATAAGCGCGGTTAAACTCGGTCACAAGGACAGACAATTTACACACACCGAAGGTGATATCATCAAAACTATGAATGGCCCATTTTAACGTTGCCACTTAAACAGACCTTGCATATCTTAATTAAAAAAAAATGTTATTTGAAGAAAATGTCAATTTTGTCTCCATTACCTCGTCCAGAAAAATTGCCAGAGTTGGCTGCAGGGACGCGTAGGCTGCAAAGCCAACAAAGTTGGCGAATAAAGCAATCCAGACGGCAGGTATGCTGAGCACTCGGCTCACAGAACCAGACTCCTCAGCCTCGTTCCCTGATCAGAAATGGTAAATAACATTGCACGGAGTCGGCAGGGAACAACAACCTGAATCTGGCGCCCAATTTGGTCTGGTACCCCCATGTACGATTAATGCAAATACAAATTTGGTGCTTTACGTGTTTTATTTAATCACTGATGTCCGGGGTTATAATCTGATGCTAACTGCAGCTTAACATTGATTGGTCATTTTTTTCAGCCAATGAGGGCGCTGTCTTCCCATTAGGGCGGTAAAACAACAGACGTGAATCCAAGATTGCTTGAGGTAAGTTTACACGGATTCGGGAATTGCATCTTCGCCCACGAGTTTGGCACCATTTTGTACCTCATATTTTATAGATCGTCAGTTGCAGCGCATCTATTGAGGTGTGTGGTTTTGTTCAACAGGGACACTACGCTTGAGTAAACCAAAACCTCAAAGATGGCCACTGAATGCAATCGCTCTATCAGCCTTTTTTAATATCCACATTTTATTGGTTTTAAAGATTCAAACCTTGATTAGGCATCAAGAAGCAATTGACGACAACGGTCGACAGAACGATACCACCAAGGACGAAGAAAGGAATTCTAAATCCTGCAGCCTGGTAAGACAAATCAACAAAACCATTACACATGTGTTCATTGGGGTGTTTGTTGTTTGTTTGTTTGTTTGTTTGTTTGTTTGTTTGTTTGTTTGTTTGTTTGTTTGTTGACTCTGTATGCAAACAACAGAGGGCGCCTCACTCCCCTTACCGTATGTTGAGCAAGTTTGGACTCTGGGAAGACGTCGTTTTCTTGGTACAATAACACAATATCACATTTAATAAAAAGTTCAAGCACTTTGGCAACTTTACTTCAATCTAAAAATTTGTTCTTGGTTTCATCCAAGGCAAAAATAATGTCACGTGCAGTTCTTTTAACGTGCAGCTTCTTTCAATTGACTGGAAATTATAGGAGGTGGTATTTGTCTCTTCACTATTTTTTTATTATTTTTTTTTGTACAGAAAACAACTGCACTCATTGCGTTAACTCATTAACTCCGATTGCAATTTTTCCATACTTACGTGATACAGCAAGCCGCCTACTGCTGGCCCAATTGCAAAAGAACAGCCGACAGTCGTCTCAACCAGACTCTGTTGATTTAAGAAGGGGGCACCAATGTAAAAAGATAAGTTTACCTGAAGCTAAACAGGTGCTCTGAGGTGTAAACTCGCGTCCAGTGATTTGTGCTTTATTAATCAACTATAAGCATGCGCGGATCGCGTGCGAATGATTTACTCCAATCTAAAAGTCGTCACTTTTCTGCCGGAATACAAGTTTACGTTTGCCCCTTGCAGGACAGAATATTTCAATACACATACCTAAGACAGTTTATCCATTCCTATTGTTCGAGAGCCCGTCACATGGCCGATTTTAAACGTTTGATAAGGACTGGCTGGCTGGTCTTCAACACTTTTTCCAGTGTCACATGGAATTTGGACTCCTATGAAATCTGGTGCCTTTTGCCGTTTTATTGATTCAACGTTCACAATCCTCACGTAGGCATGCGCAATACCACCAGTGAGTCAGTATTTCATAGTACTCAATGCACAATTACTTGCACAGCTGCGTTCTGCGCCAAATCGCGCGCTACGCGCGACCTGCTCGCCAAACTCCATATAAGGAGGTTTTTTTTCTACGACTTGCGAGACTTGACACACCATAATACAGTAAAAGGGGTGTCAGAAAAACATGAAGTTAAAATGTTGAACAAAATCGTTGGACATTTATAATTTTGGACTTGTTTTGACTTTTGGACCGAAACGTTTTGATTTGTTGACCGATGCTGAAAATTACCCTAGACTTCGGCTCGGGTATAAATTATCAGCATCCAGAAACGAATTGGTCTTAAAAAAATAGTGTAAAAACGGCCAGGCATACTCATAAATGCACGCATTATTTCCTTTAATTAGTATGGTGGTCATTTTTCGGGTCATTGTGATCTGGAAAAGTGTCATTTTGACCCGGGAAACATGTCGTTTTTACCCGGAAAAGTATCAGGTCAAAATATGACTGGGATTCCGGGTCAAATCGGACGCGGGACCTTTCAAATGTAATATAATTGCCCATGAAATTAACTTTTTATACCACAGCCTTGCCAACATCGTCAGGGAATACAGAAGCTACGATGGCCGTTGATGCCGTCAGCACAGCAGCCGAGCCGAGCCCCTCTAAAATGCGAATGGCGAAACTGAACCCAGTGAAAGTAGCGATTGTGGGCATGTCGATAATAAACCTGTGTTAAAGCATAGGACAGAAAACGGTTAGTGCTCCCCCAGTTGTCAAAAGTTAAACTGTAGCCTAATGGGCCTTATTGAATTGAAAGTGAGGTAAAATCGTTGGAACCTGGGCAGAGAATTGAGAGCAGGAACATTACTAAATAATCCAAGTCTGCTTAACCATGCGAGCTGCGAAGCGTAAAGACTTACGCCGCGTAGCTGAGGTGCTCACGCGTGAGGCAGTTTTTATTTCGCGTATAAAATACTATTTTGTGGACACAATCCTTTCTCTAATAGTCTAAATATTATGAATGCAGGTCCTCCGAACCCACACAAGATTGAATCCCCTCCAGTAGGTCACTCACAGACATTGTGGCTGCACAGTCATGTACATAATTATACACTGCATGCACTGTGACCATTACATTGACTTGACCATTACATGTTGGATCGACCATTACATGTTGGATCCCCCAAAAAAGACGGACATGAAACAGTCGAGACAGCCTTTCTGTGGCTCTAGACAGCTGTCACTGGGCCAGCAGTAGAGGATGATTGATGACATTGTTGTGACGGCGGTATGTAAAGCACAGATACTTTTTTTGTGCACAAGTGAATGGGCTTTGGCTGGAGGCCCAACTTCCCCAGGGGCGGCTGACCCCCAAGTGAACTCCTACAAGAAAAGCGACCATACCATCTCAAACCACAAGGTTCACTTTAGAAATACAATGTACATGTAGTTTCAAGGGAATTGGGTGATAGCTTCATAAAAAAAAGTTAAGAAAAAAAAAAGTGCCTAGCGCGTAAGCCCCTGCGCAGCCCGCAGGGTTAAACGAATAATTTACACTTCGTAATTTTACATATTCCCTAATGTTTTAAACAAGATTAAAAAAAAAATGAAAGTAAAATAAGGATGCATTAATAGTCTGGCGCCACCCCATTCAGCAGTTAACAATTCATGAAATACACTTAGGGAACATGACAAAAATGGCTACCTCGTGAATACGGTCCATGAAGCAAAAAAAAAGAGGAGAGAACATGAAGAGATTGATGCTCACCCGAACAGAATGTTACATCCTCCCGTGAAAAATGAACCGGCGAGAAACACGAAACGGGCACCAACGATTGGTATCTAAGAAGCATATACATGTACATGTAATGTTAAAGTCAATGACTATTAGCAAAAAAGGGAAAATGAGCCGGTAGAGGGCGCTAACAACCAAATAGCGCCATCTTTTGGCGAGTAGAGAACAGAGTTTTTGAAAGAAATGGTCGGTTTTATTTTTGTTCCTATAGACCTTTCTACGCTTGGTTGGCAAAATTACGGGATGCAAAACTACGAAAGGTACAACACTGCAAAAACGAAGAAGAATTTTACAGAAAACCCAATTATTACTAGATTGTTAGAAATACAATATTGTCAACAAAGCGTCAACACAATTCCTACACATTCTTTTTTTACTGTGTATTGATGGCATTATGGGGACTTCTTTTTAATATGTTGCCAAACACGGCTTCAATTAATGCGCTTGTGACAGCCCATATAAAATGGCGCCAATATTTACAAACAAAAGAAAGGTCTACTGTTAGCCCACATTCCTCATTCAAAGATGTTGTAGATTAAACACGAGATGTTTTGCGTTCCCCTAAATAATGTCTTATTGAATTTTTAGACCAAACAGGGACTTACCATTTTGCCTATTAGGAGCGATCCTATGCCGTATGACAAGGAAAATACGCTGAACACCATCCCAATAACTGTCTGTGATATTCCCCTTTTCTTTGCCTGTTGCAAAGTGACAGGAAAACCATTTGATATAATGAATCCCTAAAAAGCGGATTTCATCCTTCAATCAACTACATGTATCTAAAAAAAAATGTGTTATTGAAGCTTGCAGATTTTAACAGCAGTATGGAGGAATAAGCCATTTGCGAGTTAAATTTGAATAAAATCTGGTACGCTGAAGTCAAATGGTTTCCATATTTCAGTTTTCATTCAACCAGACCTTTGAAATAGGAAAAGTAAAAAAAAAACATTACATTTTCGGGAATTTCTGGCCGTAATGGCCCTTTAAATCGAGCGCAGTCGCACGTGCACGATAAGCGCCGGAGGAAGTAATCGAACGCCGGTGTCATTATGATAATCTGACTCAAATCAAAATCGGACTCCTTTTCCTTATTATTGGTAAATCCCTCGCACGCGACAGGTCAGTCTAACATGATCCTAAAAATATCGTGTTATCCTACTTACGCAAGCGCAATACTACCATATTAGCAACCATCATACTACCAATTAGTAACCGGGACTAGATTGTAACAGGGTACTCGTCTGTTGTTTAAAGCTATAGTCCATCATTTGTAATTAGTGCATTTTGTTCGTTTGAAGCAACAAAAGTGTTCAAAATCTAATGAAGGATACTAAACAACTTAGTTGATGAAGTTTCAGCTCAGCTTCAGCTTTATATTCCGAGAAAAACAGCATTCTAGGATCTCAATTTGAAATCAAAAGTTGCTAAATCATGTTTCGAATTGTTTTTAATTGCAGCTTTACGCGATGTCGCGCACTGATCCGACGAATTATAGCAACCGCGCGCGCCTGTGTGTCGTTCCAATGCTTGTGGGCGCTGCGCCGAATAACAAAACGAACTGCTGATTTAAATTTTCCTACGGTGCTTCTTAAGACGCACCGTTGGAAATGCCTTCTTTCGTTGATTTCTTCAAAATGAGAGCTCGCCAGAAAGGATAATTTCACAGGGAGTTTAGTCCCCTTACTATCTTTCAACCAGTATGTTTTTCAACAATAATTACGCCAGTTACTTTTTTGGATAGCTGCAAATGATCGACTCGGGCTTTAATGTCCTTGGTCGTAAATGATACATGTGCATCCATTCACTCATTTCAATAATGGGGCTTGCACGATACATTGATTTAAACAAAATTAGAGGATCCTAATAACGGCCGATCCTTTTAGCAAAGGGCGGATCCAGGGAGGGGGGACAACGGGGGACATGCCCCCCCCTAAAATGTTGGTACACCGTACCAACATCTTTTCCGTTTAAAAAAAATTGTGGTAAGAAATTGACTCAGATCGCACGACAGAGCTTTTTGAATCTAAAAAAAAAAAAAAATTGGGCCTCTTGAGGGGGACCCGAACCTCACACCGTAATTTTTGTGTACCCACTTTTTATGGGGACCAACATTTTTTTGCCCCCCCCCAAAAAAAAAAAAAAACCAAAAAAAATATGTGTTCTGGATCCGCTCTTGTTCTTGCTTGACATAAGCAATTGTAAACAGTTAGCCTTTGGCTAACTAAAAACAATACAACTTACAAAAGTATTTTTGGTTGGGGAAGGAAGAGGGGCATTATCAGTATTTTGGTGGGGGACCTGGGGGCACGGCCAATTTATTGGGCCCCGTGCCCCCCCCCCCCCCCCCCCCGTGGCTACGCGGGTTGAACTTACCTCAATAGGGTAGAACACCGTGATGACCGAGAAAGCCATCATGTTAGTAAACGCGGCCAAAATGGTGCCCACAATGGTGGCTATCTGGTGGGATGTAAACCTGCTCTTCGCTGGTTGCTGGTCACCGTCGGCATCAACCGCTTCCTCTGGAGTTGCCAAACCTCTGGGCGGAGTCTCCATTGGAGAAGGCACCTGACTATTTGCATTTTTCTGCGTACCCTCCATGTTGCCGTTTTCGTGTGTTTGAAGCTCCATGGCCTGTCCAAAAATGTCAACATAAAACAAGAAGTGTTTACCAATTTAGTGTTAGGTTCTGTCAAAGCAGTACTTCAGACTAGCGTAGTGTCACACTATCAAAAATTCCGATCGGCTATATACAAGTCGTGGTTTTAAGTTCTGTAACGTCATCATTAGCCATTTATTTCCTTTATACAGCATGCGCAGCTGTGTAGTACTACAATCGCGGTGATGGCTTTCAGGTAGGGTAGTATTTTACGATCACATTAATTGCAGTGCGTGGTTCATTATAATTTCTCGATCGTTTGAATTAATGAAGCGCGTCTATTTAGCATAAATAGGAGAGATGCATGTATGTGTATTTTTCAATGGCAATTGAATTGAATTTATTCCAGTTTCCACTGTGACATTTACCGACATTTCGTCACCGTTTTCACGAAGAGACAAAAGTCTGCCCGTTAAGTGAAAAGCATGTTTTGAGAAAATCGCATTTGAAGTTGGTCTCTTTTTGCATCGCACATTTCCCTATTACCCGGAACTCTTTTTAATTCACCAATGTTACCACACAAAAGACCAGATGTTGAATGACTAAAAACTATAGGTTTTCCCGGACAATTTCGGAAAATGTGCGTTTGAATTTGTAAAACATAAATTCAATTTCGCGCCGAGTTTGAGAACGACGTACATCCCTGTTTCATTTTCGCAATAACTAGCATTCGATTTCATTTTGCATCAATCAAATGAATGAATGTGCATAACGTTTCATTTAAGGGATTACAAATACGTGATTAGGCTTTCGGTTTGACGGATGCGTTGCCGATTATTACGAATGTGCAATCCAATTCGCAGAAAATCGATTGTCTATTGTGACACAGGCTGAATTGAACATTCTTTTTCATTTGTTACAATTTAAATTCGCATTTGCTGCATTCAGTTTAAATAAATTATACAGGCCTATACAAATCATGATACAACTTTGATTCATTAATTAATTATTCATTAATTAATCAATGTATGCCTTATTGATCATTAATGTGTTTGTTCTTATATACACAAAGGCCTATGTGAAATGTAGGCAAATGAAGTGTGAAAATGATATATGATATGACCAATATGAAATCACTCAAAATAATCTTGTAGCCATATTATTGAGACGGTAAAGGGACACATCACGTGTCATGTTACATGGGATCTGCATGGGGACTGTGTGAATATTCAAAAATTCAATCATTCAATCAACCATTCCTCAACTGTTACTTTAACACATAAATGATTTCCAATGCTTGACCAGGCATACGTTAAATAACACTGCGAGGGAAATCGGCTGCACATTTAGCGAAAAAGATTGATGATAAATTAAAAGGAAAACAGGATTGCAGATGTGCCTTCGATTTCGCGCTAAAATGAAATGTCAATACACTAAATGCAGTGCATATTCGGGAAATCGTACGCTGATTTTTTACGACTGAATGCACTTTCACGGAAAAAGAATTATCATTTGTTAAATAGAAACAGAGATTTGGAACGTTCATTCTATTTCGCACGAAAACGAATGCTTCTTTTACAAATTCGTGTACACATTTTCCGAAATTGTCCGGGAAAACCTATATTAAATTATTTCCAAAAAGAATTAATTAACATTGGTTAGTTAGCAAAGAAACACTTTTGTCTCTTCGTGAAAACGCTAAAATGTGTTTTGCCCTCCACGCAGTCACTTTTCTCTCTTCGTGAAAACATTACGCGCTGTACGCGCAGTGGCGTAGTGGGGTAAAATGCACTTTCGCTCTTCTTGAAAACGGTACGTGCAGTACGCACAGTGGCGTTGTGCAGTAAAATCATATAGCTCTAGGGCAAAATGCACTTTCGCTCTTCGTGAAAACGGTCAAGTCGATCAAGGGCAGTGTTTTCCCCTACATTCGCGCATTAACCGTGTACACAACTAAGGTAGATGAGGAAACACGCATTATTTTGAAACTTAAAGCAACTTGGTTTCCACGTAAAATATAATTATGGTCTTTTTGACAAATCATTAGTCTCTTATCCGGCCGTGTAACAGATGCAATAAGATTATATGACGTAATTTATTATGTGTTACTGCAGTAGCTATAGGGTGCTTTCGGGTTACTGTGTGATGGAAAATTTAGGTCAATGGGACTGGGTATATTTTGTTTACATTAATTTTGTACAGTTTTTTTTTTTCCATTTAAACTGTTCTCATTTATTTGTTTTGTTTCCACACATTTATGATCAAGTTACTTCAAGAGTACCCTTCAGCTTAGTGATAGACTTTTCATTTTGTCTGATACCATGAACGCAAAATATTATCAAAATGAAGTTTTCATTACATGCCATTTGCCATTTTCATTTTACTGTTTTTCCAAATTTTTTTTTGGCTTTCGTGAAACAAAGGGAATTAAGTTCTGCATGTAGCACTTTCAAAATCTAGGATATGAAAGCCCAATTCATCAGCTTTCTTTTAGTGCAAGAATAATAATCAAGTCATTCGTGTAATGTTCACGTTACGGAATTGTAAACACAACAACAGTTTTAAAGTTCAGTCCAGAAACCTTGATAAATAATGATAAAGGCCTATTTGGCTTAAATTCAAGCCAGTTCTAAATTAAATGGTTGTGGTATCCACTAATGGTATCAGTATAGCAGGAACACCTCTCGTCATGAGCAGGCAATCGGCAAAGGAGAAGAGATGTACAAATGTATTAAATCCATGTCTTGAGTGTACTTCTCTCTTTCCGTATTAAAATATTACAAGATTGAGGAGACGTGAAATGTGGCACCAAGGTGCGGCAGAACTAGGGGGAAGGGGGACTTGCCCCCCCCCCCCCCGGCCAACAAAAGTGCCCCTCTCTGGGTCCGTAAATGTGCCCATTCGAGATGAAAACAAAACTGCCCCTACGAAGTCATGAAAGCATAATCATGATTGCGCTTAAATATTGTCTCCTCTCATGTAATGAAAAATTGCCCCTCAAAAACACAATACCCCTCGCGTGAACCTTCTCCAGATTTGTAAAACTTCTCGATAGCGAAAACTACCCCTCGAAAGCACAAATACCCCTCTCGCAATACTAAAATTGTGCCCCTCTCGAGATTTGAAATTGGCTATCAAAAATAAAAGTGCCAACAACTTATCGAGATGGAATACTGCCCCGCGAAAACATGACAAGTACCCTGCTCGCAACATTATTATACTGTGCCACTCTCAAGATGGAAAACTGGCCTTTAAAAAAAACATGTAAAAGTGCTCCTCACGCGATAAAAAAAAATGGTTACTTACCGGCCATCAAAAGCAACATTGCCCCTCTCACGATAACAAATCGGGTCCCTTTGCATAGGCTTAGCTAGTCAAATTTAAGGGCGGACCCAGAGAGGTTACTGCCGGGGTGTGCTGGAGGCCGAATGTCTCTCTCAAGTGAAAAAAAGTCAGGAAAAGGCTAGCATACTGTCAATTTTTTGAGTTAGGA
The DNA here is from genome assembly GCF_015706575.1 of Patiria miniata. Classification (NCBI taxonomy): domain Eukaryota; kingdom Metazoa; phylum Echinodermata; class Asteroidea; order Valvatida; family Asterinidae; genus Patiria; species Patiria miniata. The sequence continues at coordinate 36,639 of NW_024037057.1, forward strand.
AATTAAAATGTAAAAAAGTTTAACGCAAACATTTCAAAAAGTGTATTTCGCTGTTAGTAAATTTGTTGCTAGTAACTTTTTTTGCAATGTGAACGAAAACAGTTTCATAATTTTCTCTTCTTTCACACTGACGGGAGGTGCCTTTTTTCTGAGGAAGTGCCGCCTTTTATTGATGCCCCCCCCCCCCTGTTTGAGAAGCATTCCACAAATACAAGCTAGTATTATTAATAACAAATGATCAAAGCACTTGTTTTGTGCAAGTTTCCAAAACGTCCTCCTGGCAATTGAAATCTTCACATTAGCATGCTGCTTTTTGACGAGTTTTATTTTCTGAGTATTTATCTTGATCGTTTTCTGTATACATTGTTACAAAAAGTTTAATGATGAACAGAAACACTTTGAAATAATTGACATGTTTTCATTTGGAGTGCTTATGAGACATAAAAAAATGATCAAAATAGCACGTTTTAGCGGTGTAGCAGTCACCTCATTACTCAAAACATCTTCAATTAAAGCCATATTTTCCATCGTTTCACGCACGCCTCCCCCAAATAAGGTGCACTAAAACAAAGGTAAATGACAATCCAGTACTGTCCTTGTCACAAAAACTTCCTTTTGTTCTATTTCCGTTTATGGTATCAGACAAAATCAATATTCCATCAGTAAGCTGAAGAATCCTCTTGTAGTTACTTTGGTGGGGAAAAAAAATTGAAAGAAAAACTGTACGATTGTAAACAAAAAAAGTTACTGTCAGTAACCCGAAAGCTCCCTTCAGGTCCTGCAGTAACACACAATAAATAATGCATATCATCTTGCCGACCGACCTGCATCTGTTATTTAAAAAATGCCGAGGAATACGAATGAGAACCCACGATTTGTCAAAAAAGAGACCATAATTGCGGAAACCAAAATCTTCTAAGTGGCAAAATAACGCGCGTTTGCTCATCTACCCATAGTTGTGTACACGGTTAATGCGCAAATGTAGGGAAAAACACTGCCCTAGATCGACTTGACCGTTTTCACGAAGAGCGAAAGTGCATTTTGCCCTAGAGCTATATGATTTTACTGCACAACGCCACTGCGCGTACTGCACGTACCGTTTTCACGAAGAGCGAAAGTGCATTTTACCCCACTACGCCACTGCGCGTACAGTGCGTAATGTTTTCACGAAGAGAGAAAAGTGACTGCGGGGAGGGCAAAACACATTTTAGCGTTTTCACGAAGAGACAAAAGCGTGATTTCATTGATTTAAACTGATTTTGACAAAACAAAAGTTTGCCAGGATGCTCGTTATTGTTCACTTATTCAATTAAGACCAAAAACAGAATTTCGAAAATATGAAGATTTCTGGCCACTTTTCTCTCTTCGTGAAAACGGTGACGATTTAGTCCAACAATTTAGCTGTTCACTCTTTCGCTGGTGTCACCTTTCATAATACCATACCGTATAATCTTCGTCATTGTATTGTATTATTTGAGTTTAATTAAATTTAATCTATTGTATTTTCTTGCGCGTTACAAACACAAATTTAACCTTTGGGCGACACAGCGTCCTACGTTATCCCTTTGAGAGACATGTTGAATTACTGGGTGACATTCCAATGCCCTAATGTCTGAGCCCCTATGTAGAGGCAAGTTGGGGGAAAATGCTGTGCACAAATAATGCGAGAGTCTAACTTTTTGCCTAATATGGATTTCTATTATATTTTGCCGTTAATGTTTTTCGTCCTACATAATGTTTTTTGGTTCCGTCGGTGTTAAGTCTTTTATTTAGTTTTTCGTTTTGGATAAAATTTCCGTTTTCCAAGTACAAGTGTTCATATATTTACCTTTGCCTTGACCTTATTATGAACTTGAATACAATTAATAACGAAAATGTGCATGGCGGATGATATAAAAATGATAAAGTCTGCAGGTAATTCCATGTACTTGAATATTAAGAAAAAAATATCCGGCTTTGGCCCAATGCACTCCGTGTTTTCGATGAATATGTAAATCATTTGTAAAGCGCTCAACCGGATAAGGCTTAACGTGCAAAACTATAGTGCGGCATTCTGCCGGCGAGGGAACGGATATTTGTACCAGTGGTCCGCTGTCGGCTGCCATCGGCGGCCCGCCAGCGGTGCTACCGGTGGGCCGCTGCCGGGCGATCGCGGCTTGCGGACTGGGAATTTAAGGTTGCAGGGCAGTAATTCGGTCCGAAATTGCCTGCGCCGGCCAAATCACGATTTGCATGCCCTCAAAATCTTCAGTATTTGAGCATGCTGAGGGCCATGAACTTGAGGGTTTGTAAAAAAAATATGGGTGGAAGCCGTGCACAGGACTGTGAACTTGTAGTTCCGTTCAATTTGGATGAATTTTGGGCCCTTAAAGCGTTCTAATTTGCAATGGAGTGTAGGCATCTTTTTTCAACTTGGCGATGGGCTTCAGGACTTTTTTCAGGGGTGATCATCTTCGGATGGAAATTTCTCCTAAAAGTCATTAGTTAACCCCCTAAAATTGAAAAGAAAATGAAAGATGATGAAATAAGCTTTAATTTGATGTGTGTTTCGATCACCTTGGAGAGTTGAGAGTATTTTTCCCGAATTTCTGAAGTGTGAGCATTTACCATTAGGGTCTATGGAAGTTTATTTACTGGTCTGCTACCTTAAGCTATGACGTTCAAAGCTGGTCTGCTACCTTAAGCTATGACGTTCAAAGCAAGTACTCAGAGCTGATTGGGCCGCTAGTCATGGATGCAAAACGTTCACCGCTATTCACCGTGAAGGTGAACACCACCGCAGTAAACACTAACACCTCTCCCAATACTTCGCACACTCAACCACCTTTGGCTGATGCTACTCCCAACGCACAGCTAGAACATACAACAGGAAACTAAACGCTACCGCGCCGTGTGCACACAGTTAGCCGGTGTAGCGTGAATATCCGAATCCGTGAAATGTAGACTCATTCATTGGTAGTATTGCGCACGCGTGAGTACGATACTCTGCTATTGTTAGGATCGTTTCGGGAGAGTGACATCTCAAGTGCGAGGGATAATTGGGAAAATGGGGTCCGATTGCCATAGGAGTCAGATTTTCATGTTACACCGGCATACGATCTCGGCTACCCGCTATATAGAAATTAGAGCTTTACTCCGGCACAAAGCTAATCCCCGTAAAACTTAACAATGGATCACAAAATCTACAAAATTCGTGCTTACATACATGAACTCTCTTCACCTAATGCTGCACTAGTGACTAGTGTTCACTAGTCACTAATTGGAGTACTAGTAATCCAATTGATTGTCTAACCATATGTGTACGTCTGCACAGCTACACAGAACAATGCTGGGCGCAGTGGAGTCACGTACATTATGCTCAATCCCGTGACATTGCTCACTGTTGGAATGTTCCTAAATTGTGGTAGTCTCGTAACCAGCCTATCATTGTTTATAGAACAATTTTGCTACACAGGCCGAGCAAAGCCTGGAACATCCACGTCAAGAAAAGCTTTAACACAATATGAAAAATGTCTCCAAACTTAACTGTTTCTTTACAATCCAATGTAAAACAAAAGGTGTTACCCTCTCTTTTATAAAACGATACAAAACATAAGGTCCTTCCTTTTTAATTCAATAAGAAAGCTTAAAGAGGGAAAGGGCTGACTGATTTTGAAACTTAAATATGCGCAGCATCTTGAAGTCTGAATTTATACAATCATAAATCAAGTTTAAATTTTCAAAAATACACTAAAAATTAACTTAGTGTTGTTGACTTGGAAAGTCGATCCTTTGAAGGTACGTCAGGGTGCCAGGCAGTAATTAAGGCGTGTTGCAGAGAGCATGGACTTTGTGTGTGTGTGTGTTTGTTTTCTTCAAAATTGTTGCCCACAACAAAAGCTTTGGTTTTCTGTTTCTTTTTTCTTTTCTTTTTCTTTGTTTGTTTTTTGGGTTTTTTGGGGGAGGGGTACACTACTTAACCCCCTATTAGTACTCGAAATAGGCCACGTAAAATTCACCAAGGTCAAATCTTGAGAATTTTTGTGGGAGGGGGAGGGGGAAAGCCTCAAGCCCCCCCCCCCCCCCCCCCCCCCCCCCGGCGCTCCACTGCAATGTGTACGTTCAGTACTGCTGGTATTTTCAACCTTTTCGTCTTTCAGAAATTCCCCGTACTTTGCGACCTTGGTCCAACCAAATGTGCCGGACAGATCTCTGTCAATAAATACGTGATGATTGATTGACAAATCCTATTCACAAGGATTAACGAAACGGGCAAAGAGAAAAAAAAACAACGTCTCTACATTTTGGCGCGGATGAGCGGTTGCCCCCCCCCCCCCCCTCCCCCATCAAAAGATGGATACGCTGCTGGTTACAATTTAATCCACTAAATAGTTGTTCATTAATATTTACATGTTTGAAGTAAAAGCACAGTCTGAGTGTGACCATATGGATTAAATATGCAGTTTTCTCTAATATGAGCTTAAAATCTTCACTTTTATTGACACAAAGGAACAAATGCTTTAAGGCAAAAAGGAACAAACTTACGTTTAAGGCATTTGCCTCTTTCTGGAAAAAAAATCATCAATGGTTTATTCAAATTTTATATCCAAAATAGCCCCGCACCAGTGTACCAAAATAACTTGATGATAACAAATTGCAAAGAGGGTTTTTGGACCACAATAATCTAAATTATGTTTCCTAGTAAGAGCGTTTTAAAAATGAAACTGTCCAACACTTGGAAGTGAAAACACGGGTCAATTTTACAATGCATTGAACATGTGTCACAAGTATTCCCATACGGTGCCTTTGTTTCACAAACTGCTATGCTTTTTGCTTTTGAACTTTGAGAAAGATCCTGTTTTTATCCAAACGTCAGGTTTTCTAACAATGATCTTTGTCAGCACACGTTTAACATAATACAATTCACACGGGTGTGTAGGAATTAGTTATACTGTCCTACTTTAACTCCGATCGAGTTTATTGCAAGTTAAATGACTCACCAAGTTGAAGTATATAAACAGCCAAAACTGGGCCGAGTCCATGCACAACGCAACGCGAACGGGGCAACTGCCCGCGCCGTGAATGCGGGGCGAGTTGGTTTTTTAACTCACGTGGTGAATATGCACACAAAGTTCGGTCAATAAACACTCACAAAAATCCACGAGAGAAGCTTGGATTGCTCACTGGAATAGCTCTGCCGATGTTCACTAAATCATGTAAAGAATTGTGTTGATTCTAGCTCCAAGCGAAAGTATAGGAAATGCACTGTAAATATTGCGTGTGTGACAGAGAACTAGTATAGACGAACGATAACGAAACGACACTCCATGAAAAAATGCATGAAGGTTGACCTCTGAACTACATGTAACATATATACAAGATGCGTTAAAGGCGCAGTACAGTGAAACTTAAAGTGAACGCTACAGGTACATAAGTGCAAGAATGCAATTAATGTTTGCAATACATTAATCTGCGTTTCTACATTAATAAAGAAAGTAGTGTATTCAAGTTGTAAAACTAAGAAAGCGTAGAGGTAAATGTTGCAATAGCGTTGTTCAGGTTTGGGGTCCAAGCTTTTGCCAATATGATATTGTTTTTCTGAAGAAAAAAAAAATTTCGTCGGCACAGAAAAATAAAGCCACAAGGTATTGTAGAATTGTAAATTGCTAACAGTTTTAATTGCTAAAACAAAACCAACAGGATCAAAATGTCAGGGTTTTATATCATTGCTTCCTGCTCCCCAAAACTCTTTTTATAAGCAACCGTACGTGCCACAGTCACCTGTACTCTTGGTCTAAAACTAGATTCGGAGTTTACCGCCACTCCCTTTTTGTGGTAGGCGTAGTCAGGTAGCCGAGGCGGTAGAGGGCGCTACCAACAAGATGAATCAAATTAAGTCCAACTAACGTTGGCACTCGAAACCAATCAATGCTGGTAATATTTCGCTTGCGTTATCTCCATGATAATTTGCACACGTGAGTTGGGCTCGGAAATTATCGGGTCCCATTGCCAAAGTGCCCTATAACTCTACCGCCGCACGCAGCTTGACCATGCCTGTGTGGACGGTGATTCTGTCCCCCGGTAAAAGTGTCCGGGGGGACAGAATTACCTAGGTAAAAGTGTCCCCCCTGTCCCGTTAATTGTGCCCCCCTCCAGGTAATTCTGTCCCCTCCAGTTAATTCTGTCCCCCTGGTTTTGCACGCATAAGTTGTTATATTGATGTTATTATAATAAATTCAGCGCACAGGTATAGATATTTAGACTTTTCCACGCTTCATCAATAATTATCAAAATGAAATTAACGTTTAGATGTTAATCAACCGATCTATGTTTCTGCAAGAAGGCACGCGTAGTAATACTCAACCTATCGCTAGCGCGCACGCGCATCAGCCGCCGATACGCGTTTGACTGTCATGGCGGACTTCAATGAGGAGAATTGGCAAAATTATACGCGACACGGGTGACCGCGCCGCAGGCCTGCTGCTGGTGCAATGTTGTCCCCGTCCCCGGCCGCGGCCCTGGCGCGGCCCGTAGGTGCGGTATCGCGCGCACGCCCACCATGCAAATCGTTCGCTCCCGAAGTCGTCATCAAAACGGGAGTTGTGCTTTGACGTAAGCATCATTCCCGAATTTAGCAAGGCGCCGCGCAAAAACAGTTAATAACTTCACTAATATACAGTCTGGGTGCTAGACTTGTGACGTTGCACGGGGACACATTTACCAGGGGGGGACACATTTAACGTCGTGCAGGGGGACAGATTTACCTAGAGGGGGACAGGTTTACCTAGGTAAAAGTGTCCCCCGGACAGATTTACCGGGTCACGACCCGGTAGATCTGTCCGGGGGGGACACATTTACCAGGGGGGACAGAATTACCTGCCACACCTGCAAGAGGTAGGCTTGGAGAACAAAACTACAATCACGTCGCCTTTATCACCCTAATTGCAACAATCAATTCTGGCTATTCACAATGCAGTGCGCCACCAAGAGTTTGCCATGGAGAGTCCATCTTTCAAGTTAACGGTCGACAAAACACGGCCCAGTTGAATGAGTGTCAGTAGACAATTTGAGCTAATATGTTTATAGATTGGAGCATATCATTCTGCCGCCTTACAAAAAAAATCGTACTCCAAAAAAAAAAAAAGGGCAAGCAGATCCTCGAATCATACGCTTACGAAACTACTGACAGGAAAAGTAACAATTTCAAATGTCCCGCGCTGCAAATTTGTCGACCATTTCCCCCAATGCACTGGGAAAAAACACTCTCCACGGCAAACTCTTGGCGGCGCACTGCATTGTAAATTGCTTGAATTCCTTCATCACCATGATCACCTTCATTGTATTTTATTTTGCATGTCCATACATTCACCAATAATGACGAACGACAATATCAGGTAGTTCTAGTTCAGTGTTATAATCACTGTGCCGCTCGAAAGCCAGTTTGGTATCACTAATCCACGCTGACGTAAATTCACCGGTGGGTCCTGCGAGGTAATCTGTAGGCCTACCTTCTTCTGTCTTGAGATCTCCATGTTTCACGGGGTGCACAATATGAAGTTCTTAGAAAAGACTCCCGTCAAACTTAAAATGGTAAATTGTGACCAGCTTTTGGCCGTGGAAGTACAGGTGATCCCTGCTGTCACCATTATCCTCGGAAAAGCATTCCCATATGCGCTTTCCATCCAGATCTACTACTGTTGTGGCCGGACAGACGGAAAATACAGCGAGCAGATGGCCATTAAATATGCAGCCGGTCGCTATTGTTCGGGGTGCATGCTGTGGTAGTCGAGATCGTAGTGGTAGTACCTCCTCTTCCTCCGAATCCTTCTCTTCCTTTTTGTAATCGGTACATCAAACACCTTGATACATTCCCCTGATTCGATGTTCCAGATCTTAGCAACAAAATCATCAGATATCCCGATGACAATACCTTCACAGAGGTGGCACGAAACCACTTTCTTCATACCATGACGTATCTTCTGTAAGCTACAACCACTGCGCGCATCCCAAACTTGAATTACATTGTCAATGTACAGTCCAGCTACGATCTCGTCCTACGCCAAGAAGAGTCGAGCCGCCCTTGAGGATACAGCGACAGGTTCCGTCTGCAGCATTACTGACAAAGACGTCATTGTCTACAGTGGTGTGATATTTATCATGATATTTGGCAGCTGCCGCACTAACGATTGTCTCACCGTCAAAGAACAGATGTGAAACAGGGAAACGAGGGCCCGACATGACTTGCAGCTGCTCCCCAGTCTTGTCGGAGTAGGTACGAATCTTACCGTCCTTGCATCCTGCAGCAATCTTTCTTCTCACTGATGTCCACTTCGATGAGATGTTGGCGTTTCCCACGGGAGACATCCCATATCTGCAAAGTACCGTTGTCGATACCAGCTGCCAGACAGTCTCGATTTCAGAATAAACTGAAAAAAAGAAATATGCATCGCTGTCGATGTTGGTCCAAGTTTAAAGCTTGTGATGTGTACAGTTCAACCTCGTTTCCATGGATTCGATCTTGATATGCCATGCTGTTATCGTTTTATAAACCCCGGGCCTTGTGTCCCACTATTTGGAATATTTGAATTAGGAACGCAGTCTCGAGAAGCAGTTTTTGTAATATTTAAGGTTTGGGTTTTGAGGGTTTTTTGGTTGGTTTCCTTCTCTTTTTTTTTTTGGGGGGGGGGGTTAGGTGGGGGTACCCAAACCGTTTACGCATTGAGCAATTTGGAAACAAAGTCATGCTCGTACAAGATGTGAAGTGAAGGGGATAACGCGAGAGCGCATGGCGCAATATTTTAATGGTCGAGCGGTCTTCAAAATGCACGCAAATAATAAGCGTTGTTTATGCACTCCTCACGGCCAGTGGTTAGTGAAGGAAAGTGCACGCACCCACGGATTTGAGGCTGGGACAGGTTAGTCCTCAGCCTCGTCCCTATGGTGTCGAGCATTAAGCGCCCCAACTACCTGCTCTCTCATCCTGGTATTGGATCATTTGCATGTGCAAGATGTTTGAACACGAATGCAAATAAGGAAAAGTCTGGTGCCTGCCTGTGCGTTACATTAGCGTTTTGTTTTGTTTTATGCGGTGTATTGGGTAAACCTATAATTACCTATATTTGGCGTCATCAGGCAGCAAATTAAAAGCGATATTCTTTGAAAGAGGACCATTTTCTGTGACCCTAAAGGAGCCGGTTTATTTTGGCCATCTCACAGCCCTTAGATCTCAACAATCTTGTGAAAAAAATTATGAAACTGGGTGCATGCATAGAGCAACTTAACATGAACATACCTAAACAAATTCATGACTATGGGATAAAGGATTTAGAATTATGGCTTATTAATTATTCATATGCAACAATGGTAATAATGCTTTGTGTACACTATATTTATGTGGAAATTCACTTTTCACGAAAATTGTTTGGCTGCGAGGCAACCCATGGTCGGATCTTTATGTTGAGGCAGGAGTGCGGCAGTTCGTCAAAACGCCGGTTTTCTGCCGAATGTAACTCGGCAATTCAAGATGGCGAATCAAGAGAAGAAACGTGATTCCGCAACAAATTCCTTCTGCTAGAGGAAAACCACTGTACTTCAGCAATCCATTCTTTTTTGGCCTTCTTAGGGAGAGTTTTATTTGTTTGCTCGCTAGTTCTGAACTACTTCTCGCTCGAGAAAAACTCACAATATCCAGATATTGTCGGCGTTTAGCAAAAAAATACCGGATGGCTGGATCTGCTGCTCAATGCGCATTCAGAAAAAAAAAATGCGTTTCGCGTATCCAAGGCAACCTTCGAATTCATACTTTCACAAAATAAACATGACTTGGAGCAAAACACTGTGACAGAAGTCCCAATTTCTCCGAGGCATAGGTTGGGGTTTTGTCTGTATAGACTGGCTAGAAGATATTATAATTTCACTGTTGCTGAAATGACTGCTGTAGGTGCGTCTACTCTCCCAGCCATCGATGCAGAAATTTGTGAATCCATCATCAGAAATATGTGGGACATATCAGTCACTCAATTGTTTCCCCCAAATAGGCGTGCTATTTGCATGCCCGTTTTAAAACGGGATCACTGCGTTTCTGAATGGGGACGTGCAATTTAAATTCGACACGGCAGAAATACGACGTTCAGATTTCTGTCGCTCTTCTGCCGAACTTTAAAACAGGAGTGCGGCGTAGTTGCTGCAAACGTCGAATTTTGCAGTGACAACAGTTTACAACACATATGGCAAGTTACGACGTGTCTTTTGGTCATCGCAAAATACGATGCATCCAGTTTTATGCCATTACCATTAAATAAACAACACAATAATACCGATACATTGTGTGTGAAATTGCAAATTGACTATGAATTGAATTAAATATGAATTTATACGAGTAAAGTGCAGTGGAAAACTCTAAGTCCTTCAAACGTATCTGATCTCTAATTTGAGAAGAGCAAAACTAGGAACTATAAACGATTTACGATTTAAAATCACTCTCATCTCAGATTAAAATATATGCCTATAACCTGAAGTGACAACTCGATCTACACGATTGAAAGCCATTCGGTCTTAATTATATTGTCACTATCATTTTAATGGTTGTATAACATGTTTCCTGGTATATAGGCTAGTGGTTTGGGTTTTCACTCTTTGCAAATAAAAGAGTAGGCTTACACTACGGCAGTATCCACATTTATTTCCTTTAATAACCACCTAGTTGACTTACCACTCAAATTTGCTAGCTGTTGATACTATTGTTCAACTATTAGTGCAGGGCTGAGGAGTGTGGAGGGTAAATGGCGTCCAGTGCTATAAACCAGGGCTTGTTATAATTATGTTGCAATATTGAGATGCTCGTATTCCCACAATCAGCCTTCTTACTGCATATCTTCATTGACCTTTCATCCTTACGTCAAGATGCACGCGCGTAGATAACAAATTACAGATATTTGCCCGTTTGCATATTAACAGCAAACAACAGGCTGGTCAGGTTGAAAAAAAAAAAACATTAAAAACACTCAGGATTTCAACTTTGTCGCTGGCGGTGAAACATGCTGCTTCAAGTAAGAGCGGTACAATCGGTATCCAGCCTCGAAATCAATTATTAAACCAGGTGAGTACATAAAAAGGGTAACCACAGAAAATACATACACAAAAAAAGACACATAACCTTGTGTGAATCAAATTACAGAAATGTTCTCCATCTATTTTGTTTGACACCTAAGGACTGAGTTAACTTGGGACCGAGTTGACCTCGACCGAGTTGGTTTCGAGTCAACTCGGTCCCAATCCATGTCAGTTCAACTCATTACAAAGTCAACTCGGTACCTGGTTAACTCGGTCTCAGGTCCACTTGGTCCCAAGTCAACTCGGTTCCACATCAACTTGCTAGGGGAAAAATGCTCTAGCAAGGCACTAGGAGCGAACATCAAACTGCGTCATGTTAGGGGCCGTGCCATGTTAGGGGTACATCAACAATACGCCATGCCGAGGTTACGCGTTCCACACAAACCTGGCCTGATAATTTTAAGTGTTTAATTGAATATCAATTATACCCCTTTTTAATGCAATATAAGCTTTACACGAAGCTGTTAATACAAATGATATTGAAAGCAGAAATACAACGGCCCAACACTAGCATCAAAAGTACAAACGTGGATAATTTTTGCATAACGTTTTCCTAGCAGCAAATTATAACCATTTAAAGATATCTGCGTATATACGGCTAATTTCCAGTTCATAATTGTTACATAGTTCCAAAATAAGATATAACCTGCCACCAAATTCAAACAAACATTTCCGATTCCTCTTGTCGTGAAACATTTTCAAAAATATACAATAAACTTCATTTTCAAAAATTTACAATAAACTCTGCCGTTAAAAGCAGGCTTATACCAGTCAAGTAATATATGGTAAACATGAAATATGCAAGTTCCATGTAATTACATTTAGATTTTTACTTCTTTTTCTTTCACCCTTTCAAACGAGCACTGAGGAGATTCAATGCTACGTTTCTCCCTATTTAGCAACAATTTAATCAAAATGAATGAAATATGTCGAAACTACAGATTCAGTAGATATAGGTATTTGAGAAACATTGTATCTTCATTTTACCACGACACATAGCGAAATCTTGTTGAAATCTCCTCCTTCCAATTTTTTTTCTATACTTTTTGGCTTCCAACCTCTTGGTATTTGGTTTGACAATTGAGAAAAGAATTCACATTTGCAGATATGTAACCAATTGCAAACTAAACTAAAGTTGGTAAGTAGGGAGCAGAATATAAAGGGAAACAATAATTTTGTTCGCGGCGGTTTTGAATTCAGCATTTCGAGAAAATGACGACAATTCCTTAAAACATCAGTAGGCGCAAGGATTTCACAAGAGCACTGATCCCTGTATTTACATACATTAAATGATATATCATGTCGGTTAAATGTTTGCAATTGCTGTCAAATACCTTTTAAAAAAAAACGGAACGGAACAATGACTAATAGCGAGCTCAATTTAAAAAAAATATCGATATGGATTGCAAAATAAACCATGCGTTTTTACGCGCTTAAAAATGTTGAAAGATCTGCTGCAGCCATGGTTTACATTCTCTTCAGCTTCGATGTTTACTGTTTTTTTTTGTTAGTTGTCATCAAACTCTGGGCGAATCATCATGTGCATGTATTCCTCAGTCTTCGGTAGCATTCGCATGTACGTCTACAGAGAGAGAACACGTTCACCATAATATGTGTTGGAATCAATGTCTTATTTTGGACCTTGCGAAAATGTGATATACACAGGCCCCCACCTAACCACACAAACATAATACATAAAGATACAGGAAATGGGTCATTTGGGAGACATTCTCATAGACTTGTGCACAACATTTTTTTTTAAATTTCATTGTGCCCTAACCCAATTCCCTTGTCCCTTTTCACGAATTTCAATATATTACTAAATAGACTCCAAGCCACCAATTTAATCTAATTGCGACATCAACATTTTGCCTCTGAAGGGTGGCTGTGACATAAGGGAGACATAAAAAATGTCTCCCTAATAACTGATGTCTCCCAACGTGTGAAGAAATTACGATGCGTATCTCCTAAATGTACCTTTACACGTATACCAGTAATAATAATGACAATGATAATAATAACAACAATGCACACCAAATTTTACAAACAAGTACACCCTTCAATAAAAATGATGTGCGCCTATGAATGATAATGGTTTAGGCATAGGCATGTCCAGTTTACTGCTTTCACATATCAACACTCACTTGCTCATTTGGGTTGTCAGCCATACTCGTCAGACGAGTCACTAGTTGATTGAAACTAGGCCGTTTGGCCGGGTCTACCTGCCAGCACATCAACATCAGGTTGTAGCTACAAAACAACATGTTTGTTTGTCATTTACAAACGACAGTGTAGCTACTACACAGAGTAGTTTTGTATTTGAATTGTTTACAAACGACATTAAAGCTACTTGATACATTAAAAAGTATCTTTATTTGTAAGAAAAATGATGTGAGAGTAACGAGAACTTTGTTTAGGAACTATAGGACAGGAACTATAGGACATAACCACATACTGACAGAAAACAAGGTAAGCTCAATATCAGTTTCAAACAAGTGAACTAGTTAAAGGGAATATACAACATTTGCAAACATCGAAAAATAAAACTACCAACTTTTTGCGAAATACCTTAATAGGATGTTGGTAAATGACAGTCTAAAGCATCCTGTAAAATTATGGCACCTGGTATACTGTCATTTTAAAGAAAAGTGTTATTTTTGTATCAATTTCCAACGCTGATCGGCCGATCAGCGTTGGAAACAACTGGCTTTTTTTTCAAATACTGGCCCCAATTGACCATCGCACTTGTTTACAATCGATTACAAACCTATGAACGGGTACGAGCCAGCTAGACTGGCTCCCTAACCTTACAATTCCCCAATGTATGTAAACTGCTCTGTTTCTTCTAATATGGAGTCAGGGAACCAGACTACAGGAAAATGATCGTTTTTCTTGGTTTTTATAGCATTTTCGAACCCAAAACCTCCAAAAAGTCAGTGTAACTATATTTGCTTTATATTTCCAACCCCCCAATTCCAACCATTTCTGAAAATTACAGCAAAAGCAAATGATGTATATTCCCTTTAAGTTAAGTTGAGATGATACAAAACAAATAAGTATTGATGCATGGACTATTAGATATGAAAGCATATGTATATGTTTAAACCTAATAATGAACACATCTTACATTTCATCATCACAGTTGCTTGGTTTGGTCATCCGATATCCAATCTCCAACCTCGACATCAGGTCCTTAGTTTTTATGTTTTCATAAGGAGTGGCACCTTGAAGGAACATTATTCAACGAAACAAATAATAGTGAGAGAGCATGTAGGCCTACAGCCCAATACTGCGTGACTTATTAACTGAGAAATATTGCCTTTTGGGAGTACCCATAACACGGGAGATTCTTCCTTCATTAACAACGCCATACATTACCTAGGGTCGCAATTTCCCAGAGAAGGATTCCAAAGGACCATCTGAAAGATGAAATGATAATAATAAACGTCATGATGTGTGACTTGTTTGAAGTAAATGAAATTGTTTGCAGAGTCGTAGCAAGGTCATTCTTAGCAGGTTGGGGGTACCATGAACACATTGCACTCGGCTTATCCGTGCGGATAACGATAGGTAGCGTTTTCATGTTAGCACAATTGCCGAAGTTTGCGCAACGTTTTAAAACGGATTACGTTTCGATAGTGCGAAGTACCAGTGGTCCGAAGTACCATTGGTCCAAAGTCCCATTGGTCCGACGTCCCATTGGTCCGACGTCCCATTGGTCCGACGTCCCATTGGTCCGACGTCCCATTGGTCCGACGTCCCATTGGTCCGAAGTCCCATCGGTCCGAAGTCCCATTGGTCCTACGAAACATAATACTGTGTAGTTCCACTGGTTCAGGTTAACTGACCCTAACCCTAACCATAATCCTATGGGGCGTAGGACCAATGGGACGTCGGACCAATAGGACGTTTGCACCAATGGGATGTATACAGCAATGGGCCGTCAGACCAATGGATGTATACAGCAATGGGCCGTCGGACCGATTGGACTTCGGACTATAGAGACGTCCCCTTAATAAGGGGCACTCGTTAAAAAGGGATACGATCTTACTTACACGTCACTCTTGGATGAGTAGGCATTATAAGTCAACGACTCCAGCGACAGCCAGCGAGTAGGAACACGAGTCTACGAAGAAAATATAAAGTATACTTTCGCTTGAGAACAAAAGACCAGGTCAAACTTGAAAGCATTATTTCAACAGTCTCGAAAGCTGCTGTAAATGATAACTGCGCAGATACAGACCAATAAATATATTCTCTTTCGAAAAGCAAAAGCAAAGCAACAACTATTGTGGAATTTCTTTTACCTGTGATGTCTGCACGTAGATATCTTCCCCTCGCGATAAACCAAAATCAGAAACCTTGGCAACCAGTTGATTGTCAAGGAGGATGTTTCTTGCCGCCAAATCACGATGAATTACCTGCGACAACCAAAACATGTTTTAATAATAAAAGGTTGTACAGACACTGTCTCAGTTTAAAAAAAAAAAACATGTTGATGGTATTCATTTTGCAGTATTTGAGTATAATTATTAACATTTATCGACTTTTCCCTGTGGCATGGTTTGGATTCCCAAAAATGCCAAATTCATTTGATTTCCATTTGATTTTCCCATGATATACGGGTTAAACCATTTCATGTCTCAAACTAAAATTTCTGCGTCTTCAGTTATGCCTTTTCGCTGATTGCCTGCCATGCCTGATTACTTTTGAGGGATACTTGGTTTCGTTTATACCAACAATCATTATTCCACAAAGAACAATATACCAATACTAACTCTCAATGCAGCAAGGTGTTGCATTCCTTTGGCAACATCCAAAGCAAACTGAATTAGTTTCTCAGAAGACAGAGTTGACTGTTCATCGTCATCCTGGGATCGAGCGTTTCTCAGGTAGGTGCGCAGATCACCGTTGGGCATGAACTCCAAGGCCACGTACAAAATGTCTGGTGAATCAGGAATGTTTTATCTTGATTAATGTACTCGAGGTTTGTATGTCTGTGACGGGTTCGGGCAAGACTTTTGAGAAAGTTGGAAAGGTTCAAAACTATCATTAACGGCCAGTGTTGTATTGAAAATTACCGTGTGTATTGTCTTTTAAAACTGAACATTGTGACATGCAATCATGTGTTCCCCAAGAGAGTTTGTCAGACGGAATAATTTGACTCGGGGAATGGTACCATTACCATATTCTAACCAAGTAACATTTCGTTTTAAATTTACCATGTAAACACTTAACATACTTGGCACATTAACACTCACATTTTAAACTACCAATTTCACTTACCATCATGTTGACAAGCACCAAGAATACTGACCACGTTCGGGTGCCGTCCAATTTTGGTCAGAGTTCTGAATTCCTCCATGAAATTCTGTCGATCGTTATTCGACTCGGAAGCTGTGAAAAATGTAAAAAATAAACAAAACTTTAGCAATAAAAGTAACTGACAGATTAGGCTCCTAGTCAGTATTGTTTGAGATATCGAAAGATGTACACTCCACGTACCCTTCAGTGTCTTTATAGCAGCCTTGAAAACTTCTCCTTCAACCTTCACTGCTCCGTCTCGAACTTCACCGAAATTTCCCTTTCCCAAAACCTTTTCGCCGATCATCATATTTCTAAATGGGATGTTCCAGCTCTGGGCCCAAGATGGCAGACCTTCATCCTCACAGGTTGGAGATGACATATTAACTGCAACTACTTCCAATGATGATGTGCAATCACGAGCAACGTTGTCATAGTCTGATACCTCATGTGGAGATATCCGACTCTCATAGTCCGATACCCCGTCTGGAGATATCTGATTATCAAAACTGATCTATGAAAAGCAAACATGAAATACATCGACAACGCATTTAAGGGGCCGGGTTATCTCTCAGCGCGGGGGGGAGGGGGGGTACCCCCTTTAGATCTCGGCCATCGATGACGAACAACTTTAAAACTCGGTACATGCAGAGAGCAATTCTTCATGAACATACCAAGAAATTTCATGACTAAAGGTCAAAGGGTTTTAGGAATTATGGCTCATTATTTATTCATATGTATGAATGGCAATTCTGGTCTGTGTACACGACGTATGTGGGAAAATTCAGTTTTCACGGGGCGTAGCGCAGGAACAACTTTCGCTGCGCGATAACCCCTCGTCTGATTTTTATGTTTTTGGTGTCAAAAGATGCGCAAAGCTTGAGGCTAAAACGTTATAAAAGATTGGGTCGCGAAAAAAAAAATCAAGGCTATCGTGGAAAAAAAGTCGAGGGGGGGGGTTCCGCCCCGGCACCTTTAGGGTTTGAGCAGAGTGTGCCAACTTCAACATTACAAACGAGTTATTACTGTGTTGTGGAGCACAATAAAGTATAGAATTAATACGGATGTGTGAAATTGAAAGACACGAATGCGTGTTGTGTAGAACATGCGTGAGACGATGCTCATTTCTCATAATCATGATCGATAACACCAACCAATTCCAGGTCTCCTGCTGGTTGTCTTCTACCTTTTAGATGACGCAGAAAAACAATTCCCACAATCACAGCCAGGATAATCAAGATAATGACGACAGTAACGACTGGGATCAGAACTGTCCTGCTACCAGTTCCTGCTGATACAAAAAAACACACAATATTAATATCATGGTTCTAATTGACGGTAAGTTTGAATAATACTTCCCTTCAAGGGCAAATTTGTTTTACCTCAAACACCACGGAATCGTTCGATGTATTTCAACCAGCACAAAAGAGCTCATTGTTTTACCTTCGGTCTTGGTAATCGGTAGTGTAGTTACTGGTGCTAGGCTCTTTACCGATGATGTTGTTTCTGTCCATTCCGTAGATGGTGCAGCTGATTCAATGGCTGAAAACAACGACAAAAATTATAAAAATATCAAAGAGGCTTGATAAACTTTAGTATAATTTCAATATACACTTCACGTCATTTCCGATTTAAAAAATAAATAATGTTGTGCTGGAATATCGTCCAGTCATATTCGAACGTTGAGTTTTTGAGGTGTCAAACCAGGAAAAAGAAAAGAAAAAAAAAACACGTATACACCATCTGTACAATTAAGTAATTTAGATGGAATTCGGTTTGATCTAGGCTTATACAACGTCACATCTATAGTTCTCACTACAAAGGAGAGGAGGGGGCAGCCAGTGGGCTGGGCCGGGTTTGGATATTGGGTGGCATATTTATGTTACACCTGTTAATGGTCACTTATATTTCCGGGGAAGTGGGCAACAATTCTATTCGTGATGGTGGAGGGGGTGTTTCTTATGTACTTAGTAGAAGTTAAATGTCATCATAGCAGTTGATGTTAATTATGATGATGGGATTGTAGAGCAAAATATTGTAACACGTTTATTTGCAGAAGAGAGTAAAACTAAAAGAAAGGACACATTTGAGCACTTCCTAATTATGTCATGCACCACATGTTAAATATATTTGTTACAAAACCGTGAATATGAAATCAGGTATACACGATTTATTTTAATAATTATGTATTTGCATTACAGGGTAGTACTTAAACAAAACTCAGGGGATATAATTTTCAAACACCACGGAATGGTGCGATGTATTTCAAGCAGCACAAACGCGCACATTGTTTTACCTTCGGTCTTGGTAATCGGTGGTGTAGTTACTGGTGCTAGGCTCTTTACAGGTGCTGTTGTCATGTTGAATGATTCAGATGTCAATTCAGTGAATGGTGCAGCTGATTCAATGGCTGAGGAAAAACAACACAAATTAAAAAAAATATCATTGTCACGACACTTTAACCCTAAAGGGGCCGGGTTATTTTGACCATCTCTCAGCCGGGGGGGGGGGGGATTCCGCCCCCCCCCCCCAAGATCTCGGCCATCGAGTGACGAAAAATTTTGAAACTCGGCACATGCATAGAGCGACTCTTCCTAAACATACCCAAGAAATGTCATGACTATAGGTCAAAAGGTTTTGGAATTATGGCTAATTAATTATTCATATGTACGAATGGCAATTCTGCTCTGTGTACACGACGTATATGCAAAAATTCAGTTTTGACGGCGCGTAGCGCCGGAAAATTTTTCGCTACGCGGCAACCCGTGGTCCGATTTTTATGTTTTGGGTGTCAAAAGGTGCGCAAAGCTCGAGGCTATAAAGTCATAACAGCTCGGGTCGCGAAAAAATTTTTTTTAGAGGCTATCACGGAAAATGTTGAGGGGGGGGGCGGATTCCGCCCCCCGGCCCCTTT
The DNA here is from genome assembly GCF_015706575.1 of Patiria miniata. Lineage (NCBI taxonomy): Eukaryota > Metazoa > Echinodermata > Asteroidea > Valvatida > Asterinidae > Patiria > Patiria miniata. The sequence continues at coordinate 55,948 of NW_024037057.1, forward strand.
AGGGTTAAAGTAGAAACACAATCTAACAATCCAAGTTTTATTGCTAGAGATAAGCATTTGTTGAGTTACAAACGCTGGGCGTTCGGCAGGCAATTTTTTTTTTTTGAACATTGCCAAATGAAAAGGACCAGTTGTTTTATTTTTTTTTTAAGATGTTTTTGGGGGTTTTGTTGTGGCTTGATAAATTTGAGTATACATTTAATTTACACTTAACGTCATATCCGATTTGATAACCTTACAATTAAAATGTACCAATTGAATTTTGATTTGGATCAGATGGGAAACTTGTTGTACAGTGAAAGAATTTCTGTATATATGGATATTAACATGGATGTTTAAGTGTATGTATTATTAACACCTTAATCCGGTAGGACGATGACACGGCAATAGGAAACTCAATGTCAAAATATCTGATCTTACTATTTTGGCTCAAAAATAGTAATTAAAATGGTCAATTGAGGGATATGCATTGACAAACAATGAGAAATGTGATAATGTTCTAATTCTTCCCTACAGTAACTTTTGACTGATGACATCATCCATTTGATATACTGTACATTCATTTGCGGATGTCTGATTATCCATGGGCAATTTGGTCAATATTTGGAAAAGATTTTTTTTTTTATTAAAAACAAGTTTAATTTTCCTTGATGTGCATATAGAGGGCGCCCTTTGGAGTGATTACGCCATCATGCGGATTTTTTGTTTGTTGGGGTGTTGGGGAGTTTGTTTGTTTGTTTTTTGAGGAGGTTGTGTTTTGCAATTGAATTAGGTGAGCACCTAATTCAAGTTTCGTTGCTCTTTTAGTAACACCAAAAATAAAGGTAAAAAATGTTGCCTTGGACTATGTACAAGACATTACCATGAAAGAGAACGGTGCTCATTTCATCTGAAAAAAATAAAGAAGAACCAACATGGTTTTTTCTAGTCCGAGGACGGCTGCCTGACCTAAAATGTATATTCGTCAGGACAGATTTTTCAGGTCAAGGAGCCAGACTTCATGTACCTATTAATATCAACTGACTTCCAGTTTGATGACATCACATCATTATTGTGCCCATCGTCAATAATGAAGCTGACTTTGTTTTCGCAAAGATGATCCCAATAGGCACAATAGGCTTAATTGTCCAGATAATGTTTATGGACAATTTGGTAAAATTGGGCAACTGTTTTTAAATAAAAATAAAACAAGCTTTGACCTGCTGCAGTGGGCGTCCATTCGGAGGACGACGTCACTATCAATTGTTTTGATTGTACAGTTTCTCACTACACAGTTTCTAAAGGCCCTCGTCAAGTTCTGTTGCGCCCGAAATAAAAATGTTGCAAAGGGCAATGCCTACCAGGTCAACATAGAAACAACCTCAGCTGGTACAAAGTTCGGTTAGAAATATAGTTTAAAATATTTTGTAAAATTTTGACCTTAAATCGCTTGTGATTTGATAATTATGTGATGACGTATATTTTTTTATTGTTTTTCATTTTTGTTTGTTTAATACATCTTTTAATGTGTTAGACATCCCTTGATAAAGCTAACTCAATCGGCACGCTGGTGGTGACGGACTTCTCCAAGGCTTTTGACTGCGTCGACCATACTTGGCGATCCAGAATTTGTATGACCTTGGTGTGAGGAGTGAAATAATCCCCTGGATCTGTAACTTCCTCACGTCTTGGCGGCAGAGAGTACAATATCACTCTGCACTATCTGAATGGGAGACCCTTTCATGCGGAATGCCGCAGGGCACTAAGCTTGGCCCTATAATTTGTATTGCTCTTGTCAATGATGCTGCAGAGAATGCGATCTGCCACAGCTTCAAATATTTTTGAAGCTGCGGAGGTCCGTCCCGCCAGCTCGCCCCTCAGCCAGATAGACTTGGATATTCAAGCCCTTGATGCCTGGTCCCAAAAAAACACCTCTTGCTCAAACCCTCTAAATGCAAGGTGATGCAAATCTGTTTCAACAAGCTTCCTCCCGCCCCACTTGATCTGGAAATTGCTGGGGGAAGCTTGAGACAATGAATGAGACTAAGCTCTTTGGTCTCACAATACAATCTAATCTATGCTGGGACTTGCAGGTCAATACCATGATCACTAACAGTAGCCGTAGGTTATATACACCCATTCGGTTGAAGCGCTTTGGTGTACCTGTGGAGAATTTGATCTCGGTGAACATTGGATATGTGCGCCCTGCTGTTGAGTATGCTGCACCAGTGTGGCATGGTAGCATTAACACCCATCAAACGCAGCAAATTGAACGAATCCCAAAAAGGGCCTGCTACATTATCCTTGGCAATAAGCAACCCCCAAAAACAGGATATCTGCGTACTTTTTCGACTAAGTTAATACTAACAATTCATTAGCAGTGGCAGAATTACCAAGATGGTCCCTTCTGCAAGCTTGCGATCAAGGCCATACTGTCGTTATCAGTACTGTTTTTACAGCAATAAACGAACCCCGTTTTTTTCTGAATTGGTGATAATTTTGTTAATGAAAAATGCCAGAAATGGCGATGTCACACCATCGTTTCCTGTTTAATTTCGAAGGGCAGGTAGTCGTACTGGTCGCGTAGGATATTTGAAATGAGAAGGCGGGGGCAATGAAAAAAAAGGCAAGACACTTTTCCTACATTTTTGCAGAACTTGTCGGAAAATTCTGTGGAATATTCGGTCAACTAGCTGTTGTTAATACAAAAAGGGAAAATATTTTGTAAGATAATAATACAGACATACAAAGTGAATAAAAAAAATGACCAGGATTAATATTATTTTTCCTTTAAGTATGTTTTTCTGTGTTTCAGAGCGAGGGAGGGGGGGGGTCGACCCCTAAAACCCCAGATGTATCTGCTACTTTGTAATACAATTACTACCTCCATCGTTTGACATATTGCCATAAAAGAGAAACAACGTTGGCATCCGTGAATGTTTCTAACAACCTCGAGGACACATTGCATCCCAAGCTGTGTCTGCCATTGTGAGTATAACAAATGATATATTCTTTCCAGTAATGCTTTGTTTACCTGTAAGCTCGGAGCACTCCACCCCAGCATCTTCAAAGTGCCAACAGTCTTGATCCTCTACCCCAAGATGTGAGCAGTGAAATATGGAACTCTCTTGCCCCGTGCATCCCACCTCGTCCATCTGTATCGGTCCCTGTCCCTGGCCGTACGTTGCGCCTGTGGCCGCCGTCACGGCCGCTCCGAAGCCCAACTCACGGCAGACCACGTTGGCGTCGTTCAGGTCCCAACTGTCGTCGCACACGGTGCCCCACTCGCCGTTAACGTAGACCTCCACTCGGCCTTCGTAGATGGACCCTCCGTCCCGTAGACGAACTGCCAGATAGATATTAAACGAATATAAATTGGCAATTTTCAACAAAGAAAAAGGCGTCTGCGTAGTTTTCGTAGCATTAGCATAGTAACTGTTTCCAAGATGGTCCCTTTTTGAAGCTTGCGATCCATGTCATACTGTCGTTATACTGCCTTTCAGGAAAACAAACCCCGTTTTTTCGAATTGCTTATCTTTTGTTAAGAAAAAAGCGAGATATAGCGATGTCACGCAGTCGTTTCCCGTTTAATTTCCAAAGGCAGGTAGTGGTATAGGTCGCGTAGGATATTTGTAATCGAAAGGTGGGGCTAAGAAAAAGGCAGGACACTTTTTCCACATTTTTGCAGAACTTGTTGGGCAATTATGTTGAATATTCGTTCGACTAGATGTTGTTCAAAATAAAGGAAAAATATTTTGTAAGGTAATAATATAAATATACAATAAAGTGAGTCAAAAAAGAAAGTGACCCAGGTCAATATTTTTCCCTTAAAAACTAATTTAATTTGAAACACAAATGCAGCAAATTTGCGAAAAAACCTTTCTTTTTGTTCTGATTTTGTATTTCGTCTTCCCCTTCCACTTCCTCTTGTGCCTCCAGTCCAATAGACTTTGTACACAACTTTGTTTGTAATTACAGCCTGGCCAGAGACTTACATCGTTGAAAGAAGGTTCACATGTTTTCCACTTTCAAACTGGAAATGTTGCTACACTATCAGTCAATTTTTGTTACATTATCGGTTACAACCGATAATGTAACAACAATTGACGGATAGCGTAGTAAATTGTACTACACTACCGGTCAATTTTTGTTACATTATTGGTTAGTGATGCAGTATCGGTTAGTTTTTGTGACATTATCGGTTTGCGATACATTATCCGTTGGTTACTACATTATCAGTTGTAACACCCTCCGTATCATAGGAAATGCCGATGCAGAATTTCACCTTGAGTTGGCGAGACAGTTGTTAGATCGTCGCGGGGGTATTCAGTACTGCCAGCTTGTATGAGGTCGTCCGTATTTTCAATGAGAATTCGGGGGCAATGACAAAAAAGGCAGGACACTTTTCCTACATTTTTGCAGAACTTGTTGGAAAATTCTGTGGAATATTTGTTCAACTAGCTGTTGTTCATACAAAAAGGGAAATTATTTTGTAAGATAATAAGACAGACATACAAAGTGGAAAAAATGACCAGCATTTCTATTATGTTCCCTTAGGTATATTTGTGTGTGTGTGTGTGTGTGTGTCAGAGCGGGGGGGGGGGGTCCGACCCCTTAAACCCCAGATGTATCCGCTACTTTGTAACACAATTACCTCCATCGTTTGCCATATTGCCATAAAAAGAAACAACGTTGGCATCCGTGAATGTTTCTTACAACCTCGAGGACACATTGCATCCCAGGCTGTGTCTGCCATTGTGAGTATAACAAATTATATATTCTTTCCAGTAATTCTATGTTTACCTGTAGACTCGGAGCACTCCACCCCAGCATCTTCATGATGCCCACAGTTATGCTGCTGTATGCCATTATGTGAGCAGTCAAAGATGGAACTCTCTTGCCCCGTGCATCCCACCTCGTCCAGCTGTATCGGTCCCTGTCCGGGGCCGTATGTAGCGCCTGAGGCCGCCCTCAGGGCCGCTCCAAAACCCAACTCACGGCAGACCACGTTGGCGTCGTTCTGGTCCCAACTGTCGTCGCACACGGTGCCCCACTCGCCGTTAACGAAGACCTCCACTCGGCCTTCGTAGATTGACCCTCCGTCCCGTAGACGAACTGCCGGATAGGCAACGGATATCAATTGGCATTGAGCAACCACAAAAAGGGTATCTGCGTATTTTTCGTAGAAGATAATAAATTCGGTAGCAATGGCAACCTTTTTTTCAAAGATGTTCTCTTCTCGAAGCTTGCAATCACTGTCATATTGTAGTTACACTGCTTTTGCAGGGACAACAAACCCTTTTTTCCGAATTGCTTATTTGTTTTGAAGAGAAGTGTCAGTGATGTCCCGCCATTGTTTCCTGTTTAATTTCCTAGGGCAGGTAGTCGTATAGGTCGCGTATCAATGTTTGTAATCGGACGGCTGGGGCTATAAGGAAAGCAGGACACTTTTCCTAAATGTTTGTAGAACATGTTGGAAAATTCTATGGAATATTCGGTCGACTAGCTGTTGTTCATAAAAAAATAGAAACTATTTTGTAAGGTAATAATAATACAGACATATAAAGTGAATATAAAAGTGACCTGGATTAATATTATTTTATCTCTTAATATTTTGAGTGTGCCAGAGAAGGGAGGGGAGGGGGCTCGACCCTTAACCCTAAAGGGGCCGGGGGGGGCGGAATCCGCCCCCCCCCCCCTCAACATTTTCCGTGATAGCCTCTAAAAAAAAAATTTCGCGACCCGAGCTGTGATGACTTTTTAGCCTCGAGCTTTGCGCATCTTTTGATACCAAAAACATAAAAATCGGACCACGGGTTGCCGCGCGTAGCGAAAAATTTTCCGGCGCTACGCGCCGTGAAAACTGAATTTTCGCATATACGTCGTGTACACAGAGCAGAATTGCCATTCGTACATATGAATAATTAATTGGCCAAAATTCCAAAAGCCTTTGACCTATAGTCATGAAATTTCTTGGGTATGTTTAGGAAGAGTTGTTCTATGCATGTGCCGAGTTTCAAAATTTTTCGTCACTCGATGGCCGAGATCTTAGGGGGGGGGGGGCAGAATCCCCCCCCCCCCCGGCTGAGAGATGGTCAAAATAACCCGGCCCCTTTAGGGTTAAACCCCCATCTGTATCCGCGCCTGTGTAGAGGAAGTTACTGCACCATCGTTTGACAAATTGCCATTAAATGTTGGCAGTCGTGATGTGACGGTTTTTTTTAGGACTCATTGTATCCTAGGCTGTGTCTCAAGTGTTATGCGTCCCTAGGCCATTGTGAGTATAACACATTATGCATTCTTTCCAGTAATTCTATGTTCACCTGGCGTAGGCCCAGAGCACTCCACCCCAGCATCTTCATCATGCCCACAGTTATGCTGCTGTATGCCATTATGTGAGCAGTCAAAGATGGAACTCTCTTGCCCCGTGCATCCAACATTGTCCAGCTGTATCGGTCCCTGTCCCTGGCCGTACGCGGCATTCGAGGCCGCTGTCACGGCCGCTCCGAAGCCCAGCTCACGGCAGACCACGTTGGCGTCGTTCAGGTCCCAACTGTCGTCGCACACGGTGCCCCACTCGCCATTAAAGTAGACCTCCACTCGGCCTTCGTAGATGGACCCTCCGTCCCGTAGACGAACTGCCAGATAGGTATTAAACGGATATTAAATGGCAATTTTCAACAAAGAAAAAGACGTCTGCGTAGTTTTCGTAGCATTGGCATAGTAACTTTTTTCTCAAGATGGTCCCTTTTTGAAGCTTGCGATCCATGCAATACTGTCGTTATACTGCCTTTCAGGAAAACAAACCCTGTTTTTTTTTAAGAATTGTTTATCTTTTGTTAAGAAAAGAGCTAGATATAGCGATGTCACGCAGTCGTTTCCCGTTAATTTTCAAAGGCAGGTAGTGGTAAAGGTCGCGTAGGATATTTGTAATCGAAAGGTGGGGCTATGAAAAAGGCAGGACACTTTTCACACATTTTTGCAGAACTTGTTGGGCAATTATGGTAAATATTCGTTCGACTAGTAATAATACAGATATACAATAAAGTGAGTCAAAAAAGAAAGTGACCCAGGTCAATATTTTTCCTAAATTTAATTTAAATTGATACACAAATGCAGCAAATTTGCGGAAAGAAAACTTTCTTTTGTTCTGATTTTTTTATTTCGTCTTCCTCTTCCACTTCCTCTTGTGCCTCCAGTCCAATAGACTTTGTACACGTCTTTTCTGTCCCCGATTTTTGGCATTCATATTTTGCATACATCCTTCAAAGTTACCATAGGCAAAGTACACATGGCACAGTTGTATGCAGAAGAGTTACCTCATGATGTCGTAATCATGGGTCAGATTACAAGCAACAAAAGATGTATAGACTTAATCTTTGAACATCAATATACAATCAACCTTGAGAGACATGAACTTGACTCTTGCGGGAATTGATAGAATAATCGAAGCCCTTCATTCTATAACTTTTGTGTCAAATCACATGACCCTTCCGGTCCAAACCGAAAGTGTTTTATAATTTGAAAGTGGAAAACAAGTTTCTTTCAACGATGTAAGTCTCTGGCCAGGCTGTACTTACAAAACAAAATACCGGTGACGTCATAACATGTTAGAGCGCCCCTAGCGGCAGGTTGAAAAATGGAAAAAATGCATAAACAGTTGTTCACTTCATAGCTAAAATCAATTCATAATTGATGTATATAATAAGCTTCATGGAAAGAACAAGTTGAGGATAATGACGTGACGATGACGTCATCAAGTATCAGTTCATAATCAATTCAATATTTTTAGATTTAATCTTTGAAAGTCAATATAAAATCAGCCGTGAGAGATCTGAACTTGACTTTTGCGGGAATTGATAGAATACTCCAAGATCTGCATTTTTCATATCACGTACAAATTAAACTGACCCTTTCTCCCGGTCCCTTTGTACGTGGTGCATAGCACCTCGACTTTGTGTTAAACAGTCATATCCCTCCTCACAGCAGTCAACAATTTTTAAATAGTTACAAGCGGACTGGGTGGATATGGTGGTGCAATGGGGTCTGGAGTGGAACACGCCCCTGAAGCAACTACAAATTGGGAAACAGGAAACTAGTTTGACCTGTGTACTGGTCCAAACTCCCATATAGCCAAGATAATAGCCATTCTAGAACGAGAGAACGAACGACCTTCCGAATCATAGAACATTCAAATGCAGGATTTCACCTTGAGTTGGCGAGTCGGTTGTTGTTAGATCGTCACGGGGGTATTCAGTAGTGCCAGCTTGTGTATGGTCGTCCGTTGATGGGGACGTAAGAGCGGCATTCGTTAGTGTTTCTAGATGGAGTGATGGCGAAAGTCAAAAATATGTAATTATTAACGTATCAGTGTCCTCTTCTATACTCGACTGACCGATTGAACGACCGATTGACCGACCGACCGACCGAACGAAAGATATACTGACCGACCGACCGAGGGACCAAACGACCCTCTGTTACAACTGATAATGTAGTAACCAACGGATAATGTATTACCAACCGATACTGTCACAAAAACTAACCGATACTGTATCACTAACCGATAATGTAACACAAAATGACTGATAGTGTAGGAAATGTTGCTACACTATCAGTCAATTTTTGTTACATTATCGGTTACGACCGATAATGTAACAACAATTGACGGATAGCGTAGTAATTTGTACTACACTACCGGTCAATTGTTGTTACATTATCGGTTAGTGATGCAGTATCGGTTAGTTTGTGTGACATTATCGGTTGGTGATACATTATCTGTCGGTTACTACATTATCAGTTGTAACACCCTCCGAATCATAGAAAATGCCAATGCAGGATTTCACCTTGTGTTGGCGAGTCAGTTGTTGTTAGATCGTCGCGGGGGTATTCAGTACTGCCAGCTTGTATGATGTCGTCCGTTGATGGGGACATACGAGCTGCAGTCGTTGGTGTTTCTAGATGGATTATTGGAGAAAGTGAAAAATATGTTATTATTAACGTAGTGTCCTCTTCTATACTTGACCGACCGATTGAACAACGTATTGACCGACCGACCGACCGAACGATATACTGCCATATACTGACCGACCGACCGAAAGACCGAACGACCCTCCGAATCATAGAACATTCAAGTAAAGGATTTCACCTTGCGTTGGCGAGTCGGTTGTTGTTTGATCGTCACGGGGGTATTCAGTAGTGCCAGCTTGTGTCTTGTAGTCCGTTGATGGGGACATAAGAGAGGCAGTCGTTGGTGTTTCTAGATGGAGTGATTGAGAAAGTGAAACGGTGTACATCATTCGATAAAATTGTGAATACATATAATGTTACACGAAACATGTCAATGACTTGTTTTGATATGATTTCTGAACAAGCAGAACCTGGTTGAATTGGATGGACTGTGTGGAAACTCAGTAGACCGGGTGAACACCTTAAGTATTGGGTTGATGAACTCGTGGATTACGTGGATGGGGTGGATTTACCTATGAAGCGGACTTTGTGGATTTGGTGGTGGATTGGGGACTGGAGCGGGAAAACACCCCTGAAGCAACACAGAATTGGAACCAGGAAACTACTCTGACTTCTGTACTGGTCCAACCTCCCATAAAGCCAGGAGGGCGGAGGTCTAGAACAAACTGCAGCTTAGAAACCGGCTGTTTTTTGTTGTTGTCGTAATTACTAACATATCAGTGTCCTCTTCTATACTCGACCGACCGACCGTCCGAACGAACGAACGAACGACAGACTGACAGACCGACCGGGAGACCGAAGTCACCGAACGACCCTACGAATCATACATATTCAAATGCAGGATTTCACCTTGAGTTGGCGAGTCAGTTGCTTCATCTTCACGGGGGTATTCAGCAGTGCCAGCTGGTGTCTTGTAGTCCGTTGATGGGGACACACGAGCGGCAGTCGTTGGTGATTCTAGAGGGAGTGATTGAGAAAGTGAAAAATATGTGTAATTATTAACGTATCAGTGTCCTCGTCTTTACTCGACTGACCGATTGAACGACCGATTGACCGACCGACCGACCGAACGAAAGATATACTGACAGACCGACCGACCGACCGAGGGACCAAACGACCCTCCGAATCATAGGAAATGCCAATGCAGGATTTCACCTTGAGTTGGCGAGTCAGTTGTTAGATCGTCGCGGGGGTATTCAGTAGTGCCAGCTTGTATGAGGTCGTCCGTTGATGGGGACATACGAGCGACAGTCGTTGGTGTTTCTAGATGGAGTATTGGAGAAAGTCAAAAATATATTTTGTTATTATTAACGTAGTGTCCTCTTCTTTACTTGACCGACCGATTGAACGACGTATTGACTGACCGACCGACCGAACGATATACTGACCATGTACTGACCGACCGACCGAGAGACCGAACGACCCTCCGAATCATAGACAATTCAAGTGAAGGATTTCACCTTGCGTTGGCGAGTCGGTTGTTGTTTGATCGTCACGGGGGTATTCAGTGGTGCCAGCTTGCGTCTTGTAGTCCGTTGATGGGGACATAAGAGCGGCAGTCGTTTCTAGATAGAGTGATTGAGAAAGTGAAACGGGATACACCATTCGATAAAATTGTTAATACATATAATGTTACATGAGACATGTCAATGACTTGTTTTGATAAGATTTCTGAACAAACAGACACTGGTTGAATTAAATGGACTAGGTGGAACCCAGTAGAACGGGTGGATCGGGTGGATGACCTTGGGTGGATTGCGTGGATGAACTCGTGGATTACGTGGATGGGGTGGATCTACCTATGTAGCGGACTGTGTGGGTTTAGTGGTGGATTGGGGACTACAGCGGGAAAACACCCCTCGAACAACAAATAATTGGAACCAAGAAACTACTTTGACTTCTGTACTGGTCCAACCTCCCATAAAGCCGTCCGTTGATGGGGACATACGAGCGGCAGTCGTTGGTGTTTCTAGATGGAGTAATGGAGAAAGTGAAAAATATGTAATTATTTTTGTAGTGTCCTCTTCTTCACTCGACCGACCGATTGAACGACGTATTGACCGACCGACCGAACGATATACTGACCCTGTACTGACCGACCGACCCTCCGAATCATAGAAAACTCAAGTGAAGGATTTCACCTTGCGTTGGCGAGTCGGTTGTTGTTTGATCGTCACGGGGGTATTCGGTAGTGCAAGCTTGTGTCTTGTAGTCCGTTGATGGAGACATAAGAGCGGCAGTCGTCGGTGATTCTAGATGGAGTGATTGAGAAAGTGAAACGGTGTACATCATTCGATAAAACTGTGAATACATATAATGTTACATGAGACATGTCAATGACTTGCTTTCATTAGATTTCTGAACAAACAGACACTGGTTGGATCGAATGGACTGGGTGGAAACTTAGTGGACCGGGTGAACACCTTAAATGGATTGGGTGGATGACCTTGGGTGGATTGGGTGGATGACGTGGATGGGGTGGATTTACCTATGTTCACTTATCGCATTCCGCGCAATCTAGTTTGCGCACGCGTGCACATTTTTAAAAATAGCGGTCGTACGCGCGCGTACACGCGCCTCTTTATCAGATTATGAATATTCATTCATCAATTACTCACCATTTATTTTAATTATGAAAATATCAGCTTGTGAAACCAGTTCATGAAAATTTGAATTTTAATATGATTTTTTTTTTCTGATACTTCATCAAATGTGGGCATTTTTTAAAAATCCAGATTTTTTTCAGGGAATTCTCACTTTTTAAATGAAGTGAACGAGGGTGTATACTTCATTGTTTTCCATACGGGAAAGCAGCTACTTTTTTTATCGTCAAAATTCGTCCTTGAATATCGCATTTTGGCGACATTTTGACTCTAAAACGCATGTGACTCGTTTTGAGCATCAAGAAATGCACACTGGGAAGTGGCTGAATGAGTACGAAATGTTACATCTTTCAGGAAATAGAGAATTTTGTGTTTTCAATATATCTCGTGTAAGTCAAGAAACCTCGGATCTGCCATTCTAAACCACGTACAACGACATGTTATGACTTGCATGCAAACCGATACTAGTGGGAAGACATTTTTCACCGTACGGACCACGCGGTTAGAGTCGCCAGGCATCACAGGCACTGTGCAGTCTGCAACAGCGTACCGGAAGTTGGAGCTCGCGCCCCCACAACACACATCGCTTGTGACGGGTGGTTTTACCGTCGCTTGGAGTCGAGTTTGAAGAGCTATACGGGTAAAATAGGGTTTGGTTCTGTTCGGTAAAATACGAAAACTGATTCAATTGCAAGTTGCCTTTGGAGATAAAGAAGTAGAAGTTAGCATAATTCATGTAATTCCAACGCTACTATTTTTAAGGGGGGGGGGGGCTCAATGAATTATTTTATTGTTGTGGAAATCGTGTCGTTGAAATCGTTGAAAATAGTAGTCCTGTGGTATATAAAACAAAAAAAAAACTAGGCCTACACGACTTTTACACCCAAACTTAAACAGACAAAATATACCAAATAATTCATGTTTTAGACCAAGTCGTTTTCCACTGAAAAAAAAAAGAATAACATTGACATTTGTTATTGACGCTAATTGCACAAAGTGTTGAAAGTGCTATACACACTAAGTGTTTGTAGGGCATGTAGGTGTAAACTGGACAGAATAAGTGTGGAGGGTTGTAGTTGTGTAATGATAAGGATTTGGGATATTTCAAGTTTCTTACAGATGGCTTTTTGGAGCAGGACGTTAGACCTTCATAACAATTTGATGTCCTGAACGAGAGAGGGCGCTATTTTGAAATGCGTGCAGTCAAAGATACTACAAGAGAGGGGAAGATAGGAAAACAGGAAGTACTTGCTCAAAGGTCACGATGGAGAAGGGCGCCTCTCACGGCAGGTAGGTAAATACTAGATTTCTCCATGCACTCAACATAAAAACCTAGTTAAGCAGAGCCGCTAAACTACAGCGCAAATTACAGTCCATTGGCAGAATGATAATCTAAGGCCATGGCAGACCGTGTTCATTACCGTTATCACCCCACTCGTGGGGCAAGCGATATTTAGACTAAGGGGCCATCTAAAATGTAAAATGTTTTAAATTTGGATTTTTGTTTCCAAATTGTGGGTGGGTGGGTCAAGGTAAATAATACAAAATCCAAATTCACTTTTCATTAAAAAAAGCAAAAACAAAACAAGATCTTTTGACTTGCCTGTACTTTGCGCGATCGTTCCGATTCGCGTTTCTTTTCCAACGTCGTCCCCATTTACAGACAATGACTTCTAGTATAGTAGCGCCCGCTAGTGCTGCATGCATATGGTATACTAGCGCATAATGAACAAGTATGACAGGGCTGCCAACTCTCACGCATTGAGCATGAAACTCACGCATTTCAGGTTAATCTCACGCCCATACGGGATTTCTCACGCTAAAAAAATAAATCAATAAAACTCCAAAATGATGTTTATATCATGATCTTTTTGCTCAAAAATATTGGTTAAAGTAGTCAGAAATTGCCTCAGATGCGCGCACCGCAGAGCGTCTAGAATCCATTTTTTTTTCGGGGCTCTTAAGCGGGCCCCGTACCCACGCCAAATTCTCACCAGGCTCAGCTCTTACTCAAAGTTGGCAGGCCTGAGTTCGAATGCGGCATTTCCACGACGATAAAAGTGGCCGCCATCATGGATGTATGCGAAATACCGGCAGCGTATTTTTTTTTCCTAGGAGAGTTAGGGGCAATGTCATGAATAATTCAGTTTTTCCTTCAAATCATTGCAAGACTTAGGTTCTCGTTCTATTTTCCCCTTAATTTAAAATTATCTCAGTGATAAATTTGGAGAAGAAAAATAGCTGATGAAAATGAGCAGCGACGACGTGGATTCGAACCAGGGATCTTTGTATCCATAGCTCATCTCGCTATCCCATAGGCTACTGTGTGGTAGCTCGACGACAACCTTTCTTTAAAATGCTTTAATGTATTGTAACTAGTTGAGTAACTAACAACAATGCTGTTGATGTCATTTGTCCGTTCTTATGGATAAACATGAATTATTCATGACATTGCCCCTAACCCTCCTAGGAATAAAAATTACGCATACCGGCAGATCCTCCCAGTTTGGACAGAGCAAAAGCTGATCGTGATGCACAACCATTTTTTTTTAAGCACCGGGCTGCGACACACACTGATGAAGCACAATTTCTCAGGCCACCGATGCAACAGGGGAGCAGCTTCATCTTGCCGTCACTGAACTGGACACACAATGTGCATGGGTATGCATATGCATGGACACACATGTACATGTATTTAAAAGTATATTTGTATGCAAGTGTATGTAGGCTTACATGTACATGTATTTGAACTTTATTGACAAAACAATTTTTTTTTAAGACGAAAATAGGGGTGGGTGGGTGGGTCAAACCATTTTGGAAAAAAATACAAATTTAAAAACATTAAACATTTCGAATAGCCCCTAAGAACGCCCAAAAATCCATCTTGAACTGAGCAAGCAGGTATATTATTGGGTGATATTTGAACACTGTCTTGAATTGCGTCTTGATGAACTATGGAAACAGCGCTATCTTATCGAACGTTTAAATTTGTTAAGGAGAATGGACGAAGAACTGTAGATTCGTGCTAAGAATGGACGAGGCGCAGCCGAGTCTATTCTTGAACTAATCTACAGTTCCTTGTCTATTCTCCAACTTAAACTATGAAAACTAAAATTAAATGGTTTATACAATATGTCAACATAAACTTTAACAGAGGGATATCCACTGAATTTTTTTTTGATAGTGCGAATTTAAAAACAAACGATAAAATAATATAAATACTAAATAAAAACGTTACAAGAATTTAAAAAAGACAAATATATAACAAATTATATTGTAATTTACGTAAAAAGTTATAATCGCTACTGTACATTAAATTACAGAAAAAAAATGTAGTATCCAGACGCCACTTCAGCGGTTGTGTACAAAGCCAATGAAGAGTGATGATTTTTTTGTTAAGTATTTCCTAACAAAATTGGAAATGTTTTTCACCTCGGTCCCAGATTCATGTCTTTTCATAATTTTTGTAACGACTGACCTTTAATGAGATGATAAATGAACAAAAAAGTGGCGTCAGGTTGCAACATTTTTTCCTTAATAAAACATCAGGGCGTGTCGAATAAAAAAAAATACAAAAAGAACAGATTGTGGAACAAAAATTAAGGAATTAACAAATATTAAAGGGAACGTCAAATTAGTAGGCTAGTTATTGAAATCAGGTACACGACAAATTTATTCTTAAAATAATCTACACTTTTACCAATAGTGTGACGTCACATCAATAGGTTAAACGATGCATAGGACAGTAGGATGCGTTCGTCCTGTCACAATGTGCGAGTACACATGCATGCGCACTGGGGTGAGTTATGCTAAAAGTTTGTAATTTCTACGACCAACAAGCACATATATAATATTTTTTACTTGGATGGTTCTGTAGGTAATGTGGAAGAATATTGTGCAATACATCTGGATAACACGACATGACAAGGGAAATGACGGTGTACGGAGCTATTAATATTCCGATCATCATGGGACGACCACCGGTCTCCGTAAGACACATGGATTATTAGTTCTCTTGGATCAATAGGATTTACACAATTCCCCATGGTTGAAACAATCATCGGGCTATATATCCTGCAAGTACGCTGTTCACCGGTGAGTGTTTGTTTACCACAACTTAGAATACATAAAATCATTTGTCAGCGATAAAACTCGACTAGAACCAACTCTTTCATGTATGTACACGTACACCAACTTGTCCGCGCGATTGCACAATGGACTACCGGGGTGAGTCATTCGCAACAAATCTTACGGGTTGCTCCATTCTGAACGATGTCCGCCGTGATCGATAATATTTTACTAAAAGAATAATTCTTCAATTAGACAATCATAATCGTTCAAAACATTTCAATAAACGTACAAGTCAGTTTTATCATACTATTACATAAACATTGTCGATTGTTATCGCTGTTTTTTAAATTCGCTTACTCAAATGAACACCACTACAACACAAATCGATCAGTCCACTTGGCTCCTCAATCTTGCCCCACGATTTATGCTAATCGGGCCAAATGCAGCGTTCTGATTGGCCGAGAGGCCAAATGATGACGTCATACCGATTATACACACGACATGCACTGCTCCGAGCTCAATGGTTCATATACTCAGTGCGAAAGTGAGTGCGCAAGCTAATTTGTGACTTCAAGGCAAGTATTTACGGCTGAAAATGAACATAATTATTTCGACTTGGGCAATATTCGCAGCCAATGTTTCGTGACGTCATTCTTCGCTTCGCAATCGCGTGAAGTATGAACTGGCCTTAACATGGTGGTTATATGACGCAGCGTTTCGAACCCAGAAACATTAAGTCATTGTAAAAACATATATATGTACATTGTGCTTGTTTTGTTTATTGCTCAAATGAAACAAAATTATCCCCAAATAGAATTTCGAATAAATTTGCAAAACATCGGCAAAGAGTCCTGGTGTAAAAGTCGTAGTGCTACTGCTACACCATCAGGTCAACCAGACTAGCAACAATGCAATAAATCGGCACTGAATATGAAAACTACAACGGTGGTCAAAAAGAGTATCCCAAAATAGAAATACTACCACACCCCTACAAGATTGAGTTTGCAATGGCTCTACATCTGACAATAATAATGAATACAAAATTTCACGCTTGAAAGAAAAAAAAAAACCTCACACTTGTATTCACATTATCCCCAAGACTAAATTCAACTGTCCGGTTTTGGAGTGTTTGGTGTCAAAGAACGTGGAACTCAAAAATATTTATTAGAAAACTGGTTCCACTTAACGTGCATGTTATAATTAAGGAATCAAAACATTATGGAGCTATACTCACGCTTGAAAAAAAAAAAAACATAGCATACAATCCGCAGTTCCGAAAGTAAACTTGAATCTACGGCCCGAATTCAAACGTCGAATTTCTGCCATGTCTAATTCAAATAATGGTCCGACATTTGAATTTGACACGACAGAAAGTCGACGTTTGAAGCAACTGCCGCCTTTCTGCCGAAAGTTCGAGAGTCTTGCCACTCTGGACGTCAAAAAAAGCGGCACGTGCAAACTTCTGCCGTGTGTAATTCAATTGGCACCTTCCACATCCGAATCACAGTGGTACCGTTTTAAAATGCGAATGTGGCTGCCGGATGTTTACGTTTCGGCGTTGAATCATTTTTCCGAAATCGTATTAAGCATCATACAAGCCGACCGGTATTCTTGACTAAACTCCGGCAGGGTCGGGAAGTTGTGACATTTTCGCGAGAAAGACGATCAGCGCGGCAGTACTATTGAACAAACAAACGATGACAAATCTCCTTGTTAAAATCACTTCCAATGAAATTGAATGTGCAGGAGAGGGCGCCTCTTTCTTGCATATAGATGTTGTCGCAGTAGCATGGTGAAGGCCAGAAAATAGGCCAAAAATTGCCTATGCTGGCCAAATCACAACATCTATGCCTCAATTGCTTTGCTATTAGAACATGTTGTGGGCCACAAACTTGAGGGTTTGGGGAAAAAAAGAAAATGGGTTTCGGATGAAATTGTATACATTATTGTAATGGAGCGCAGAAATCATTTTTTTTTCAAACTAGCGATGGGCCACTGGACTTGAGGGGTGGTCATCTTTGGATGAAATTCTCTTTAAAAAAAACCCATAGAATTTGCCCCACAAAATTAAACAGGAAATGAGAGATGATGACATAAGCTTTAATTCGATGGGTGTCTCAAATACCTTGGAGAGTTGTGAGTATTTTAAAAAAAAATTGGGAAGTGCGCGTAAGTACCACTGAGGTCTATGGGAGTCTATTTTTGGCCTGCACCCAATATATCACGTGCAGCCTTGGTCTGCCATCTTGAACACCGAATTACGTTCAAGAGAAAATCGACATTTGAAGCAACTGCCGACATTCGGTCGCTTTTTTTCGACTGCAGTGAATTAAATTAGACACGGCAGAAGTTCGACGTTTGAAGCCGACCTTCAACGAAAACAAAAATATGAAACCCAGCAACAATCAATTCAACAAGACTTTCGCTTACCTGCGTTTACTGAACACCAAACGATGGCAACCAGAACCGCACAAAGTAACGCAGGGAAAAGTGTTTCCGTTTTCCTGGCACTCAGATCCATGATTTATTGTGAACAAGTTCAGAGAGGCACTAAAGTAGAACTCTCGATTCTGTGCTATAGTTACTACTTGGTGTTCTGTCTAAATATTTGTCAACCGTTTACGATCGATCTGAAGTTTCTAGCTCATATTTCAACAGGTACCATAATCGAAATGCACTTACAGTGTACACTGTTGTGTACGCGACCCTGGCTGCATTGCGTACTATGAGCCAGTCCCGTATATTATACCGAATACTAAAATGGAAGATTTGTATGAGATCACTGATCGTTGACCGTCGTTGTACTTAATGGTCAAAACCCACAAAAAAAGAAACGATAAGCTGTACAGAAAAGCCAAGGACACGTGTCACTGGTACATTTATTTGCCTTTTACAAAAACCTGTGACACAGAGGAACATCAAATACGCGAAAAATGCTCTGTAAATTAGTCTGGTCATTTACTGGTACTGCTCGCATGAGTAAAAACACAGAAACAATGAAACAATTAAGAAGCCAAAACATCGTTATCTCTATGAATATTAATTGGTTGAGCTCCATTTATTATTTTCATACACCATATCACGCAAAACGTTTCCGTGGAGGAACAGGACAGGAAAATTATGAGATAAATGAATCACAAAGTCACATCCTTCAACATATGGTAATAATCAGTTATAAGGTGTGTCGAAATTTGCTTACACCAAAGTAGCCTCACAATTACGTCACTGGGTATACAGGGTGAGTAAAAAACATACCCTACCATTTCGTATCTTGCCATCCGTATACTTTTACATCAGAAGTTGTACCTCTTGAGTTTAAACATTGTTTGCCCACTTTAATACATGTCGGGTCTCAGACAGTCTCAGGTCTCTAGTGCAATTTATAGCTTATAAACAAGTCAAATTAATGTGCTAAATTTCGTTGGTTTTTTTTTTCTGAGCCAGGTGATAGCAAAAGATGGTAAAAGTTGTATTTAGCATGCCATGTAAGTTCAAACCGATAGGTTTCTCTTATTTACTTCTTACAATTGATACTTGATATGGTATTGTCATGGTAATGTGCAGGCTATTAATTAGCCGCCTAATTCTTAATTCAGAATATAATAAAGCCGCAAGTGTTAAAAACAAAAACAAATAACGAGTATTTACCCCCTTTGTTTCCTACGATTGATTCAAATGATTTATTTATCCCTGAATATCAAAATTCATATTTCCCCCAAATATGTGATTAAACTATCTGCACAGTTTATATAAATCAATGCTCTAAAGCAAAAAGGCAAAATAAAGTCATATATGGCCTGGGCCAATAGGAAACCAGAGGGCTCAGTTAGGCCTATATAGTGCAGCAGATTGGTGATGAGATAGTTCATTTGATGATAAAAGCATGGAATTTAGCACACAGTCAGAGTATTTCATGGGAAAGATTGTGGCTATAGGGCCATCGCAGATTTGTCCTTTGAAAAAAATGTGTGTAGAATTACATGCAATGGCAGCCATTTTGAAAATTTTGAAAAGTGCTGGTTATTACTTATATTTTTCTTAAAATACAAATATATGCAATGGCCCTATAGCCCAATACCTTTCCATGACATACTCTGACTGTGTGCCAAATTCCAATGTTTTCGTCATAAAAATTTTATGACAAAAACATTGGAATTTGGCACACAGTCAGAGTATGTCATGGAAAGGTATTGGGCTATAGGGCCATTGCATATATTTGTATTTTAAGAAAAATATAAGTAATAACCAGCACTTTTCAATTTCATCATATTGTGCACCGATTGCCTATATACTGTGAAAAAAAATGCAACACTCCATGCAAATGTCATGAAACCGTAATATTCTGTTGACAAACGTCCAGGCACAAAATATCAACCAAAGGCCTCTCCAGTGCAAGCATTGACGGTGGACCAATTGGAAACAAGGTAAGACTGGGGTTTCCATTCATAATATGAACTGTCCCAACGTCTAGGTCTTTGTTTCCCCTAAAGATCAAGGCTCATCATCTTTAACATATTAATTTCCAATGGTTCATAACCAGGACCTTGTTTTTAATAAATAACAAGTAAGAAAAAGTCCCAATTTCTATTTTCTTTAAAACAACTTTCCCTGGCATGTGTTATCAACGCAGTGTGGCTACAAACGGATGGAGTCCTAGTATTTCAACCATGGGGATTTGGAAAAGACGTCATGGCTGTACTGTCATGTAAGTCCCTTAACCACCAATAGCCCCTGAAAAACGAAACTGCATTACACTCTCTGCATTCTTGCAGTTCAATTCAATATCACTTTCAGACAATATTTGCCACGTCGTGTTATTTTCATTGAGCGTGTTCTTTTTCCAGATTGAATACAAAATTCCAGGGTTGACTGGACAAGTTCGGCACAGTTCCATTGTGACAAAACTTCAATTGATAACTTCTCTATGACTCACCTGGCGCCTTCATCCTTTGCGTAGTTCATATTCAATACCGTGGCCTGTTGAACGGGTTAAATATAGTTCACACAAGTACCAGCATTGTTGCAGTACTAAGCCTACATGGAGTCGTGTGTGTAACGATATACAACGTGAAAATCCACGATGGCCGCTTTCACAGAAACATTGCCTGGGTTAATTTTACGAAAGAAAGGGTGAAAACTGGAACTACCAAAATCTGGGTTGTTCTATAACCAATTGTTTGAGTTACAATTTATGTTAGATTTGGTCTTGAATGACCACAGGCTTTGGTTGAATTTAGCAGAAATTAAATGCCTAAGCATAACATTATAAAGGCACACAGGCGGTTTCGGGCAAGAATACAATTATACGTTTTAAATTATACACTTGCCAGCCTTTTAAACAAAAAGAACAATACTACGATATGCATAAAGCGCAGAAGATGCCTCGTTAAGATCATGTACACATCGCCTAATCCTGGGCAAACTAATGAACGGAGTGGTGAATTAATTCCGTGTTGTGTATGGGTACAAGCCTTTGTCGGGCCAAATTATACGGGGAAAAAGAAACCTCAATTAAATTTGAAATTGTCCACACATAAAGTTAGCAAAGTGCTACTTGTGGCTACTGGAAAGTGCTGGCGTTTTTAATTTCTGGGGCAAAATAAAGATGTCACGGTCGCTAAAGTGCTCCCTGCTCCCAAATCCGCCTTGCCGCGGCCTTGACAAAGTCATCTCTAGTTTTGCTCGAAGTCTGGACTAATTCAAATTGTACAGCCAGTCCCGATCAATGGCAAACAATGTCAGGCCTAAGTGGTGATAGAGGGCGTTATCAACATTGTTCTAGCCTTGCTCCAAGATTGGACTGATTCGAATTTTACAGCCACTCCCGATCTCTGGCAAGCGATGTCAGGCCACCGTGGCGGTAAAGGGCGATTTCAATATTATGAATGCAATTTAGTCCAAGGAACTTTGCCACTCGGACCCGAGAAAAATCCGGACATATTGCACAGCGAAGGGTTTTTAGATAGGAACGACGACCAGTCACGAAAGTCCCAATCAGTTGTCTCTCCAGATTCACAACTGTCATGCCTTCACGACCAGGCGTTAATACAATAAGCATCTCGCCATTGAATGCGCAGTGAGTTGCTGTAGAGCCGTCGTCGAGCTATGTATCAATAACTGCATCAAACATCTTGACGCACTTCCCTGATTTCAGATTCCAGATCTTTACAAAGGCATCTTCAGATACGCCGATGACAATACCATCTCTGAGACGACACGAAATTACTCTCCTCACACCAGAATAGATCGCATGCAAGCGAGAACAATTGCGTACATCCCAAACCCGAACTTTATTGTCAGCGTACACCCCTGCTGTGATCCCATCCTTGTAATAGAGGTGATTCAGATTCGAGCATCCCTTCAGGATACAACGAGAGGCTCCGTCTGCAGCATTCCAGACCAAAATCTCATCTTCTGCAGGGTATTGAAAATATTCTCTTAGTATAGCAGCACTAACGACTGTCTTACCATCAAAGAAGAGATGAGAAACAGCCAGACGATGTCCTCACATGACTCGCATTTGATCTCTTGGCGAATTAGGCACGAATCTTACCGTCACTGCATCCTGCAGCAATGATGCCATCCTTCATTTTCAAAGCATCTCTCTTTCGACTGATATTTCATACTTTGATGAGATGTTGGCGAGACCCATGGGAAACATTCCAGATGCAAAGTATTATTACTAGTACCAAGTGCTAGATAGTCCCCTTCTGTAGACAAACCGGTCTTCTGCACGACGCTTGACTACTTATTGGGGTTAGGTTTGTCTGTAGCAAAATGAAAAGAAACACTGTAAGGAAACATAAAAAAAAAATCGGTTGAAAGAGTTTTCTTGCACGAAAACAAAAGAATTTCCACACTAGGTATGTAACGTAAACATTATGGGTGTGTGTGCGTGTACAAACACTGCCTTGTGGGGTACCGAAACAATGGGAGGTACCCCACAAGGAATGCCCACCGACTTGCGAGGCACCGTTTTGGTAACCCACAAGTTTTTCACGAAATAGATATATGGATTTTACTCAAAAATTTTAGTATTCCGCTGCGCTCATCTCACCCGCATTGCTGCATAATGCAGAATAGCACCGCATAGGCTGGTTTCGAGTGTACGGCCGGACAGCAGGTTGCAAACCGGATGCATTATTTATAGGCCTAGCTATACTGATACTTAACTCTTCGTCGATTCATCGATAAAGAGTCCGAAAAGTATTCCCTGCGGTCATGACATCCATTAATTAGACACGATATTTAGAGGTTCACCGGGGTTAGCCGAATGAACAAAAACTGTTAAACGTCCTGCCTTTTTGAAAAAAAGGAAGTTGGCCCCACTTTTGTTTTTTAATGGCCATCGCTTGGACTCAGGAAATGACATTCCAGCTTAATATGGGCTAGATGCCACAGACAAAGAGGCCAAAATGATGTCACTGTTTAAGATTTATCATCTTTCGTTTAAAAGAAAAGAAACAAAAAAGGAGGCGGCCTCCAAAAAGGAAGCGGGCGGGGACGCTCAACATGTTTTTTTATTTTTTATTTGGCCTTAAAGATTTGAATTATACAATGTAGTGACAATGACTGAGGGCAAAGGTATTTCAGATAAGATGGTGAATGCATCGACACCATGGGATCGAGGTTGATGATTACAAACAGGACGCTGGGATACGCTGATGAGCTTCACAGAATCTTGTGAAGGAAGTGGCCCATGACCTTTGTATAAAGCATCTGGGTCAGCTGTTTAAGACCGCAGTTAGCCCATGCGTGCAAATGCTTTCCGAAAACTTTCCCATAGAAATACGCACATTCCATACCGGATGTGAGGCTGTTTCATTGCGGACCATGTGGACAAAATGTTGAGCGTCGCACAATGCAATCCGACCGTTCATGACTCAAAACGGAGCCTGAGCAAGTGACGGGAATTGCAAATTTAAAACTCCGATAATTTTACAGAATTTCCTACATTATTACGCTTTTTTCAACGGGAAACAAATCTCTAAACTGGAATTCAAGAGTAATAAATCAGTCTTAACAGCCGTTTCAAACCTTGCAGAGTCATGGCCGTGTTGACGCGCAGGTCAAAGGTCACGCAAAATCCAACCAATCAGAGCGCGAATTCATCAGAGTATCCAAGCGTCCTATTTGCAGGGCGGGGGTCCGAGCGAACCTTTGCCTAGTTTGGTTCCCAGACCAAAAGATTCTGACTATTCCTGATGAATCTTAGGTGAGGTAGCCTCCGGGAATATATTGTATTACAATTTACGTCACGTGACAAAAAACGGGAGGAATTTCTCCTTTTCCCCAAAATGTCCCAAGTTTTTTTCCGAATTCATTTCGTAGACAATTGGACAGCGCCCGAGTATTTCCAAGTATAGTGTAGGTTTAATTAACTGCTAATTGCTTATTAAAAACTTTTTAAAATGAGTTAATAATTAATATTCATTGCTTTCACTAAGAAAACTTGAAATTCAACGACGGATCATATGGGCGAACTTTTTGCTGCATCACGTACTTTTTTGAATTTGACGACCCTTACCGAGATTTTCCAAAACTCGGTCTTCATTCGGCTCCGCCTGCCAACAGTGCTATTTGGGTGACTAAATTTTAAGATTCCAGATCAACATTAGTAAATGTTATCTTACAGAAATATCAAACTGTATAATCATAACTGCTTACGAAGCAAGTGATTTATTTTAAAACAAATTGTTAGTTGATAACGTTTACATGAAAAAAACAAAAACAAAAACAAACAAACAAACAAACAGTCAGCAGCCACCAATGTGGCATGAAGAGACCAGGTACAATTCATAAATACCTAAGTTTACCCATTCCTATTGGTTGGGAGCCCGTCACGTGGCCGGTCGTAAAAGGTAGATAAAACAACCGGCTGGCGTCTTCTTTGCCAGTGTAATATGAAATTTGACTCCTATGAAATCCATCCCTTTTACTCTTGTATTGGTTGACCGGCTCGAGTCCTTAACAGCGTCCGGACTCCTAACATTGGGTTTAAAACCGGCCAAACACATTTGTATTCCCTTATTAATACAATCTTTTTGTACTTACACAAAATGTTGAGAAGATAAAACATCATTTTTGAAACCATTAAACAATTTAATACGCGTAATGTTTTTCATGTTTTTTACTACAACCACGAGGAAAGATTCTACTGAACCTGAAAAAAAATATCAAAATAAGGCACAAACAAAATCCTTGAAAGTGAAAAACGCCACAGGGTTTCAAGTCTTATTTCCAAGCGTGCACGACCATAGATTCATAACCGTAGAGGACATGTCTGGGCTGAGACTTATCCCCATAGCGATCCAACGCCCACTGCCACAGGTCTTGCAAATAATCCTCCAGCGCTGCCGCTGGTATCAACTGCGTTTCTCCAAGATTTGTCTTCAATAACACTGTTGAAAAGAAAGAAGAAAAATCCAGGCGATTTACGCGTGCACAAGCGTGTGCACCTTCTGATTGAATAGCACGATAGTCAATAAAGAGATTGAAAAAACAAAGAACTTAGTCTTCAATGTGCAGAATTAATGAGTAAAATATTTTACGATCCCACTATTTTTCTTTAATTATGGGCAGTGAATTAACCAGTTCTTCTTTATCTGTATCCATACTCAAACTAGTTCATTAAACCATTATGCTATATTAAAAGAAAAAACCCAGCAACATTTGAATTAAACGCCAATGTTCAACACTTTGCAGAGAAAAGGCATCTTTTTTGCGATTGAGGGCGCTGAAACTGCGTAACTTATGGGATATGGCCTTACAAATTAATAAACAAACGAAGTGTCAATTAAAGAGATGTAAGTTTAAAATGATGGCAATCTTTAACAACATGCGTTTTATACTTCAATTCCGTTTGTTTTTAACTCCATAACTGTGTCGTTACAGTGTCTCAATCTTGAAAAAAAACGAGATGGGTCTCGAACCATGTGTCTTGCCTGCTTTCGCGATTATCTGTAAAGAGTTACCTTTGACCTTGGTGTTTGACCAAAGACATTTGTTGCATCTATGACCCAAGTTTGGTTGCAACTGGACTTTAACTTTTGAAATAAGACCAATTTTACATATTCAGGCAATTATAAAACTTGACCTCATATGACCTTTCACCTTGGTATGTGATCTTTGACCTCAGTATCATTATGAAGGTTGTGAAGTTTTGAAATGAGACCAATTTTACGAAACTTTAACCAAAATACCACATACATGTATACTACATACATACATACATGCACACCCAGACACGCACACTGTGTGTTCACCGTCGAGCGTGGACGTCCTATTGTCCCTCTTTTGTTTGTACTTTTTAGAAAGACTCCCATAGGTTTTGTACACGACCCCAATCGCGGAAGTATGCTGGGAATAGTGGACGATATTGTTCTCTTTTGTTCTCTGGTATTTTTCGTCTACGGTTTAAACAGATGAACACGTACCCACCCACCCACACGTTTGTTTATGGTGTAAATCGAGGATTTGCTTTTGTTCCGCTTCCCTTTTCCTTTGTTTGTACTTTTTCGCAACAGCTCTCCGATGATTGGTTTTGCACACGTTTTCCAACTGAGGAGTCCTTGATTCGGTTTCTGACCTCGATTCACCGATGATGTGTGTGTGTCCTCGATTTACACCATAAACAAACGCACCCACCCATACTCACACACGCACACACGTGTGTAAATACCAGCAATCGTGGACGCCCCATTGTCCCTAATCATCTTTCCTTTGTTTGTACTGTTAACTTTTTAGCGACAGCTCTCATTGGTTTTGTACACGATTTGAGATAGTGAACGTTCGGTCAATCGTGGACGTATTGTTTGCGCCCAATTCTGTTGTCCTACGTCCACGATTGCCGGTGTTTACACACGCACACACACACAGACAGACAAAGTGATTGCATAGTCTCTTTCCTGAACAAAGTTCAGGCGAGACAAAAATAAGGCCCTTTTGATTGATAAAGTCTGGGCTAAAACGTCTTCGGTTGATATCGTTGATACTGCTATAGCCTCTTCGATTTCGTTCACTTCCCTGGTACTGGTATTAAAATAAAATTGTTGATTGCACTCTTTTAATCATACGTGTGGTTCGAAAGCAATCCATTTTGTTTGCAGAAGCTTACATTTTAACTGAATTTCAGACAGGAGCAGTTCGTGTCTCCGCACTTCACACTTAGCCTCGGCCCAGCCACACTCTTTGAAGACTTTCTGCGTTTCTTGAACTGATAGGTTCCACATGAACAGTGATGACTTGTAGTCCTGAAAGACAAAAGCCAAGGCAAAACACCTCTGTTACCGTTCTGTCTGTGTCAAAAAGGCCGGCATGTAATTTTTACTCCTCTTTAGTTAACATCATTGATTGAGGCTTTAAATAAGGTCTTTCCACGCATTTTTAACACTAGTCCGGTCAATGTAAGTTAAGACCTAGAACAAATTGCAATAGAAACCATTCAAGCGTCAAACGACTTTAAATAAATACACAAACACCATGTGAAAAATCTCATTCTATGGAATGGAAGGGTGTTTTTAATCATTTTTCTTAAGATTAAAATTTGGGACATTTTGTCCTCAAACAACTCGTCTGGTGACTTACTTCGATTTACATGTCTGTATATGCTAATGCTTAGGATGCATGACCTCATGCGAGTGCAGCAGACGACTGTTTCAAGTCTTCATTTTATACAGGGCACTACACTGCAAAAACTGTGGTGTAAATTCAACAATGGTGGTATCTATATAGGACCAGGGGTGTAAACGTGTTATACCCATGGTCTGATATAGATACTATCAGTGTTTAAGGTTTTTGCAGTTTGAAAGGTGTTCCGCCGCCGCTTTTCAAGAGTGAAATGCACTACTCCAGAAAAGCATACTTGAGTCCAGTGTTGTAGTCGAGACCGGATAGTCCGAGACCGAGACCAAGACCGAGACCTGAAGTTTCGAGACCGAGACCGAGACCGAGACCGAAATGGTCCGAGACCGAGACCGAAACCTTTCTAATCACGAAGATTACAGACAAAATTTGGACCAGTGGCAGTGTTAAAAACTTGATACATGACACCTTACTTGAGCAAAAAGTAGTTACACTTTAGAAATATGGGCTGTGATATGTTGTCTGCACCCAATCTTGACAAAAGTAAAAAGTTAAAGGCAGATGTTTCATCTGTTATAGGAACTCTGATCCTGAACTCCACAGTCACTCCTTGGTTTGAGCTAGGACTTCTAACGGATATTTAAAGATGCAATTTTAATAATTTGACATTGGGCCTCTTTTTTCTAAAATAAATATAGGACTTAACTTCTAGTTCTACCAAGACTTGTGTACTTGATTTTTTTAAAAAGCTAGAAAATGTTGAATATTTTTTTTTATAATTTCCGTAATGGAATATGGACTTGTACATTGTAGACCCAAAATTTGCGAGGTGGTAGCCAGATATGGATTTTAAAGTTTTTTTCTGACCGGGATTTTAATTTTTGAGGAATACTTCAAAATGAGGGACCGAGACTGAGACCAAGACCGAGACCACAGCTCCCGAGACCGAGACCGAGACCACAGCTCCCGAGACCGAGATCGAGACCAGCAAAAAGTGGTCTCGAGACCGGGTCGAGACCAAGACCGGTCTCAAGACCTACAACACTGCTTGGGTCCCGACGAAATGATTCTTTCGGAATGAAACAGACCTCGGTTTGTTATTACTATTCAAAAAGATGATTGGCATGGTCCACCTCTGCCCTCCGACTAAGACTTTGATCGGGAGCTCGTTTATTACTTATAGAAATAATACACTTGTCACGCTGCCTAATTTTTTTTCTCTAAAGCTCAGAATTCAGCTAAAATTTCATTCCAGATTTTAATCCCGTTAATTTGTCTTCATAAAGTTTTTCGAGTATACGTTCATTTTTTTGGACAATTTATATCTTATTTATAAGTTATGCCGATGACCTAAACGCATCACAAAAGGATTACACGAATCTCGGATTTCGGATATTTTCCCTAATAATTTAAAATTAGACTCCGGCCTAGTGCGGTAGACACCTGAAATTTTACTTCAATTGGTTTCCCGCCCTTGTATCAAGTAGACCTGTTTATGTCAAGTTTTTCCATGAAACAAATGGTTTATTGAGCACAAAGTGATATAGTTTAACCAATAAATAATTCAGGCAGTAAAAAAAATCTCAAATTTCCTGATTTTTTTTTCCAAGAAAATATCCTATAGTATTGTGCGGAAGAGCAAATTACCATATATTTTAATAATTGGTTGACATAAAAAAGTCGTTTGCTGTGATCAGTCGTGTCTCGCGACATGAAACAAATGGTATATTGAGCACAAAGTGATATAGTTTAACCAATAAATAATTCAGGCAGTAAAAAAAATCTCAAATTTCCTGATTTTTTTTTCCAAGAAAATATCCTATAGTATTGTGCGGAAGAGCAAATTAACATATATTTTAATAATTGGTTGACATAAAAAAGTCGTATGCTGTGATCAGTCGTGTCTCGCGAAGTCTCATACGTGATGTGAACGGATATTCTGACCAGTAACGGACGCAAAAGAAAACATGACGCTCTCCATACGACTGTTTACGTATGATGAAAAAGTAGTAGAGAAAAAGTGAACAAAAGCACTTCTTCACTCCATGATGAAATTCTTTAGCGTCCTATAGCATTAAAATACATTTAATTGCAATTTCTTCTAGGTCAGCTCCTGTTTTATTCTAAATTAAACGGACTATATAACTGTCAGCTTGTTAATTGACTGTAAACTTACACGTTGGGTAATTGCGCCCCCATGAGTCACGTTGGGCTACCACTAACATTTCGTTAGTACCCCCCGCCCTGCATACAGAACGCTGGGTTACGCTGATCGATGAGCTTCACAGAATCTTGCGAATGAAGTGACACATGACCTATGTATAAAGCATATGGCTGCAGATGTTCAAGTCCGCAGTTAGACAATGTGCGCAAATGCTATCGGAAAACTTCTCATAGAAATGCGCGCATTCCATACCGGATGTGATTTACTGTTTCATAGCGGATCATGTGGACAAAATTATGAGCGTCGTATAATGCAACCTGACCGTTTGCGATTCGAAACGGAGCCTGACGGGAATTGTAAATTTACTACACAGATAAGTTTTACAGAATTTCTTACGTTATTACGCTTTTCAACACAAAAAAAAACATCTCTTAACTGGAATAAAAGAGTAGTGACTCGGTCTTAAACGAACGTTTAAAACCTTGCAGAGTCATGACCGTGATGACGCGCAGCACACAGGTCACGCAAAACCAACCAATCAGAGCGTGAATTCATCAGAGTATCCCAGCGTCTGAGGTTTGTAGGGCGGTGGTACAGGCGAACACTAACATCTGATTTTCAATTTTTCTCACGGCGGTGTGAAACACGCAGTGGGCTTGAGCTGCTTATTGGTGGGTGGGTGGGTGAGGGTGGTGGGTTGGTTTGTTGCAAGGGCGGATACGGGGGGGGGAGAGGGCCATGCCCCTCGCCCCCAAACAAACCCCTGTTCTTGTTTTTTTTTTAAGTGACGTCACAATAAAGGTAGGCAATGAGTACACCACCTTCTTTTCCTTAAAAAAAATGGTTAAAGTGGTCAGAAATTGCCTCATATTGCACCACAGACAATCTAGAATCCAAAAGAAATTCGGGGCCCTTAAGCTGACCCCGAATCCCACGCCGTCATTTTTGGACCCACTTTTTGGGGGACCAAAATTTTGTTTGGCCCCCTCCAAAATTGTGTTCTGGATCCGCCCTTGGTTTGTTGGTTAATGGACACTTTACTCTGCCATGTGCAATTTGAGTATTAAAGCTTTGCATTCGAAGACCGGTTGTGGAAACACTGATGCGACTGCATCTCATTTGCATATTTTTGCATATTAGATCACGCCCAACTTGTTTTCGTTTTCTGTACTCTTCGAGTGCGCGGATGGTGCCGTAAGCCGTCTTCATGACCCGACCGCCGTGCCGTTCTACCACTTGGTACTTGATTCTATGCTGTTGGACCCCTACGTTAAGACGAAATCAGCAACGCTGTATAGTTAACAATTTTTATCGGTCTAATATTCGACCCGGATTATGAATGCCTCTCGATCTATACGCAAACCAAACAACAAAACTAATCCCCAAAAAGTTTGATCCAAATGAATTCGGAAGGATAACTGTTTAATTATACATGTACCTGGACAAAAGCACCCCACTTCTCGTGACTTTTCAAGAAGGAAGTCACTTGGTTTAAAATGAAGAGGTCATCGTGGTTGTCGATGATCAAAAGTGCCTGCCCGCCCGGCTTCAGACACGCCGAGATGCTACGGAGCGCTTGGGTCTGCTCGGGAAACCAGTGAAGAACGAAAAAACAGACAGCTTTGTCGAATCCCTCTCGCCAGTCTTGGTTGTCTCCCACGGCTCGGGCGTCCCATTGACTGTATGTTACGTTTGGTGCAGAGTTGGTCTTAACGGCCACCGCTACCATTTCCTCTGAAGCGTCAACGCCTAAAGGGAAGGGGAACAGAGTTAAGGCACTCTGATTGATATGATGGTATGTTAGCGGTATTTTTTGCGTAATTTCAAACTGCTGTTGAACGTGCGAGCTCCTGTGGAATGATAGTTTTTGAGCGTAGTTAAGCTGGAGGATAGAATAGTGACACAGGACACGCCGTATTTAAAAACTACAATTAAATTTCTCCCTCTAAATTTCACGTAATTTCCAATCTGATTTGATAATATAACAGAATGGTTCTCTATCTAAAAGAAAATTTACATAATATTGATAGTTGACAAATAAAATAGATATTTCGGACCAAATTCCATGCGTCGTCGACAGCTCATTAAGTATTCAAAACGAGGTCACGCACCGGAATGCCATGCATACAGCGCACGTAAAATGAGCAGCTTTTCAGTGCGCTGCGGACTGACTGGGATAGGTCGCCGTTCGCACGCATGATCGAATGAAAATTAAGTTTTCACGAAGTGACCTATCTTGATAGGTCGCCGTTCGTGCGCATGAAATATGAAAACGAAATGTTCACGAAGTGACATGGATTTGGCGCCTATTTTTCACCTGGCAGTGATGAGTTTTTGCCTTAGAAACAATTTAAAATCATAATTCAACTATCCAACTTTATTTTATATAAAAACTGAGTCAACAAAAATTAGTGTTCTGGGTGAAAGAGTGGATGCAAAATAGGCCCAACTTCAATTGCGTTTTTCTCGAAATGGCAAAAACTGAGATAGGTCAGATCGTGGAACGATCAACGATACATATTAATGTATTGACGTCAATGATCCCATAATTAATTTGTGGTTATTGCTTCTCTGCTGGGAAGTCATTGTATGTGATTTGAGCAAACTGATTGGATATTTTCAGTCTTAAGTCGTACTAAATAAAAATTATAGACTATAGTTTATTTTATAGATATGTGATTTAAGCAAACTGACTGGATATTATCAGTCTTAAGCAAGACATTTCTCAAAGGCAAATCTTTTTAGCATAATCCTTTGAGCATTCACAAGGCCTACATGGAAATAAGAATTTTTAAATAATCAAAAGAAAATCTGGTTATTTGAGTAAGCTTGAGTTATCATTGTAACATCATTTCTTTGGTTTTTAATAATGAGAACAGATGGCCTATGGGGTCCGAAAGTGACTCAAAATCTTAAGAACAACTCACAGAGCTGCATAAACATGTACATGTACATGTACTACGGTGCAAGTCTCAAGTTTTAGTAATACATGTACACGTACATGTATTTGTTTTTTGTTGTTTCAATTAAAAATATGACTGTCAAAGAAAAAAAGGTGGAGAAGCCACATTGATTATACAAAAAATCATGTATAAACAGTGTACAGGCCCCCGAATATTTTAGTGAGTGGTTACATTTGCACATGTATACTGGTTTGGTAAAAAAAAAAAAAAATCAATCAATCAATAAAATCCTATTGTTTTAATCCTAATGACCTAATTGGCCTTTGTCTTATGGGGTCCAAACTTATAAGTTATACTAGCAAGCTACATATACTGGTTTATTAAAAAAAATAAAAAAAAAAATTAAAAATAAAAACGTTGTTCTTTTCTCATGAATAAACATAATTTTCCCTTAAACTACTGAATAATTGTGATCCATTGACGATCACTGCTGAAGAAAAAAATGTGGAAACCGCGACGTTTACAAATAAAAGACTCTTTCAACAATATTATAGTCAGCAAGTGTACTAAGCATCTGTAATGCTGTGTGGTGTACAACAAAATGTACATGTACATGAACTATACATGTACACGTATACACGTACATTATACTGTGGAAGAACAGCCACACCGAAAACATACAGTGTATGTACAGGACATCTATCTTTTTGCCCCAACATATGGAATGGGGAAGGGGGGGGGGGGGACACTGCGTATGCCATACGTACGGGAAGGGGGTGTCTAAAAAGTCGGCATTTCGTGCATATCATAGGAGGCTTTATGGGCTATATAGCTGCTCGCATAGTTTCTCGAGCGCACGTAAAATGAGCAGCTTTTCAGTGCGCTGCGGACTGACTGGGATAGGTCGCCGTTCGCACGCAAGATCGAATGAAAATTAAATTTTCACGAAGTGACCTATCTTGATAGGTCGCCGTTCGTGCGCATGAAATATGAAAACGAAATGTTCACGAAGTGACATGGATTTGGCGCCTATTTTCCACCTGGTAGTGATGAGTTTTTGCCTTAGAAGCAATTTAAAATCATAATTCAACTATCCAACTTTATTTTATATAAAAACTGAGTCAACAAAAATTAGTGTTCTGGGTGAAAGAGTGGATGCAAAATAGGCCAAACTTCAATTGCGTTTTTCTCGAAATGGCAAAAACTGAGATAGGTCAGATCGTGGAACGATCAACGATACATATTAATGTATTGACGTCAATGATCCCATAATTAATTTGTGGTTATTGCTTCTCTGCTGGGAAGTCATTGTATGTGATTTGAGCAAACTGACTGGATATTTTCAGTCTTAAGTCGTACTAAATAAAAATTATAGACTATAGTTTATTTTATAGATATGTGATTTAAGCAAACTGACTGGATATTATCAGTCTTAAGCAAGACATTTCTCAAAGGCAAATCTTTTTAGCATAATCCTTTGAGCATTCACAAGGCCTACATGGAAATAAGAATTTTTAAATAATCAAAAGAAAATATGGTTATTTGAGTAAGCTTGAGTTATCATTGTAACATCATTTCTTTGGTTTTTAATAATGAGAACAGATGGCCTATGGGGTCCGAAAGTGACTCAAAATCTTAAGAACAACTCACAGAGCTGCATAAACATGTACATGTACATGTACTACGGTGCAAGTCTCAAGTTTTAGTAATACATGTACACGTACATGTATTTGTTTTTTGTTGTTTCAATTAAAAATATGACTGTCAAAGAAAAAAGGGTGGAGAAGCCACATTGATTATACAAAAAAACATGTATAAACAGTGCACAGGCCCCCGAATATTTTAGTGAGTGGTTACATTTGCACATGTATACTGGTTTGGTAAAAAAAAAAAAAATCAATCAATCAATAAAATCCTATTGTTTTAATCCTAATGACCTAATTGGCCTTTGTCTTATGGGGTCCAAACTTATAAGTTATACTAGCAAGCTACATATACTGGTTTATTAAAAAAAAAAAAAAATAAAATAAAAAAAAAAAAAGTTGTTCTTTTCTCATGAATAAACATAATTTTCCCTTAAACTACTGAATAATTGTGATCCATTGACGATCACTGCTGAAGAAAAAAATGTGGAAACCGCGACGTTTACAAATAAAAGACTCTTTCAACAATATTATAGTCAGCAAGTGTACTAAGCATTTGTAATGCTGTGTGGTGTACAACAAAATGTACATGTACATGAACTATACATGTACACGTATACACGTACATTATACTGTGCAAGAACAGCCACACCGAAAACATACAGTGTATGTACCGGACATCTATCTTTTTGCCCCAACATATGGAATGGGGAAGGGGGGGGGGGGGGGGGGGCACTGCGTATGCCATACGTACGGGAAGGGGGTGTCTAAAAAGTCGGCATTTCGTGCATATCATAGGAGGCTTTATGGGCTATATAGCTGCTCGCATAGTTTCTCGAGCGCACGTAAAATGAGCAGCTTTTCAGTGCGCTGCGGACTGACTGGGATAGGTCGCCGTTCGCACGCAAGATCGAATGAAAATTAAATTTTCACGAAGTGACCTATCTTGATAGGTCGCCGTTCGTGCGCATGAAATATGAAAACGAAATGTTCACGAAGTGACATGGATTTGGCGCCTATTTTCCACCTGGTAGTGATGAGTTTTTGCCTTAGAAGCAATTTAAAATCATAATTCAACTATCCAACTTTATTTTATATAAAAAATGAGTCAACAAAAATTAGTGTTCTGGGTGAAAGAGTGGATGCAAAATAGGCCCAACTTCAATTGCGTTTTTCTCGAAATGGCAAAAACTGAGATAGGTCAGATCGTGGAACGATCAACGATACATATTAATGTATTGACGTCAATGATCCCATAATTAATTTGTGGTTATTGCTTCTCTGCTGGGAAGTCATTGTATGTGATTTGAGCAAACTGACTGGATATTTTCAGTCTTAAGTCGTACTAAATAAAATTATAGACTATAGTTTATTTTATAGATATGTGATTTAAGCAAACTGACTGGATAGTATCAGTCTTAAGCAAGACATTTCTCAAAGGCAAATCTTTTTAGCATAATCCTTTGAGCATTCACAAGGCCTACATGGAAATAAGAATTTTTAAATAATCAAAAGAAAATCTGGTTATTTGAGTAAGCTTGAGTTATCATTGTAACATCATTTCTTTGGTTTTTAATAATGAGAACAGATGGCCTATGGGGTCCGAAAGTGACTCAAAATCTTAAGAACAACTCACAGAGCTGCATAAACATGTACATGTACATGTACTACGGTGCAAGTCTCAAGTTTTAGTAATACATGTACACGTACATGTATTTGTTTTTTGTTGTTTCAATTAAAAATATGACTGTCAAAGAAAAAAGGGTGGAGAAGCCACATTGATTATACAAAAAACATGTATAAACAGTGCACAGGCCCCCGAATATTTTAGTGAGTGGTTACATTTGCACATGTATACTGGTTTGGTAAAAAAAAAAAAATCAATCAATCAATAAAATCCTATTGTTTTAATCCTAATGACCTAATTGGCCTTTGTCTTATGGGGTCCAAACTTATAAGTTATACTAGCAAGCTACATATACTGGTTTATTAAAAAAAAAATAAAATAAAATAAAAAAAAAAAAAGTTGTTCTTTTCTCATGAATAAACATAATTTTCCCTTAAACTACTGAATAATTGTGATCCATTGACGATCACTGCTGAAGAAAAAAATGTGGAAACCGCGACGTTTACAAATAAAAGACTCTTTCAACAATATTATAGTCAGCAAGTGTACTAAGCATTTGTAATGCTGTGTGGTGTACAACAAAATGTACATGTACATGAACTATACATGTACACGTATACACGTACATTATACTGTGCAAGAACAGCCACACCGAAAACATACAGTGTATGTACCGGACATCTATCTTTTTGCCCCAACATATGGAATGGGGAAGGGGGGGGGGCACTGCGTATGCCATACGTACGGGAAGGGGGTGTCTAAAAAGTCGGCATTTCGTGCATATCATAGGAGGCTTTATGGGCTATATAGCTGCTCGCATAGTTTCTCGAGCGCACGTAAAATGAGCAGCTTTTCAGTGCGCTGCGGACTGACTGGGATAGGTCGCCGTTCGCACGCAAGATCGAATGAAAATTAAATTTTCACGAAGTGACCTATCTTGATAGGTCGCCGTTCGTGCGCATGAAATATGAAAACGAAATGTTCACGAAGTGACATGGATTTGGCGCCTATTTTCCACCTGGTAGTGATGAGTTTTTGCCTTAGAAGCAATTTAAAATCATAATTCAACTATCCAACTTTATTTTATATAAAAAATGAGTCAACAAAAATTAGTGTTCTGGGTGAAAGAGTGGATGCAAAATAGGCCCAACTTCAATTGCGTTTTTCTCGAAATGGCAAAAACTGAGATAGGTCAGATCGTGGAACGATCAACGATACATATTAATGTATTGACGTCAATGATCCCATAATTAATTTGTGGTTATTGCTTCTCTGCTGGGAAGTCATTGTATGTGATTTGAGCAAACTGACTGGATATTTTCAGTCTTAAGTCGTACTAAATAAAAATTATAGACTATAGTTTATTTTATAGATATGTGATTTAAGCAAACTGACTGGATAGTATCAGTCTTAAGCAAGACATTTCTCAAAGGCAAATCTTTTTAGCATAATCCTTTGAGCATTCACAAGGCCTACATGGAAATAAGAATTTTTAAATAATCAAAAGAAAATCTGGTTATTTGAGTAAGCTTGAGTTATCATTGTAACATCATTTCTTTGGTTTTTAATAATGAGAACAGATGGCCACACCGAAAACATACAGTGTATGTACCGGACATCTATCTTTTTGCCCCAACATATGGAATGGGGGGGGGGGGGGACACTGCGTAAGCCATACGTACGGGAAGGGGGTGTCTAAAAAGTCGGCATTTCGTGCATATCATAGGAGGCTTTATGGGCTATATAGCTGCTCGCATAGTTTCTCGAGAAAACAAACAAACACAAAATTCCACCTACGAAAAATAGGTGCGTCAACACCTCATCCATGGAGCAGCTGGCGATGCAGAAGCCGAGGATTGGAACCTGTTACACTCTTGACTTTCCCTGCCATTGACTACGCAGTGGCGGATTTGCCCCCCCCCCCCCCCCCCCCCCCCCCCCGTCCAGCCTGAGACAAATGTTGTGTAGAATGGGGAAAACATTTATTTTCAAATTGCCTTAGTTAGAATGCAGGAAAATTATGTTCTTAGTAAGGTGAACGCAGGATCTGTGGGTTACCGGCAACTGTTGTAAATGACCCACTGGGTTTGCTTTTGTAACTGTGCGCTAAATAAAAACTGAAGCTCGAATTACTAACATGTTTTTTTTGTTGCAGTAGAAACCACTTTTTGCAAATACGTCAATGCTATGACATCCAGACCTCGCGCGCCCACGCAGTTAACATGAGACAGCAAAATTAAGGTACGGGATTTCAGTCTCTCTGTGAGACAACTACTAGGTTAAGTTGTAAGTGTGGTAAGAATTTTCCAATCTGTCCGTGTGTCAAGGATTGTATTGTGGTCGTATACTTTCACAGCAATCCAGTGCTTGGATTTGTATGATGAGACAACATGTCAGCCGGTATGAAGATCTACTGACCACGGTGAAGAAAAGGAAACTGAGGTGGTACGGACATGTAACGAGAGCAAGCGGATTGTCAAAGACCATCCTCCAAGGTACAGTGCAGGGAAGGAGGAGACGGGGCAGACAGAGGAAAAAGTGGATAGACAACATCGCCGAATGGACCAGTGAAAGTTGTGCCACAACACAGGCCCTTGCTCACGACCGTCAGATGTGGAACCAGTTAAACCAACGCTCATCCATGCAGCGCCCCTAAGACCCCGGTGGGTTACGGGACCAGTAAGCATTAAGCAGTAAGGCAAACTTGAAGTTACAGCCTAGACCAAGTATGGAGTTTTTCAAGTCTCTTGGAAGAAATACCGTCTGCGCTTTTTTTTTTTTTGGTACATAAATTGCGGAGTGTTAACTTCAAGAATTAACTTCGTGTACAGCGACAATGACAATTCGAATGATATTTGGGTCTGTTGGATTAATCACATGGAAAATAACATATAATCAGCAAGTTTTTCTGAGCCTCAAACGTATCCCGTACCTGCACCATTTTAAATGATCCCTATTGTTCGGTATACATTGTACATGTTCTTACGTGAACTTAAGAGTTTAATCACATTTGGAATCAGTCGCAAGTTTATCACCCAGCCATCCAAGTTCAGGTCGAGTGAAAGCTTTTCGAAGAAACCGTGACGAAGCCGCTCTTGTGTCAACGTTCACCGCTTTTATTTGTGATCTGACTTGTTATCAGGGTGACCGTAAGGTCATGACTAAATTGTGCTAAATGCACTTCAAAAATCTGTCAGATTTGTCAAAAATCTGCCAAATTCCACCGAATTACTCGAAATACACTTAAAATACCTTGAATCACATGCAGATGTTGTAATATTGCCTTAATGAATTAAAAGTTCAAATTTATAAACAATTTATAGCCACATAAAGATAATATGAAATTGCGTAAATTTCAGGCACAACGCAGTTGCGTCAGTGAACCTCAACACCCAGACCAGGCAACCTGCCCTATTTTGCAGGGGTTTGTTTGAAAAAAAAGATTGAAGCTTTTGCAACCAAATGTACAATTTTTTTAGGAAAATTTGCTGTTTTTCTGTCAAGTTATTCTGCCAGGAATCTGCCCAAAAAATCCATTTTGTCAAATTGTCTGTCAAACTCGTTTTTTTTTTTTTTAAACTGTCAAAGTTAGCCGAAAATTGGCTAAAACGGTCACTCTGCTTGTTATTTTATTTGATAACATATATTTGAGATAATTTGCCATTCCCAGCATGTTAAATTCCCAGCAAGGTTAACTCTTAAAGAGTTAACCTTTGACCGTTTTTGAATCGTGCGCTGAATATTCGACGACAAAATCTGTGGACTTACTGCCAATTATCGTTATATGCTACAAAAACACCCTGATAGACCAAATTGTTGTGTACTGGTTGACCCAAATTCATTGTTCCAAATTATCCTGGTTCAGCTTCTATGCATGAACGTTTCCTAATTCCTATCTTCAAAATCTACATGACAACGAAAGTGATTATTTATTAATCCATAAGCTGCGGTAAAGAATTCTAAAGAACGATAGCTGGACAATTAACAATAATTGGGTCATTTAACAATGGGCTATTTCTGTCGGTGAAAATCTGTCACAGATTGAGAGCGACTTATAGCGATCCGATAACAAATATATATCGTGTGCTTCTTTTAATCTGTCAAAGACACTGAACACAATGTTCTGTTTTTCCCACGCAGACGTGTTTTTTTTCTTTCACGGGAAAGAGATTTGGCTTAAGCATTGTCATAAGTAATAGTCTTACAGCTGCCATTTGCTGCAGAATTTGTTTTCCCTTAATTATCGATCACTAAGCTACGCTGTGTAGTAACTATTCGAACGGGCTTGGTTTCGAGACTGGTCTTTCCAGAACTAACACTGCCGCCATGGATGGAGCACGTTATCAGAAGGGCTCCTCTAAAGCAGGACTTGCCTTGAGTATGGCGATCGTGTTCTTCGTTTTTACCAGTTTTAGGCCTATACTGAAGGTATCTGGAGAAACAATATGCACTCGGCAGCCATTGTCACAAACGTTCGTTGCTGCTGAAAATCGAGCACTGACAAATGCCACAATGTGGTCAGGTTCGGTTGGTAGTCGTGTCACTTGTGTCAGCACGTGTCACTCCTTGCCTGCGTGCAAATCGGCCAACTTCTATCAACCCAGCGGAGTATGTGATCTGAATAATGCCACACGGACCGATGTTCCCAATAACTTCGTTGCAGACTACGCGAGCGTGTACTTTGAAGGTATTAATGGAGACACATCTGAGTTGTCTGTTGCAGCTAACAGCGATTGCCAGAGTTTTCTGAAGGCAGGTTACGTGAGCGGTATCTATACGATATTCCCCGACGGGTTCGCTGATGGTCTGAGGGTGTACTGCGACATGGAGACCGACGGTGGAGGCTGGCTTGTCATTCAGAGGCGTCAGGATGGCAGTGTCGACTTCTACCGCGGCTGGGCTGACTACCGCGTGGGCTTTGGGGACTTGGCTGGTGAGTTTTGGCTCGGCAACGACAACTTGCGCACCTTGAGTAATACTCTGGGATCTTGGGATCTTCGAATCGATGTTGAAGACTGGGTCGGCAACACAGCGTGGGCCGAGTACGCAGACTTTCAAATTACAGGACAAGATTACCGTCTGAGATACCATTCATACAATGAGAAAAGCACAGCGGGTGACTCTCTGTTCAAACATAACGGTCAGCTATTTTCAACAAAGGATAAGGACAATGACAACCTGGATTGGTTCAATTGCGCAGAGGATGAGAAAGGTGGTTGGTGGTACAATATTTGTTCCTATGCAAACTTGAACGGTTTCTACTTCAATTCATCCTTGGAAGAACGAAACGACTACCGAGCAATTACGTGGAGTTCCTGGAGGGGTGAAATTTACTCCTTAAAAAGGTGCAGTATGAAGATTCGATTGACAATGTAGGACTATTATCGCCAATGTGAAATAGACTATTGCGACATCGGTCACGGGTCCAAAGTGTGACTTTTTGCCTGTCACTGTTACCTTGGTACTTTGCCATTCAAGTATTTTTAAGTGTGATTTGAAACGAATTTGTATTTGTTGGTTAGGTGGTTTGCTATTCGTAATCACTTGGAGGGCGACTGTACATTAGCTGTGGTACCAGAAACAAGCATGCAGCTTAAAACACAAGCATGCAGGGTGGAGTGAGAAACACAAAGGAGGGCTCAAGGAATGAAGTTTGGTAAAAGGTGAAGCTGAAAGCGAATGTAGGGGGAGAAGATGGGGCACGAAGGAACAAATGAGAGTGATGTGAGTGGGGGGTCAATGGTGGGGGGGGGGGGGATAAGGAAGGGGGTGATGTTAGCGGGAGGGGAACACAATTATGGATTTCGGATGTAATAGAGAAAACGTTCTCATTTGAAAGAATAACCCAGATATTTCATATAACTGCAGGGAGGGGTGAAAGGAGTTTAGTGATGTTATATTGATGTTGTGACTCAAACCTGTAAATGTTTGAAATTAGATACGCCTATAAATGTTTGTGAGGAAGGCTCCGTAAGGCGATCTTGAAAAG
This sequence comes from Patiria miniata, assembly GCF_015706575.1. Taxonomy (NCBI): domain Eukaryota; kingdom Metazoa; phylum Echinodermata; class Asteroidea; order Valvatida; family Asterinidae; genus Patiria; species Patiria miniata. The sequence goes on from NW_024037057.1 coordinate 97,477, forward strand.
GACATATAACAGCCGGTATTACCAAAGTGAACCAATGTGAACTAATTTTTTTGCAATTTTTCGTGGAATTTGTGCTAAGATATATTTTCACGCATTTTTCAAAGAGTAAAAGGCATTTTTCCTTTTCTGAAATTGAAACAAAGATAAAATTGTGTGTTAAAAATGGCACTGTCCTCTCATGCCATCAAATGTCGAGAAATGTCCTCTCTATTTAAGGAACAATTCAGAAATTGGGTTCTGGTGGTGGGGGAAAGAACCTGAAGTAGCAGTATACGATTCGACATGAGGTGGGTATTGCCTGTTCATTCATTGTTATCAACGGAGTGAGTATTACGCATCAACTGATAGTGCTTCAATAAAGGTGGGACGGCTTAAGGACAATGATAATTTGTCCACAAAATGGTGTTTCTCTAGGATATTACCCCAACATTGAAATCTGCAGCGTGAAGGGGGATCTTTCTGTGATGATTATTAACCCAGAATCGAAGTCCATACCATTTGCGTGGATGAGTTTCAATGTACATGTACATGTACATGTAGTATTATCTCGTCAGTCAGAAGGGCTTGAGATAATATTATCTCTTGATGCATTGGGGGTCTCTCTGTGATAATATCCGCACAGTGAAGTCAGTAGGGCTTGGGATAATATTATCTCTTGATGAAGTGCGGTCTCTCTGGGATAATATTATTCCAAGACAAATAAGTTTGTGGTAGCACCATGTGAATAAATCTCTTTTCTGAGTATGTGTGGTTCTGAAAAGAACAGCAGGGCTTGGGATAATATTATCTCCTGATCTAGTGGGGGTCTCTCTGGGATAGTAGTATCCAAGCAAAGCAATGAGCAGGCCTTGGGATAATCTCCTGATGCAGTGGGGTTTCTCTGGGATAATATTATCCCAGCAGTGCAGTCAGTAGGGCTTGGGATAATATTATCTCCTGATGCAGTGGGGTCTCTCTGGGATAGTATTATCCCAGCAGTGAAGTCAGTAGGGCTTGGGATAATATTATCTCCTGATGCAGTGGGGTCTCTCTGGGATAATATTATCCCAGCAGTGCAGTCCGTAGGGCTTGGGATAATATTATCTCCTGATGCAGTGGGGTCTCTCTGGGATAATATTATCCCAGCAGTGTAGTCAGTAGGGCTTGGGATAATATTATCTCCTGATGCAGTGTGGTCACTCTGGGATAATATTATCCCAGCAATGAAGTGAGCAGGGCTTGGGATAATATTATCTCCTGATGTAGAGGGGTTTCTTTAGGATAATATTATCCCAGCAATGAAGTCAGTAGGGTCTCTGGATAATGTTATCCATCGGTGAATTTTGTGATGTTTATAGCTGGGTCTTTTGGGATAATATTATCCCGGCATTGTAGTCTACACTGTTAAGTGGGCTTTCTCTGAGCTATTTTTCTCTGAACTTAACATTTACATCTAAGTAGCGCAGCTCAACTAGAGATATTTGGATAGAACTTTGGATATTATCCAGAATTGTTTGTGTCCTTCCATAACAGTTAGATTCGAACTATCAATGAAATGCAAGCTCACTGCAAAAATTGAACACTTAATACTGAGGTACTTCAAATGATATAAAATCCCGTTATTTTATTTACCCTAAGTAAATAGCCAAATACATGTATGATTGATACATTACTTATTATTAAAACTTTGTTATGAATTATCTTCAAAAATTGAACCTCAATCAGTTTTTATGGAGATTGTTTTGTGCGATGTAATACTAATGATTATTGTTCACTAAACTGTTGCTCTCAAAGGAAAAGCTGTAAAATGTCCCAACAATTTTCATACGTTAGTCTTTTCTTGCATAAGCATAACTATAATTATGGCACACATGTAACCGATCAAAGTGCAACACACGTGACCACAAAACAATTCCAAAAAGCAGAGGGTGTACATGTACATTATTTAACGTTTGTGCATACTGTAAAGAGTAATCTTACTCTCAAGTGAGTATGAGTGCGTGTGTCAGAACTTTGGAGGAAAGAGTGAAAAGTTTCCGGTATAGGCTCAAAAACATTTTCATGTGTAATGTCACAAGTTATAATTTGATGATGACTCCTAATATTTTACATTTTATATGGTAGCATCAGTACATTGAGGTAGGGAGTAACAAGTACTAACCTGGGCCCAATTTCATAGAGCTGCTTAAGCACAAAATTTTATTGAGCACGAAAAAACATTGCTCAGTAAAATCACGTAACCCGCCAAAACTCCATGCGATGTACATTGCTTGTGACCAAGGGCGGATCCAGAACACAATTTTTTGGGGGAAGGGGGGCCAAAAAAAAAATTGGTGCCCCAAAAAATTTGGTCCAAAATATTACGGCGTGGGGTTCGGGGCCCGCTTAAGGGCCCCGAAAATTTGTTGGATTCTAGATGCTCTGTGCGATCTGAGGCAATTTCTGACCACTTTAACCAATGTTTTTTTGAGGAAAAGATGGTGGTGTACTCATTGCATGGCCCCCTTTGGCCCCCCCCCCGGATCCGCCCTTGCTTGTGACTGGTATTTAGCTGTTGTTTACTTAGCATAACAATCGAAGGGAGTTTTGGCCGGTAACCTGATTATATAAAGCAAGATTTTTTTTGTGCTGAAGCAAATTTTGTGCTTAAGCAGCTCTATGAAATTGGCCCCAGATGAATCAGCAGTTAACAAGAAGTAATTAAGCTCTGAAAATCAGAAAAGGCCATTTTTTGTCACAAATTGACAAAAGAATGGCCTTCAATTAAAACACTTCATATGATCATCTATACGGGTATGTATCTCATACGATTAATGTTCATATTATCATATTTTTAGCTGCCACATTTGCGGACTGATGACATTGGTAGGCCTATGTCTACTTCATGCCAAGCATGATTAGTATTACATGTAAATCTATACCATGGATTCACCAATGTATCAAAACTTCCCACTGCAATACAGGTATCTATCTCTTACGATTAATTTTCAGATATTTTTCAGTAGCCACACTTCTGGACTCTGATAAAAATGGGTACGCTTATAGTCATGCTGAACATACTTAGTAGTGAATAATTACGATAGACTGCCCATTAATGCTTATGGTTACAAAGACTGTCTTTCAATGAGGTGCTGCCATTGTCCTCGCTCTGGCTTTCCTCCTCTGCCCTCACCTGCATGAGGGCAGCCACTTTGACCTTCAGCTGCCTCTAAAAACCTCTTGTGGCTGTACGTCAACGACATTTTGTCTGCCGTTTGACTCCCGCCGTGCAGCAAGAGTTGCTTCGCCTGTTAAGAAATTAATGCAAACATTTGGATAATTAAACATTATTTGGAGTTTCAATTCAACCTTTATGTACATCTACTGGAAGAGACACCATGTGCAGCATTATCTTCCAATAATTCAAAGTTAACCAGAAATATGCATACTCTCTTAACAAAATTATGCTCAAATCCATGTTGGTTGGATTATACGAGTTGGTTGGAGAATACGAGTTGGTCGAGCACGAATTAGCAAGGATGAATCTAGTAAAGTATTTCACCAGTGGATAACGAGCTGTCAAAATTGTGCAGAACTTTTACGTGACAGCTTAACTTCCTGTAAATAATGCACTTTTGTTTTATTAAATTGCCATTCACTATCGGACACGACGATTATCTTTCACAATTCTTGTCAGGGTCATTGCTAAAGAGATATGTTTCTGTGTTCGTTTTTCAAGTTGCATTTTCCATCATGGCAATAGAAGTTATATTAGCTCTGGAATGGGTCAACTGTGATTTATGAAACCAGTTTGAGGTCCACTACGTCTTTTCTAAGTAGTTGTCAAAATGAGATAGCAACCAGGAACATGGGTCAATGCCAGCATGTTACTTACCACTCTTTGTCAGATCTACCACCCGATCTTCGTCAGGGATATCTTGAGTAAAGATACGGACAACGATGTGGCCATCAACAAGCATACTCGTCATCAGAATATAAAGTGGCATGGAAACCATCTTTCCTCCAGAAGGCTTTTACCATCGACATCATATCTAAATATATAAATAATAAATAAACAAATAAATAAATAAAGTGAGAGGACATGTATATTCAGAAATACCCCCGGTACTAACTTATGTAATATTTTCTTAGGCATCTACCGCAGTGGCATAGCACGGTCATTTTTATTGGGGAGGGGGGGGGGGGTAAAGTTTTGAAAAGGGCACTGGCACATCCATGGTGACATTGTACACAGATTTGTTTTCCGGACACTTGGCCTCCGTAAAATCAAAAAGCGGAGGGGGGGGGGAGCGAATCTCTTTTCAAGTGTAAAGATGGCCATCTATGATTGAGAGGGGTTTATAGCTTTGTTATAAGGCCAAACAAAATTAATATAAGGTATAGTTTCCAGCATATTCTCGATTTATCATTTTTCGAGGGTGGGCAGGGACATTACCCCCTCCGACCCATTAAATAATTAACAGCAATATGACTTCAAGAGTCCTTTTCTTTCTTCTGTCCCCCTTTTTTCTCCTTTTTTGTTTGCTTTTCCAAGGGGGCAAGCGCCCCCCCCCCCCCCCCAAGCTGGCACCCCCCCCCCCCCTCGCGACGCCCATGCCAGTGAACAACCCATGTTTTCTTGGGAACAGTATGACATATATATTTCCCTTTTATAACCAGACATTTGGAAAGGATAAGTAAACAATCTACAACATGAATTTGTCAGGGATTACAGGCCGGAATGCCCATTTAAACATGTCACAAAAATTATGACGATCGACCCAATCTATTAAGGCATACAGTATGAGCATTGTGTGCTTCATTTCAGGTAAATTGTCTCAGATCCAGACACTGTTATTGCTACTGGATGAAAACAATCTGTACCTGCATGTTGAAGCTGAAGACGTTTGTGATGTGCCGGCACTTTATTGTCATAGGTGTCTGGAGAAAACAGAACCCTGGATCCGCCTGAAATCTCGTATTCTCCAGTCATCCTCCACATTTCTGTTCAAAAGAAATTAGAAAAGTAAAAGAAATGTCTAAAAGTAAAAGATATCAAAGGGTGGTACAATTGTATATTTATTGGGCATTCCTAAAGCCCTATGCCACACGGTGGATCCGGGGGCAGATGATGTCGATTGTTTAACGGCTGCTTGCTGAATTTCGATTTTCAGTTATTTCGAGAAATTTGATAAACCAAGTCGAAACTTTTTAACATGTGACTACATGTATTCTAAATGGCCTCTTATAATCTAATTCTACCTCCATGGTCTTACTATCATTTTTATGGAGGAGTTCCTTAAATCATGCCTGGAGTATGTATGCTAATTGAGGCATACGCATCTCACATATGGCGGTCATAATCGGCAGTGCGCAAATGTTTCGCTTAACACCAAAAACAAAAAGTACATGGTGCATTTTATCGGTCATGCCGGTAGAATTGCCAGGATACAGTAACCAATCCATGCTTTATAATTATAGCTGGAGGTTGGATTTAGTCTAGATAGGAACAAATCTTTTTCTGCATTCATATTTATAGTTATACTTTGTCATGTTTGTCATTAGCTATATGGTATAAAATATCAGACGAGAGCAAGGAATTGTAGAAACTAGAACTTACCATCACTTTCCCCTCGTTTGAAGCTTTCTTGACTGCTTAATAATCTTCTTGTCCATATTCAGGCAACTTCCTCCATGGTTCGAGCTGAAAGCCTGACATGGATTTCAATTCTGGCGCCTCACGCCAGGATTGGTCCGACTGTTTATTGACGGGGTGCTGGAAGGTGTGATGTATGTTACGCAACGCAGATCCGGTGTTGTTTTGTTGGTTGGATGGTTGGAGCATAGTCGCTGTGCCTTGTGTATGGGGTTAGAGATAACGCTAATTGGCTGCATTTTATGGCCCGGGAATTTCGAACTCCTTGGGTCGTTAGAACATTACTTGGTCTTTGCTCTATAACTTATACTATGCAATAATTTATAGATCATGATCATGGACAAGATGGGCATTCTATTTGTAGGCCACCGTCTGGGTGGGTCTGTGTGCGTGTGTGTTTGTTTAAAAAAAAAAAAAAAAAAAAAAAACCGAAAAGAAAGAAAGTTTGTACCAGTAACTGTACGGGTATCGTCTCTTTACGATGCCTCAACTGTTTTTTTTAAGTGTTCAAAATTGCCTCAGATTGCACCACAGAGGTGTGATTCTTATTATGCAAATTCTTGAAATAAAACCTACACAAAGAAAATGGTTTCCTGCCACTTGCTATGGGAAGGCCGCGGGCCGTCATGTACGTGTCGTCATGTTTTTTCTTAAGTATATGTGCTGGGAAATGTTTATTTCAAAGAAAATTGAAAGAGATAAACATCATGTACTTTATTGTGTAGTTGTTAAAGAAAATCGGAAACAGTGGGGCCTTGCGTTTGATTTATAAATTTCGTGCGTTCAAAATATGCGGTGAAGAAAAGCAATTTTCAGCGAAGCCAACCCAAACCAGACCAAACAATTTTCTGGTAAAAAAAAGATAACTTAAACAAAAAAAGGGAAGCTCTTTTTTTTTTTTTTTTTACTTTGCAGCGTGACGGCATGAAACACCATACATTTACTTCCTTAATCCATAGAGCAACTTTCAGAAGAAAAGGATGTCAGAGTTTATAGAGCAGCCTGAAAGCATCACACCTCGATTGTGTGGCAGGTAAACCATGGGTAAACTCAGTGGTGTTTGGCACCAGTGAGTCAACTGGGCACAATCAACCATGAGTGTAACATAAACAGGCAGTCATTATTGGCAATACAACAAATATTTAGAGGAAAAATCAAAAACGAATAATACATGTCGTAAATGGACGCCGGATGCGCCCGCGAACCGATAACTAGTTTGCCCGGCCACTCACGGTCTTATCCGGCAAAAGGGATGGATAACCACGGCCTAAAACTACAGCAGTAATGGTCGCGAACGGCCAAAAAAAAGAGTAAAAAGTAAAAAACAAAAACAAAAAAAAACATATAAACTACAGCAGCATGACAACGATATGGTCCCGAAATTTAGTTTGTTGGCATAGAAATCAAAATTTGTCTCCATGGTCTTGCACGAGAAAACCAAACCCGGTACCTCATGCTCCCTGGCCAGCCAGGGCGAGCGTTGGACACGATTGACCGATCAATTAGCACGTGCGTGAAATACGCTCAAAAATGAACCCCCATACGTGAAGACTTTGTCTAATTTCTAACCAACACTTTCCCTCATATTTTTGTTTTGATTGCACCGAAGATTTCAGAAATTATTTGTTGTCATAAATCCGATATGATTCCAAGGAACTGTTGTGATTTGTTATTTTTTATATCTAATGTCAAATCTATATTATACATGTATTTTCATTAGATGGTAACTCAATGTTCCGAAGCAGGGTCAACATAATAAAGCCTTGACAGTTTGCCCATGATTGTCAGCCAGGCCGAGCGTTGGGCATTGACCGATCGTGCAAGTGAGCTCAACAATGGACCACGTACTTTTGCACTAGGCTGATTATTCGAAGTCATATCTGATATTCTAGCTAAATTAACTTGATCATCGTACGCAGCATGAAAACATTTGATAATTTATCTAAATGAACTTGAAGCTTTAACAAACAGTTAATAATTGTGTTTTTTTTTTAATATGACTAGCAATCATGTACTGATGTGATTCCTGCATGATTAAAGTTCCTTCTAATTTTGTTTCATATGCTTTTGACTCAACCGATGGTAGTAATTGAACTTCAGACGTAACATAAAGTCTTCCTGAAAATTGGCGTTTGGCTTCTTAAATTGGGCAAATACTGGAGCAAGACTATTAGTCTCTCCCGTGGTGATGCACGAGGAAAACCAAGCCTTGCCTGTAATGTATCTGGCGCTGCCAGCCAAGCCGCGAGCCTAGGACACGATTGCCCCGTCAACTACTTCATGGGCAATGTGCTCAACAATGAGCCTCATACATTGCACTTTTGCCAATTATTGACCAACGATTTTCCTCATATTTTCGTTTGGACTTCGCCTAAGTTGTGGAAAATATCAAAATGGACATTATCCGATATCTTAGCTAAATTTATTAAAAGTTAAACAGCTGTAATTTTCAATTTTTTTATTTTTTTTATTTTGACAGTTGGTTGGAAATTTGATGTTTTATTTCCAATGCATATGATTTTAAGACGTCAGGCAAATTTGTCATTAAAAAATTTGTCATGGAAACATGCTTTGCAATCCTGACATTTTTTGTGTTTTGGCTTAGTTTTGAGTCAATACTGGAGCAAAACTTACTCTCCATTCATGTGGTCATGTACGAGAAAAATCAAGCGGTATTACTAGACGCTCTATGCACGAGAAAACCTAGCCCGGTACCAGACGCTCTCTGGCCAGCCAGGCCGAGCGTTGGACATGATTGACCGATCAAGCACTTGCGTGAAATACGCTCAACAATGAACCCCGTACTTTTGCACTTTGATTTCGGCCGGGCGGATCATTTGCCAACACTTTTCCTAACATGTTTGTTTTGATTTCTCTTTAAATCTTGAAAATTTAAATAGTTGTTTGTATGTGATTCCTAGTTAAATGTGCACGTCAATGAGGTTTTAAGAAACAGATGTTGTTTTTGCTTGAAATATTATTGATATTTTGACTAACGCCTTCAGCACTAGAGTGAAACTCACACATTTTTGCGGACCCTAAAATTAAAACGAATGACCGATCAATTGGAAAGAAATTTGGCCTCATATATCCTAGCACTTAACTTTTTCACTTCCGAAAATTCAAACGCTCCCAAACAATGTAAACCTATCTTTATGTTGAAATCTGATACAAATGCAAAAACCTCCGCTAAAGTCTACAAATACTAAAAAGTTTTGACCATAACAACTTAACTAAATGACCAATCAGAACAAAATTTGGCCTCAGCTATCCTAGTATGCACTTTGTTCATTTCCAAAAATTTAAACCCTATCTGAAAAATTTAACCTATTCTAATGCTGAAATTTCATAAAATTTCAAAAACCCTGGCCAAAGTCCATGATTAATTCTAAAACCGCATATTTGACCATTAAAACTGAACCGACTGACCAATCAGAACAAAATTTGGCCTCAGATATCCTAGAATGCACTTTGTTCACTTCCAAAGATTTACAAGCTATCCGGAAATTTGAACCTATTCTAATGATGAAATTTCATAACATTTCAAAAACCCTGGTTAAAGTCCATTAATACGAAAAACTGCATATTTGACCATTAAAACTGAACTGACTGACCAATCAAAACAAAATTTTAACCTATTCTAATGTTGAAATTTCATAAAATTTCAAAAACCCTGGCTAAAGTCCATTAATACTAAAAACTGCCTATTGACCATTAAAACTGAACCGACTGTCCAATTGGAACAAAATTTGGCCTGAGATATCCTAGTATGCACTTCCAAAAATTTAAATGCTATCTGGAAAATTAAACTTATTCTAATACTGAAATTTCATAAAATTTCAAAAAACCCTGGCCAAAGTCCATTAATACTAAAAACTGCATATTTGACCATTAAAACTGAACTGACTGACCAATCGAAACAAAATTTGGACTCGGATATCCTAGTATGGACTTTGTTCACGTCCAAAAATTAAAACGCTATTCAAAAATTTTAACCTATTCTAATGTTGAAATTTCATAAAATTTCAAAAACCCTGGCTAAAGTCCATTAATACTAAAAACTGCATATTGACCATTAAAGCTGAACTGACTGACCAATCGGAACAAAATTTGGACTCAGATATCCTAGTATGCACTTTGTTCACTTCCAAAAATTAATACACTATCTGGAAATTTTAACCTATTCTAATGTTGAAATTTCATATAATGTCAAAAACCCTGGCCAAAGTCCATTAATACTAAAAACCGCATATTTGACCATTAAAACTGAACCGACTGACCAATCGGAACAAAATTTGGACTCAGATATCCTAGTATGCACTTTGTTCACTTCCATAAATTTAAACGCAATCCATAAATTTTAACCTATTCTAATGTTGAAATTTCATGAAATCATAAAAACCCTGGCTAAAGTCCATTAATACTAAAAACTGCATATTGACCATTAAAGCTGAACCGACCGACCAATTGGAACAAAATTTGGCCTGAGATATCCTAGTATGCACTTTGTTCACTTCCAAAAATTTAAACGCAATCCATAAAATTTAACCTATTCTAATGTTGAAATTTCATGAAATCATAATAACCCTGGCTAAAGTCCATTAATACTAAAAACTGCCTATTGACCATTATAACTGAACCGACTGTCCAATTGGAACAAAATTTGGCCTGAGATATCCTAGTATGCACTTTGTTCACTTCCAAAAATTTAAATGCTATCTGGAAAATTAAACTTATTCTAATACTGAAATTTCATAAAATTTCAAAAAACCCTGGCCAAAGTCCATTAATACTAAAAACTGCATATTTGACCATTAAAACTGAACTGACTGACCAATCGAAACAAAATTTGGACTCAGATATCCTAGTATGGACTTTGTTCACGTCCAAAAATTAAAACGCTATTCAAAAATTTTAACCTATTCTAATGTTGAAATTTCATAAAATTTCAAAAACCCTGGCTAAAGTCCATTAATACTAAAAACTGCATATTGACCATTAAAGCTGAACCGACCGACCAATTGGAACAAAATTTGGCCTGAGATATCCTAGTATGCACTTTGTTCACTTCCAAAAATTTAAACGCAATCCATAAAATTTAACCTATTCTAATGTTGAAATTTCATGAAATCATAATAACCCTGGCTAATGTCCATTAATACTAAAAAGTGAATATTTGACCATTAAAACTGAACCGATCGACCAATTGGAACAAAATTTGGCATAAGATATCCTTGTATGCACTTTGTTCACTTCCAAAAATCTAAATGCAATCCATAAATTTAGACCCATTCTTATGTTGAAATTTCATAAAATTTCAAAAACCCTGGCCAAAGTCCATTAATACTAAAAAGTGCATATTTGACCATTAAAGCTGAACCGACTGACCAATCGGGACAAAATTTGGACTCAGATATCTTAGTTTCCACTTTGTTCACTTCCAAAAATTTAAACGCTATTCGAAAATTTTAACCTATTCTAATGTTGAAATTTCATAAAATTTCAAAAACCCTGGCCAAAGTCCATTAATACTAAAAAGTGCATATTTGACCATTTAAGCTGAACCGACTGCCCAATCGGAACAAAATTTGGATTCAGATATCCTTGTTTGCACTTTGTTCACTTCCAAAAATTTAAATGCTTTCTGGAAAATTTAACTTATTCTAATACTGAAATTTCATAAAATTTCAAAAAACCCTGGCCAAAGTCCATTAATACTAAAAACTGCATATTTGACCATTAAAACTGAACTGACGGACCAATTGAAACAAACTTTGGCCTCAGATGTCCTAGTATGCACTTTGTTCACGTCCAAAAATTTAAACGCTTTCTGGAAATTTTAATCTATTCTAATGTTGAAATTTCATGAAATCATAAAAACCCTTGCTAAAGTCCATTAATACTAAAAAGTGAATATTTGACCATTAAAACTCAACTGACGGACCAATTGGAACAAAATTTGGACTCAGATATCCTAGTTTGCACTTTGTTCACTTCCGAAAATTTAAACGTTATTCGAAAATTTTAACCTATTCTAATGTTGAAATTTCATAAAATTATAAAAACCCTGGCCAAAGTCCATTAATACTAAAAAGTGCATATTTGACCATTAAAACTGAACCGACCCACTAATTGGAACAAAATTTGGCCTCAGATGTCCTAGTATGCACTATGTTCACTTCCAAAAATTTAAACGCTATCTGGAAAATTTAACTTATTCTAATACTGAAATTTCATAAAATTTCAAAAACCTTGGCCAAAGTCCATTAATACAAAAAGCCGCATATTTGACCATTGAAACTGAACCGACTGACCAATTGGAACAAAATTTGGCATAAGATATCCTAGTATGCACTTTGTTCACTTCCAAAAATCAAATGCAATCCATAAATTTAGACCTATTCTTATGTTGAAATTTTATAAAATTTCAAAAACCCTGTCCAAAGTCCATACTAAAAAGTGCATATTTGACCATTAAAACTGAACCGACTGTCCAATTGGAACAAAATTTGGCCTGAGATATCCTAGTATGCACTTTGTTCACTTCCAAAAATTTAAATGCTATCTGGAAAATTAAACTTATTCTAATACTGAAATTTCATAAAATTTCAAAAAACCCTGGCCAAAGTCCATTAATACTAAAAACTGCATATTTGACCATTAAAACTGAACTGACTGACCAATCGAAACAAAATTTGGACTCAGATATCCTAGTATGGACTTTGTTCACGTCCAAAAATTAAAACGCTATTCAAAAATTTTAACCTATTCTAATGTTGAAATTTCATAAAATTTCAAAAACCCTGGCTAAAGTCCATTAATACTAAAAACTGCATATTGACCATTAAAGCTGAACCGACTGACCAATCGGAACAAAATTTGGACTCAGATATCCTAGTTTGGACTTTGTTCACTTCCAAAAATTTAAATGCTATCTGGAAATTTTAATCTATTCTAATGTTGAAATTTCATGAAATCATAAAAACCCTTGCTAAAGTCCATTAATACTAAAAAGTGAATATTTGACCATTAAAACTCAACTGACGGACCAATTGGAACAAAATTTGGACTCAGATATCCTAGTTTGGACTTTGTTCACTTCCAAAAATTTAAATGCTATCTGGAAATTTTAATCTATTCTAATGTTGAAATTTCATGAAATCATAAAAACCCTTGCTAAAGTCCATTAATACTAAAAAGTGAATATTTGACCATTAAAACTCAACTGACGGACCAATTGGAACAAAATTTGGCATAAGATATCCTAGTATGCACTTTGTTCACTTCCAAAAATCAAATGCAATCCATAAATTTAGACCTATTCTTATGTTGAAATTTTATAAAATTTCAAAAACCCTGTCCAAAGTCCATACTAAAAAGTGCATATTTGACCATTAAAGCTGAACCGACTGACCAATCGGAACAAAATTTGGACTTAGATATCCTAGTATGCACTTTGTTTACTTCCAAAAATTTAAACGCAATCCATACATTTTTACCTATTCTAATGTTGAAATTTCATAAAATTTCAAAAACCCTGGCCAAAGTCAATTAATACTAAATCCGCATATTTGACCATTAAAGCTGAACCGACTGACCAATAGGAACAAAATTTGGACTCAGATATCCTAGTTTGCACTTTGTTCACTTCCAAAAATTTAAACACTATTCGAAAATTTTAACCTATTCTAATGTTGAAATTTCATAAAATTTCAAAAACCCTGGCTAATGTCCATTTAAAAAGTGCATATTTGACCATTCAAACTGAACCGACTGACATCTCGGAACAAAATTTGGCCTCAGATATCCTAGTATGCACTTTGTTTACTTCCAAAAATTTAAACGCAATCCATAAATTTTTACCTATTCTAATGTTGGAAGTTCATAAAATTTCAAAAATCCTGGCCAAAGTCCATTAATACTAAATCCGCATATTTGACCATTCAAGCTGAACCGACTGACCAATAGGAACAAAATTTGGACTCAGATATCCTAGTATGCACTTTGTTCATTTCCAAAAATTTAAACCCTATCTGGAAAATTTTACCTATTCTAATGCTGAAATTTCATAAAATTTCAAAAATCCTGGCCAAAGTCCATGATTAATTCTAAAACCGCATATTTGACCATTAAAACTGAACCGACTGACCAATCAGAACAAAATTTGGCCTCAGATATCCTAGAATGCACTTTGTTCACTTCCAAAAATTTAAACGCTATCCGGAAATTTTAACCTATTCTAATGTCAAAGTTTGATAAAATTTCAAAACCCTGGCTATAAAGTCCATTAATAGGAAATACATGTACTGCCTATTTGACCTTTAAACTGAACAAATTTGACCAATAGGAAAATTGACCAGAGGTATTTTAACAGTACAAGCATTGCTTACTTACGAACACACTATCCATTTTTGTTTTTACATATTCTTATTAAGAAATATGATACAAATTGTTACCACCTGCCCAGGAAAAATCCCCAAAGGCATACCAAACTCAACCATGGAGCTATCAACTGAATACTATTACTAATTAAGTGATCATTTGACCATAATCAGGGCATTTGTTTGTTTGAGATAATACACTATAACAAAGCCAGAACTTCATAGTTGATTGTGTTTATAGCTCCATGATTGTATTACAACTATAATAACAATTTACTGACAATGTCATTTCGGTTTTTTTTACTTCGCCCAGTGACAAATTATCTACACGTAGCGCGCGGTACATGTATCATGGTGGGCCGGCCATGTCCACACATACAGTGTACATGTACTACGTGAACAGCGGGATGCATGTGGAAGACCATGCACGTATTGCAGTGTGTTCATTGTGTAGCTTCCGTGCGCAAAGCACTGTGCCTGGCCTCTCTGGATTAGCTGCAGACCTTGTAAACATACACCATGGATTCAGCTGTAATTAACACGTTAACAGGTTAATCCGTAAAACAAGCACCCAAAGGCCGGAAGCCAGCTGGCACCTCACATGCATGATCAGAGCACAAGGCAGGCTGGTGCTCAGTTAATGCCCACTTTTTTGTGATGGTAATGCCCTCGAGAAGTCAGGTCGCAACGCCAAGTACTGCTCATAAAAAAAGTTTCGTGGTTTGATCATCGCTCTGCGCACTGCATGCCCCGCACTGTAGACGTGAACTTTTCGGCGAGGGCAGGAGGAAACTACTTCTTCGTATTTCAGGCAAAGAAAAACGGCTCAATAAACATGTATTCGGCACAGATCAAGTATCGACAGGTATGTATTTTCATTTCTCCATTTTTGTGTACGTGTGTGTGTATTTGAGAATAATGTTGAAATTAAAATGACAGTGTCAGTTAGCTAGCTTGAGTAACTCCAGCTGACATGCTCATATTCATTCACATGGCTCCCTTGTTCTCTCCCCCCCCCCCCCCGGGACGCCCATGGGTACGTTGATGAAACAAGTTTCTCGTCCGGGTTTTTGAAAAATAGGAGGACGAGGGGCTTTTTATTTTTTATTTTTTTATTTTTTTCAAGATGGCCACCATTTTAAAATTTCCTGCAACCGTTGGTGTTTTCACTGTTCAAAGACACTTTTAAAATGAAAGACAAGTTGGACAAGAGAACTGAACATATTTACAGCGTCCTTTAGAGTTGTAGATGTTGTGCCCATTCTTGAAAATCACGCATTCTTAAGAATGGGCGCACATTCTTAAGAATGAGCGCGCATTCTTAAGAACGAGCACGCATTCTTAAGAATGAGCGCTCATTCTTAAGATTGGGTGGGAATATCACGTGCACAATTTATGAATTTTGCCCAATCTTAACAAACATTGCACGACATAATTATGTTAAATGAATTGTATAGCGGTTAAAAGGGAAACATTTCATATAAAGAGGAAAGAAAATGTTCCATGCTTCTGTACTCGTATAACTACGATAATTTGAATCATATTAAACCTGTTATTATTGCTTTTTCCTGCCTACTTATGGGAAGTTTTGTAATAACGGAGGACTGGGAACTAGTCTGGGAAGTGCTTTATTTAGGCTAGACAAGTACAAGTCCCTGTATGTATCAAATGCATGCTGAGAACGCATGAGGAATACGTTATACGTCCAGTAAGCAATGTTTTATAATATGATTCTGACAAGGATAATGGGAACATATTATCATTGTAGTGGGACGTTCAACTTCAAGTGATATTTTTTAGGTTAATAGGTACATGTAGTACGAATTAAAAATATTATACGGTTTATAAAAACGCCATACACGCGCGCGCACCACCATGCTCCCATTGGATGACGCAAACACTCAAGTTGCGTTAACTTACGGTCCCCCCCCCCCTCTTTTATTATCCCAAAAATCTTAATTCTTTCTTATTTATTCTTATTTTTTCCCCCGGTCCCCTCCCCCAATACGTGTATACTTTTCATATCCACTCTACTTTTCAGCGCCTTGCGTTGCAACAGTATAATTACATTGTATTAAGAATCAGTGAACGAGGATGCAGCTAGACTGGCCAAGCGCAGCCGGTGCTCGGCATCGACTAGACCGTTATCTTGTCGCGCATTCTTGAGAATGTGCGCTCAATCTGGAAGAGTTATTTTTTGCGAAGATTGAGCAAGGATCCAGTTGCACATTCTTAAGAATGTGCTTGCCCATTCTTAAGAATGCGTGATTTTCAAGAATGGGCACAACATATCCAATAACAGTTTTAGATGCATTTGCTTTAACCGCCAAAAGTCGCGAGCGAATTCTTTAAACACATGCTCCAGCGTGAGCTAGTCTCATACCGGTTGCATTCTGGCTTTGAAGTCAGCATTTACCGCATACAGTACGGCAGACAGATTCCGGTTGAATTTTTAAACGTCTGTAACTGTAGTCTAAAACTATCAATAGACATACATGTACGTAGTCTGGTTCCCTAGACCTGACAATTATTCCTGACGCTCACGTCTCAGCCTCGACTCCATGGGCACGTAGATTCATCAGGAATAGTCAGAATCTTTTGGTCTGGGAACCAAGTGGGTGAGTTGTTGTGAACTCGCCATGCTCGCACTTTCGCAGGGGTAGCGATCACACATCGATATTATGTGGTGTACAAAGTGACGGACAGTCTATACTGAAAACTTCGACTCACATATTTTGCAAGTATTTATTTTCCAATGAATTTGTGGACTTTTTCAGTGTTTTTACTGCATTTTTCAAAAATAAAAAATAAATAAAAAAATCCAGCCGGCCTGCTAAAAGGAAGCGGGCGGGGACGAGAAACTTGTGGTTTTTTTTTACTTTGCCTTACATATTTCTAACTGTTAATTATGAAATTTGATCACACTTTTTATTAACGGTAAATTCAAGAAAGGATGAGTATGTCAATAACAAACCTCAAATTCCCTTTTTCCCCCCAGTGTACAATGTATGTATGTGTAGTACAAATTTAGCATGTTATATTGTACAGGCTCCTGATTTTTTTTAATTCATTTTTATTATGCTTTATCAAGGTATGGACATAATTATTGTATATTTTTCAGGTGACGATGCAACTGACCCTACAAACTTGACTGAGAGGGAAATTGAGGATGACAACACAGACTTCGCCCTTCGTTTCTCAAGTAGAAGTTCAGGTAAGATTTTGTTTTTGCACAGTTATTGACATGTTATACAGGCAGACAGGGCTCTGGAGTGCTCTGAAACGTGCAAAACTAAATCAGGCCCACTTTACTCACTCTTTAGCCAGCAAATTTCTCCAAAAATTCTATTGGGCAAAAGAAAAGGTCCTCAGTATTTCACCAACCAAGTTTGCAGACTCAATTCAATTTTGAAAGGAGACTTTTCCCACATATTTTGCACATGAGAGGGAAGTCGAGTGATTTCAAAATGGGGCTACTGGTACATGTACAACCTTGGTCCAACTATTTGGAAAGATTGACCTCTTCATTCAGTATCATTAGTCTGATGGCTGACTATGCAGAAATGTAAGGTAAATTGAGACTAGTTCCCGGTTCATACCACATGTTTCTTAAATTCTTTTAGCATGGTTGATTGATGCAGCACTGAAGCGGTGTTGGACTGGTTGTTTTAGGTGCCAGTCTATTTTCTTGTTTTGCATGTTTAGTTTTGGGACTCTCATACACAGTTTTGAGAGTCCCAAACTTTCGGACTAGTACTAGTATACAGGGTGACCCCCAATTGATGCAGCCCTTAAACCTTTTTTCCCCACAAAACCCGTGATAGGTGAATTGTTTATGTTTTGGATGTCATGTTAAAGCTGAGGGCGTTCTCTTTACTGAAAAAAAAATCATGGAAAAAAGCACATTGGGTTGCTGAAAAATGTCAATTAAATGTAAAAGATGCAGATTCACAACAAAGGTATTATAGAGAAGTTTCTCATGCCGGCAGTTCTATCATGCAAACCAAGCGTGATGTGAACCTTTGAGGTTTATTGACTTCATTGTGTTCATGTTCCAGGAGAAGGTGCTGGCTATTTTCTCATCGCTGCAGAGGAATCAAGAACATTAGAGCAGATTGACTGGCCGTGCAAGTCAAATCTGATGACAATCTGAATCATGCCCAGGTATGTGAAACCAATATCTACAGTATGGCCCAGTCTTTTACCCAGTCTAAATGTCGAGCTTTTGTCACGCCGACTGAAGTGGGATAATAGCATGACAACTTGACAAGAGTTTGGGACAGATATTGCACACCATTTTAGAACAGTGCCATGCCACTGCCATTCAGAACAGTGAGCGTGGTACGGTAGATCCTCTTGAACCAACGGATGTTTCCAATCTGATTTGCAGAGCAGAATGCTTGTAAACACAATGATGCTGATGTGCCAAATTGTAATAATCAATTATTAAAGCAGGGCACTGCATAGTCCAAAGACTGGGTCTTACACCTTGGTTAAACTGTTAAGTGATGGCAATGGTACTTGGTAGACATTATTTTTAGAAGTTGTGACCTGACACTGACCAGAGGGCAGGCAGCATATTTTTTTAGGATACTAACTACATGTAAGTACATGTACATGTAAGTGTTGACACAGATTCAAGAATTCATTGCAGCAATTGGGAATCTATAAAAGAGCCTTTGGAAAATTCCTGCACTTAAGTTTTACATGATAACCGACACAGGTAATTCAAGTTGGTTGGTTTTGAGAACCTTCTACAAGTATATGTGCAGTGAATTGACAACTGCCATTGACTCAATAACACAACATTTCAAAGTAAATTACAGGATTTGCTTTTGCTGTATATGTATTGTCAGCATAGCCCCATAAATGTGGCCTATTTACTGGACTGCCTCCGTAAACATAGGCCACACATCCACATGTACAAAAACGTGTCGCACTTTGCCAAATTTTGATTTTCACAAAAATTAGACATCTGAAAAAGGCAGCACTTTCTGAAGAGGGTGAGAATACTTCTAAAGCAAAAAAAACCTACAAAGTAAGCCTAAATGTGAAAATCAAAATTTGGCAAAGTGCAACACGTTTTTGTACATGTGGATGCGTGGCCTATGTTAACGGAGGCAGTCCAGTAAATAGGCCACATTTATGGGGCTATGTCAGCAATACAGCTTGAATCTGGGGTTTATAATAATACTGTTACACTAACCTGTCTAATTTTTGTGATCACTGGATCAGGTGAGTAACACCGTTATTCACTTTCAGGCAAGTGACCTGTTTATTATTTCGTGATAATTTGGTAGTTTTGTTTTTGGATGTCTGTACAAGTTGTACACTGGAGGAGCATTTCCCACCCACCAACTAGGCATCCCAAAGCTGTGAGGTGGTAAAAAAAACCAGAGAATTTTTAGGGTTACACTGACTTGGACAAACACCATGTTGTGAAATACACTTCATTGTTTGCTCTTACTGTATATTACTATTTTTTACTTGAATCAACAGGTTCACTTCGGGACAAACGGGCCAATAAGAAACAAGTGGAACTGAAAATAGGTAAACTGGTTGTAACACATCTAATAACATATGCAACACATATTTTGACACCATGGAGGTCAAATTATTTGTATGTTGTCATTGTATACTTTTTTAAAGTTGAATTTCTTTTAAATTGGTTATAGGTCATGGTTGCTTACTTAATGTAAACATATAACTCAAATGTTGGATGATATTAATTATGATGACTTCCTCAGAGATATGCAACACATATTTTGACACCATGGAGGTCAAATTATTTGTATGTTGTCATTGTATACTTTTTTAAAGTTGAATTTCTTTTAAATTGGTTATAGGTCATGGTTGCTTACTTAATGTAAACATATAACTCAAATGTTGGATGATATTAATTATGATGACTTCCTCAGAGATGTGATTTTCTTTCATGAGATCAGATTACACCATGATGACATATTTTGTCTTTTCAAATGTCATTGATATCAATAAGGGAATAAAGGGAATAAATGTGAGGTTTAAACACTCTGTTTAACACCGGATTTGAAATCTATGTTTGTAAATAAGTAAAATTCATTCAGCCCAGCAGTTTTGGCATAAAGTAAAGTCAAATTACCTTTTTTACGCTGTGACGCTATACTGATCAATTGTGCCAACAAAATACAATTCCTTGCTGCCCACTGACAAAGTTGGTGGATGACAAGTTGCATGATGACAAGTGCATCGTTTTTATCTGGAGAATAGACCATAGCCCTAACAGTTTCTGAATCCTCCAATTTCAATATGAAATGGCACACCCCCTAGGGAGTTACATGTAGGTTAAGCATAATCGACGTCGCATTTTGTTAACATGTGCCCTTTCCTATGGAAGCTTGGTGACTAGCTCGTGTCCCCACCTACCTCTCGTAGGAAATCACACGTGTAAACAAAGCATGATGTCATGAGGTGTTTGGTCTGTAGGGTTGAAACTTGCTTGCTAAGCAGGTACATGTGTATTACACGAATGTTATAGGTAACATATATGGTGAATTCATAATGGCGTCTTGACATTTGTGACAGTATTTGAAGTTTTTGAATATTTAAGCCATATTTTGTAAGCAAAGCATGACAAATGTTATTTCTGTGGTAGTATTATTAGGGCATAAGTTTGTACCGTCATGATGATGTCACAAAACGTTGATACGTCTAACGTGCTCGGTCCGGTAGTTGGATTATGTTACGTGCATGCAAGTCTGAAGTGATGTAGTAATGTTGTCATGAATTTTGTTTAGAAATTGCAACTTAAAATATTTGGTATTAAATGGCCATTGTTTAAGTCCTACATCAACCAGTATATAATCTAGAGAACAACCACTTTTGCAATGGAAAGTACATGTACATGAAATTGAACATGAGAATGACTTGTTAAATTTCATAATGCAAAAACCTTTACATCTTTTTGTCGCAATATTAATTTTATGACCAAGACAGAAATAAACTACTTGGTCTTCAGGCAAACTTGTTAAGATAAAAAAAAACCTTGAAATTTACCAGGTTTTCTCAAACAAAAAATGCCCTTTTTACATATATTTTTAAATGTCATGTACAAAATGAGAGACCGTAACACAAATGTCAATATTCAACCTTTGTCAGATTTTTTTATGCTATTGTATAATTTTGATATTTTTATAGGGAAATAAAATACTGAGCTGTTCTTATACAGTGACATCTGAATTGTTTTGTATCCATCTGTGCACTGCTACATATACTTAAACATCTTTAACCCAATGATAATTATATTCTTGTTAACATGTAGGATTTTACAGCTTTTCTAAATACCTAGATGCCCCAAACACGTTAAAAGCTGATGCCATGCAGCCGTAGTAATGTGTGTCTGACCGACCATGCGCTTAAATGTGTACATGTAGGCATGTACATATGCACTTGACTGAAATGGAAACCAGTGAAATTTGGTGAGGATAATCCCAACGTTTTTTTGATAATAGGAGGTCAGATATGAATAACTGCTAAATACTGCATTTACAAAAAAATGATGCCATTAGACTGATACAAATGCCAATTTGTGTCATGATCCCTTCTTTATTTGAATAATTGAATTGTATGAAGTTTAATCTCGAATTGAATCATGAGGCTTATCTGTGAAAGAACTCACAAGGTGTAAGTGGTTTACTGTAAGTGTCAACTTGATGATATAACTATGGACCGACAGACCATACTTCCTGGAGAGATAACATCCCAAGCAGTACTAACTGTACTGAAAAAAAAACCCACTGCATCGAGAGATAATATTATCCTAAGCCCTACGGACTTCATTGCTGGGATAATATTATCCCAGAGAAACCCCACTGCATCACGAGATAATATTATCCCAAGCCCTGCTGACTTCATTGCTGTGATAATATTATCCCAAGCCCTACTGACTTCACTGCTGGGATAATATTATCCAAGAGAGACCCCACTGCATCAAGAGATAATATTATCCCAAGCCCTGCTCACTTCATTGGTGGGATAATATTATCCCAGAGAAACCCCACTGCATCACGAGATAATATTATCCCAAGCCCTGCTGACTTCACTGCTGGGATAATATTATCCCAGAGAGACCCCACTGCATCAGGAGATAATATTATCCCAAGCCCTACGGACTTCCATGCTGGGATAATATTATCCCAGAGGAACAACACTGCATCACGAAATAATATTATCCCAAGCCCTGCTGACTTTATTGCTGGGATATTATCCAAGAGGAATACCACTGCATCACGAGATAATATTACCCCAAGCCCTGCTCATGAGTTCATTGCTGGGATAATATTATCCAAGAGAAACCCCACTTCCTCAAGAGATAATATTATCCCAAGCCCTACTGACTTCACTACGCGGATAATATTATCCCAGAGAGACCCCACTGTATCAAGAGATAATATTATCCCAAGCCCTGCTCACCTCATTGCTGGGATAATATTATCCCAGAGAGACCCCGCTTCATAAAGAGATAATATTATCCCAATCACTACTGACTTCACTGCTGGGATAATATTATCCCAGAGAGAACCCACTGCATGAAAAGATAATATTATCCCAAGCCCTACTGACTCCATTGCTGGGATAATATTATCTCAGAGAGACCCCACTTCAGCAAGAGAGAAAATTATCCTAAGTCCTAAGCCCTACCGACTTCACTGTGCGGATAATATTATCCTAGAGAGACACTACTTCACAGATATATATTATTATCCCAAGTCGTACTGACTTGAAGCACTACCAGTTGATGCGTAATACTCACTCCATTGATAACAATGAATGGACAGGCAATACCCATCTCATGTCGGATCGTCTACTGCTACTTCAGGTTTCTTCCCCCCACCAGAACTCCGTTTCTGAATTGTTCCTTAAATGGAGAGGACATTTCTCGACATTTGATGACATAAGGTGAGGAGAGGACATTTCTCGACAATTGATGACATATGAGGACAGTGCCATTTTTAACACAAAGTTTCATATCCGTTTCAATGTCAGAGAAGTAAAAATGACTGTCACTATTTTAAAAAAGCACGGAAAAATTATCTAAGAACAAATTACACGATTAAATGCAAAAAACAGAGTTCACATTGGTTCACTTTGGTAATACTTGCTGTTATATGTTCTCTCCCAAAAATGTAGCATAATACCTGACCCACAGGGTTATAACTCTATGTTCTGACACCCGTATGTTCCGACACCCCTATGTTCTGACTGTACATATTCCTATTCCTAACCCTATAAACCTATCCCTAACTCTGACCCTAACCATAACCCTAACCGGGAGTAACGCAATAGTACGTCAGGGTTGTCGGAACATGGGGTGTCAGAACATTCAACAGTCACCCTACTGCGTTAGTTATGGAGAAATTCGTCACCGTGTTCACGAAGAGGCACACGTCAAAATTATGTATTGTTTCGATTTCGCGTTTTTTCCCCAACTATTTCCCCTTAAAACATTGTACTTGAAGATCTGTATATGTTTTGTTCTGTAAATAACACATCATTAATTTCCAGATTTCATTGACGATGCAAGGGGCAGACATCTCGGTTCAACTGAGATGTTCGTTTTCACGAAAAGCCACACACCTTTGTTACATGTTTAGCTGCGCGCGTACACACGCGCGCCCATTCCATATGGAAAAAAATACGTACAACGGAATTAAAGGGAATATACATCATTTGCTTTTGCTGTAATTTTCAGAAATGGATGGAATTGGGGGGTTGGAAAGATATAGGAAATATAGTTACACTGAGTTTTTTGAGGTTTTGGGTTCGAAAATGCTATAAAAACCAAGAAAAACGAAATTTTTCCTGTAGTCTGGTTCCCTGACTCCATATAAGAAGAAACAGAGCAGTTTACATACATTGGGAAATTGTAAGATCAGGGAACCAGTCAAGCTGGCTCGTACCCGTTCATAGGTTTGTAATGATTGCAAACAAGTGCGATGGTCAATTGGGGCCAGTATTTGAAGGAAAAAAAGCCAGTTGTTTCCAACGCTGATTGGCCGATCAGCGTTGGAAATTGATACAAAAATACCACTTTTCTTGAAAATGAAAGTACTCCAGGTGCCATGATTTTACAGGATGCTTTACACTGTCATTCACTAACAGTCCAGCAAGGTATTTCAAAATGATTTGGTAGTTTTATTTTTTGATGTTTGCAAATGTTGTATTTTCCCTTTAATTAAATGCAGAAAACGTGAATTTTGTTTTTACAAAGAGACACATAATTATGTGTACAAGTTAATTGTCGCTCATTAACTACTGTGTTAATTATAATTACTGGGTTAAGTAAATGGTTTCCTTACTGTTCATGTGAGGGTTTCCTTACCGCACAAAGTTGTTGCAAAGCAGTATTTTTCGCAGTGGTGAATAAAGGGCAGAAACTTATTTTGCGATTATCTTGAAAACCCTTTTTCTTCAAAATCTGGATGTTTGGCTCTTCGTGATAACGGTGACGAATTACTGTCTCATGAAATTTAAAATAGTATGTCATGTCAGTACACCCATGACATCAGGTACATTTTGTTTGCGCTGATTAATTCTTCTTGATGTGTATCGTTGCATGTAAAGTCATTTTATAACTTAAATCATGTAATACCTAATTTAGTTACAATACATGTATCAGTAGTTGGACTACAATTTATAGCATGTCTCGTTACAACTAGAACATATTTTGCTACTGTGGGGGTAAATGTTTTATCATTATAGAGTATTCGCTCATTCTCCCGTTGATCCAGCATAGATGGGATGTAAACCTTATTTTACACTTTTTGGTGGATACAATTTAAAATAGTTGGCGGTAGGTAAACAGTGTTTAATAAGTTGTGACATTTAAACCTTATTGGATTGAGTTTCGATTTGAAGATTTAGAATGACGCTTGTAAATGCAAAACTGTATCTCCTTGTAATATTAAGCGTAAAATATTATCGCACATGATTTATTTTTTCATCAAGCATTGATCGCATTACAAACCTCACCACCTTACCGGTCTTGCCTGCACAGATGCAATTTAAAATTTGATATGTAAAGTGGTCATAAGATTCAATTTGCGTCAGGGTGATGTAAATTAAATGTTTTTGTTTCCCTTCAGAATGTAAGGTGGTTGCTTTTGTGTGAATTTTACAACTGGTTGTGTCGAGGTAAAATTCGTAAGTGGCAGCTCATAACTATGTTACACAATGACTGTCACTGCCAATTTTATTTGCAACATTAGTCAAAATTATGAAAATGTTCAAAGCTATAATTTGACTTTAAGGCAACGTACTCTCAGGAGAGCTGTTGTTTGGTTTATTTAAATATGTGGCAGTAGCTCATAAAATAGCAATCGAGTGTAGCAAAATTGTCGTGTATAAATCTGATTGAGTACGTTTTAGAATTCTGAAATTTGTTCGCACAGTCATTGATTCGTATAGTGCCTTCCGTGATTTTAAAAGTTAGTTATGGCAAGAATGTACTTGTGAATATTTTTTTTTTTTTCACTGAAGGAACTTGAATAACTAAATAATCATATTTTTTTAACATTTGTTTGGTATGACGTACTTTGTGTGTAGCTCGTTTTAGAATTGAAGTATTACTAATCACTGGAATTTATGTCAATAGTTTAACGCTAATAGCAAATGTTACTTTTCTTTTAGTTAAAAAGGATACAGCATTATTTTAGAATCAATGAAGATCTTTTCGCTAAAGTTGAACATTTGAGATTTGCTAATTTGTTGTTAACGTTTTAAGAGTCATATCCTTGATAATAGAAAATATATGTTCTTCTCTCTAGAAATGTGATGAGTGTTCAACTTTTAAAAATGTTGACATGTAAAAAGTTAAATTATTCAGTCCGGAAAAGAGCGGATTGTGAAGAGAATAACACCGGAGAAAAGCACTGTGGTCACTCGGCAATCATTTATTCGCTTGAAACAGTCCAACAAGCATGGTTTAACAATCACAAATACAATTTACCTGCTACCAGTTCTAATGATTAACAGGTCCATGTAACTACCAGCATGGCTAATTAAATTCCCATAGTTACCACATACATGCTAACGGTTATAACATTCCAATACTACGGATATTCCTACACCTAGAAGCCCAATCGCTTCACCCAAGTCCCTTGGGACTATACGGCTATCCCTACACTAATTTAGAAGCGCAATCACTTCTCACAAGTCCCAATGGACTACGGATATCCGTCCAACTTCTCCAAAAGTCCCAAATGGACTACGGATATCCGTACTTACAGTTAGAAGTGCAATCGCTTCTCACACGTCCCAGGTGACTATAGATTTCCTTACATTTAGAAGCGCAGTCGCTTCTCGCCAAAATAAGCGCAATCGCTTCTCACAATTAGAAGCCGCGCCATCGCTTTTCGCAAGCTGATAAACGCTGCGGATAAATCACTTACCCGCAGCACAAGAGCCCATGGAGGGAGATTGGCTGATATCCATCATTTCAAGGATAATGGACGTGAGACAGCACCCCCGGCGATAGTGGCTCGTCCGTTTGTGCTGACCCTTGGCCTACCACTCAAAATTTGACAAATGGACCATCTCACCTCTCTCTCCCTGGGCTCAAACCATCCAAACATCCATACCACCATTTTTCCATTGTGCGTTTGTGTGTGTGTGTGTGGCCTGGTGAACCCGTTGTGGCCGACTGGTAATTTACTGGAGGCAATACGAAACCCTTAACCCTAAAGGGGACGGGTTATTTTGACCATCTCTCAGCCGGGGGGAGGGGGGATTCCCCCCCCCCCCCCTAGGATCTCAGCCATCGAGTTACGAAAAATTTTGAAACTCGGCACATGCATAGAACAACTCTTCCTAAACATACTCAATACATTTCATGACTATAGATCAAAGGGTTTGGGAATGATGGCTAATTAATTATTCATATGTACGAATGGCAATTTTGCTCTGTGTACACGACGTATATGCGAAAATTCAGTTTTCACGGCGCGTAGCGCCGGAAAATTTTTCGCTACGCGGCAACCCGTGGTTAGATTTTTTTTGTTTTTGGTATCAAAAGATGCGCAAAGCTCGAGGCTAAAAAGTCATAAAAGCTCGGGTCGCGAAAAAAAATTAGGGTTAAGACATGTGATCAACTAAATATTGTTTCTCCACTAATCCTTGAATAAACCCAAAATCTAGTATATTAATAATATATCCATTACCCAATAATTTGGATCGTGCTGATCTGAATTCGCACCACGCGTCCTTATATGTTACAGCCTACTGTGGATAATTATTAACACAAACTGTGCTTTATCTAATTTGCCGTTCACTAAAGTGCAGTTCACGCCAGAACCAGAACGCCTAAACAATCGTAAATCCGTAACGTGGAAAAACCGACTATACTGATAAGTCATCGAAGGCGCTCAACCGCATGATATGTAATTATAGCCAGGAGTTGATCGGGTTTTGTTTTATGAAAATTCTTGTAAGTTACTCCCACTGGCTACTGCACAATTACGATATGAGCGGCTACCGACTATTGTATAACAACCAATACCCCTTAGGCCTGAACGGCAACGTACTACTTGTTTTTAACCAACCTGGTTCAGCAATGCCTATCAATTCAAATGTTAATCACAATTCAGTAGCAAAAAAATGTATAATCCCTTCAATAGTCAAATGCCCTACTACACTACGAATTTTCTCTAGCCAACCTGGTACACATAAATGATCGACTACAACTTCAGTAATGTAATCAACCTGGTTTGCGTTTGCAACGTAAATATGTGACTCCATAAATCATAATTGTAGTGAACGACCGTGTTTGTAACCCGCACATATGACTTGTACTTCCCTTAAGTGTACTGCAGGTACCAATTCACAAGTATGGTTAATCTCATGCGTTGACGTTAAACGTAAATTTTACTTCAACAGGGGACAACCCCTAACCCCTAGGTCATGATCGGTTACGTGTTTCGAGAGCCACAATATGCCTTGACAATCTGGTGAATATTCTGTGACTGTATGCTCTTAATGAGCGTGTGCGGTAATAGTCTTAAGTATTTAGTTCCATACCGCCCCTATATACCTCGTAAGCTACTACATGTACATGTATCTCAGTCAACGAACTTTGGCCGGGCGGCTCACCGCCATTCTTGGGCTTCATACAATATTGGATGCGAACACCATTCCTGCAATTACAATATTTGTAAGACTTAACATAATAGTCGGTTCAACGTCCTGTGATGTGTAAGTGTGCGTGTGTGTGATCTTGCTTTAGCACACGTTAGCCTTGAAACAAAAATAAGTTACCCCCTTGGACAACCCGTTGTCCCTACATTCAACAACCCTTTGATACTCCGTATAGAGTGTTACAAACCGCTGGAATACGGAATAACAATTGCCTGTATTGGTTTGTTGTTAATCTTCCCCTTCACTGTGCCCCCAAATTGCCGGTGCTGAAGGGTACCGGACGTGTTTGGGCTAAAACAGTTTATATATAGTCTGTCGCAGGGGGTGCACAAGTCCGTAAGCCCCTATAAGAGTTCGACTTGCGGAGGGTTTGTTGCGCGGCTTGCAACCCATCAACCGTGATGACAAATGTCCGACTCCTTCGTAGACATGTAAGGTTAAGCCCCGGGGCTTTTTAGCAGGGGCTGTCCGTCAATCGCCCGCGACATTCGAAAACCACCGTGTATGTGGCCATTGGGCAACGACACAAAACTGTCTGCACAAAATTTATACGACAACCTGACGGCAACGCTTTGCCTCGACTCCCCACAGGCTGGTCTGCAAGTTCTGTGTTAAGTGCTGGTGAAACGTCCACTACTCCTTTCAAAGCAAGGAATCTGCAGACTGCACTAGTGGTTCCCATTGCAAGTCACCGATCCTGTGGCCGGCCCCGCCGACCTTAACTCATCAGGATGAGGCTGCCGCCGCTTGCCATATCCTCGGGGTGCACCCTGTATGTGGATCAAAAACAGGGCTTTTGTGAGGGACCTAGTAACCATTACGGCAATTCACATCTTGTCACAGATTAACAATTTTGCACTTTAATAACCTAATGTAGGCTCATGCCTGATTTTGTAGGAGCACACAAACCTTGTTAAGGCCCTGAGCTGAGTAAACGGCATCGCTCCTCAACATTGCCCAACTGTGTATGTCCTCATATTAGGCTATAAGTCCCATAGCAACTAAGCTGCTGACATGTGGACAGATTCAAACTAAATCGTAACCTGTGGGTTGGCACCCTGCAACACTCCTGCAAGACAAGGACCCCAATTGCCGCTTTTACTGCCCCGCTGGGCGGTACTAAGCACTAACCGGCCGGAAGGACCGGGGTGAGGTACAATGATATGGACACTCCAGCGCCCAAAGCTCCTATCAGTAACTGATCAAAACACGGCCCGATGTTTGTCTTCTGGTTAGGAAATCACTGACAATGTCATAGAGACGACATGTACCCAGTGAATGTACAAAATTCTCCATATACGACAACAACTCTCACTGCTATCTACTGGTCAATGGACATTACTAACAAAATATGAAACTCACTGATAACCCATCGTTGACTATGACCCACAATATGGCCGGTTGCAGTGCCCTACTCACTTTAAAACTCTGTTCAAATAAAATTTGCTTAGGCAGCACCTTGACTGACACGTGAGTGGCGCCAAACTGTGCACACGCTAATGACAATTGCTCGTATGTAGGGCCTTTGTATTGATTCATTTATTTATTTGTCTATGTATGTACTTATGTTAACCTTCGAATGTACTAGTTAATCTTCCGCGGCCGTGGATTTCACCCACTCAAAGGGAAGGGGCCGGGGGCTCCCGCGGGCCTGCTTCCATCTGAAACTACTAGCCAGGAACTGGGAAAAGTAAAACGTATCCGTGTTTGGTGGCGCCCCTCCCGCCTCCCTATAGCCTACACCAATTGGCACCATGGCCTTTACAAATATGGGAGCAATAAAATTGGCAACAATAGTTTTATCAAATAATTCTTCTGCTATCTCTTGAGGCAATCCTCAAAGAACTGCACGCGAAAGCTTTCGGCATCTCTATTGGGGACATATGTTAGTTTTTCTTTTAATTACTAATTAATTAATTTATTTCTTTTTAAATGGCCCCTCTGGAGCTCTCTAACCACACACATAATGTCCTGCTTTCCCTGACAAAACCATGTTGATGTTGTTGAGGCGTCATCAATGGGCAGACATTGTGCAATTTACGTGTTTTATTTCTGCATACATCCCTATCAGACTAGGCCCCCAACCGTTTGCTCGTAGAAAAGATCAATGGTACCTAGCGAGAAACGGTTGCTCTCCGTGGCTTAATTGCTGCCCCAAGCTACAACACCCAAGCCCGCCTGCAGCACCTATCCGACAACCAAATCCAATTTGTTGCTGGCAGTTTTTTTTTTTTTTTTTGTCCATCTAACTCCCCCTCATTCTCAAACTTGCCATGCTCTACAAATTTTCACTTCTCATCGTCGTTGATAAAGTGTAACTTTTGGTTATGTTATGTCAAGGATGTCTCATACATTGGTATGCTGCATTCACGTTGTGTTGAAGCCTACGCCTTTTCTCTATAAGGATTACCCGTAGTTAGTCTGCCCTACATTTACAACTTACGAGCGCTCACATGGCCTCATAAAATCCCCACAATCTTCTTCATATTAACGCCTGTTCTACGTTATGCTGATTGTGGTAAGATTTGCAATCCTTGATTCTTACCTGGAATTTCGACAAGACACTAACGGGGAAACCAGCAAGTACTAATCAAAGCTGCATGCAAAACGCTCTCCAGTTCCACTAAAAGGAGGGTAGGTCTGAACATGTTGCTTTAGAGTGTGCGCTAATTCTAGGACAATCAGAAACTCATGAACATGCCGAGTCAACTCGGCCCAACACCCATTGTTATCTGAGCTTCAGGTATTACACAGTGGTAAAGGAATCTGCTCACCCGGTATGCATGAGAAGACACTCCACGGACTTGTCGCTCGCCGCGGGTTGTCAAAGTAACGCCGTGGTCCGGTCACGCCCGATTCTGGTGGAACAATGAGCACGCCGTTTGTCTCGGGTTCCCGTGCTCGGGGGGGGGGGGGGGGGGGGGGGAGCACACTGCACTGCTCAAGGAAGATTCGATGTCGTGATGTCCGAGTCCAGTCCTTGACCCACTCCGGAGCTTGGCCGGTCCGTCCGGACGACAACTCTCTGTCGGCGTTGCTAGCCCATGCTCGCTCGTCTAGCCACTACGCAATATCGTTCCAGACTGGATCATCATCATGTCAAGCTTTCGGAATCGTCGCCTCGGCCAACCGTTTCGATACGTCTGGGACTCCACCTCCTCCCAGTCGGGCGGTCGCCTAGGCGATTAAACGGGGCGATCTAGCTGCGTTTTTATCGAACTACTTCAAGTCGGGCAAATTCTCATTCCATGTTATTGCTGTTGTCATTCCGATAACAGTTAAAGAGTAGCAATTAAATGAGTTGATTTTCTGAACACTAAATTCCTGAAAGACGAGAGCCCCGACAATCATTGACTGTATCAAGCGTAAACCAAAAGGAAACTGAGCGGTCTTTGTGCCAGTGCTCTGGCATTGCGCGCGCTCTGGCAACTTGAGCCTTGAACTCATCATGACCGCCTGACAACCGATATGCAGACCAGACATCCACTAGCTGCCTCCCAGCGCGCGCTCAAGTTACTTCGCCCCTCTCGACACTCAATGTGTGACTGCGATGTGACCTTTCACAAAGGGGCCTGCGCTCGATTGAGAGCGCAAGCCGTGTTATTGTCAGGTATATCATAGCGGATGTAATATGGAATATAAATTTAATATAAAGTGAAAAGATGATCAGTAAATAATTATGTTTTTTTTTTTCAACGAATAGCAAAAGAAGATTGATAATATTATTCAAGTATGCAAACATCCTAATCATTTGGTGTAAGGCGTACATGACTGATTTGGCTGTAATTTCATGTTTTTCATTTGCAACGAATTTGAATGTTGGTGGGTATTAAGCTCACCCTTCTGACCAGGAAGAAAAACTTGTTAAGTGAAAAATTGAAGCTATAGAAATAAATTTGCTTTCTTAAGTTAAGACAAAATCAATATTTCAAAGAGATTTAAGATTGGTTATTTATGTTTGACCTAAATCTTATTTTTTTTCAAAAATTAACCGAGTAATGCTCAGTGTCGTAGTCGAGTCACCAACGTCGAGTCTGAGTCCGAGTCTCGAGTCACAAGCATCGAGTCTGAGTCCGAGTCTCGAGTCACAAGCCTCGAGTCCGAGTCCGAGTCACGAGTCACTTGTTGTTTACCAAACTAATAATCAACAAATATTTGTTCAATCATCCATTCTGTCTTTTTAAGTAAATCCCAGTGTATATAGTTTACCTGGAGTGTGTACATGTTCAGACCCAAAATGTGTTTTACGTTTAATTCCCATCCCTTAAAACCATCCTCAGTAATACCGGACACTAGGTACGGGCGCTAGGCGTGCGAGTGCGGACCCGGCAGTGGATACGATTTTCCGCGGCGCCGTGTTTTGTCTATGGAGTAAAAAAAGAAAGCTATGTTCGTCGCACAAAATTATACTTAACGTGATGTTTTTGTTTTCTTTTGATAAAAATACATGCCTCGAGTCACGAGTCACCAAGCTCGAGTCCAAGTCATCATGGTCGAGTACAAGTCCGAGTCCGAGTAACTTCCCAATGTGACTCGGGTCGAGTCCGAGTCACGAAAAATGTAACTCGAGTTCAAGTCCTGGACTCGAGTCCTACAACACTGGTAATGCTACATTCATCAAAGCTTGCTTTCTTTTACCAAAATAACAAAAGCGATAATGAATCCAGTAACTACGGTAATAGATTATGAAGAACGGTGGTTTGGAGGGAGCGAAATGGGTCATTTTACAATGGGTTATTTTTGTCGGTGAAATTCGGTAACAGATGACAGATTTATATTGATCAGATTACAAAGAAAACGTCATGCCTCGTTTTAACAGAGGGTCAGTGTAATATATTGTTTCTCATTACAGCACATTTTAATTTTGCGAGAGAGATTTGGCTTAAGCATTGTTCTGAGTAATGCTCTTGCATATGCCATTTTATGTAAAGATATGTAATACCCCTTGGGCATGTTTTCTTAATTCTTGATCAATAAGCTACTCCGTGAAGTAACTGTTATAAATTGCTTGTGTTTCGAGACTGGTCTTTCCAGAACTCATTCTGCCGCCATGGATGGAGCACTTTCTGTTAAGAGCTCCTCTAAACGAGGACTAGTTTTTTGTTTAGCATTCGTTTGTATCGGTTTTATAATGGACGTGTCTGGAGAAACCATTTGCACCCAGCCACTGTTACAAGCGTTCGTTGCTGCTAAAAATCGAGCACTGACAAATGCCACCATCTGGTCGGGTTCAATTGGTAGTCGTGTCACTTGTGTCAGCAAGTGTCATTCGTTACGTGCGTGTAAATCAGTTAACTACTATCAACTCAATCGAGTATACCATCTCAACAATGTCACACGAGTCGATGCCCCAAATAACTTCGTTGCCGACTAGGCCAGCGTGTACTTCGATGGTAATGGCGACACATCTGGGTTCTCCGTAGCGGCTTACAGCGATTGCCATAGTTTATTGGAGGCAGGTTACAGTGTGACCGGTATCTATACGATATTCCCTAGGGGGGATTTGCAGATGGTCTGAGTGTGTACTGCGACATGGAGACCGACCTTGGAGGCTGGCTTGTCATTCAGAGGCGTCAGGATGGCAGTGTCGACTTCTACCGCGGCTGGGCTGACTACCGCGTGGGCTTTGGGGACTTGGCTGGTGAGGTTTGGCTCGGCAACGACAACTTGCGCACCTTGAGTAATTCTTCTGGATCTTGGGATCTTCGAATCGATTTGGAGGACTGGGACGGCAACACAACCTGGGCCGAGTACGGATATTTCCGGCTCATCTCTGGACAAGATTACCGTCTGAGTTTTGATTCGTACAATGCTAATAGCACGGCCAGAGACTCATTGGCTAACCATAATCACAAGCCGTTTTCAACAAAGGACAAGGACAATGACTCTGGTAATAAAACGCAGAGGATGATAAAGGAGCTTGTTGGTACATGTGGTGTTCTGATTCAAACCTGAACGGTATGTATTTTTATGCGCCTTTACATATCAATTTTCAAGGCATCATTTGGAGTTCTTGGAAAGGATATTCCTACTCGCTGAAAAGATGTGGCATGAAAATTCGACGTTATTTGAACTATTTATAGGCTGCTTAAACATTATTGTGTTTAATTGCGGTCATGTTTAAGAAATTACCTGTCATTTATTGCTGTTTTAACTGAAAGATACTATTACATTTGTTTTTGTATTGAAGGCGTTTACTTGCCTCTAAAGATGCTCACACTTTGGGTAGTTTTTGAGAGAAAAAATAGATTTGCCATGCGATTCCTGGTCCATGCATTACCGGAGAAACCAGTGTCAACTGAATTATTGTCGGACCGCAAATCCAATGATTCGCATACGAAAGTGAAGAAAAAAACATGTTTTGCTAGAAAGCAAATTCGTTTGAGCAGGGGATGGCTCGAAAATAGCACAAACATATCAAATCTTCAGCATGTTTGATAATAAACTAAACAGGAAAGATGTAATGATAGTTACTCTTTTTCTGTTCGCCTGCAGTGAATTCACTTTCAAAGACTTTATAGGGATAATGCTCTGACTATAATTAAATTGGTATCTTTTCAGAAAGGGGTTAACGTGTCTGCTGCCACCTAGTGTCGAAAAGTTACTATTTTCCTCATGGTAAATTTCGAGTACGATTGATACTTTCTTAAAACTATTCCAAGGCAAACTTCGCTTCGAGTACAAATTCACTCCAACTGAGTAAATTCATTCGAATTTTGACAGTGGTAGTTCTTTTAAGTATAGTTTATTCTCAAATTCTAGTTTTAATATCTGGTCACAAGTTTAACTATTTGAAATTGGATATTATTACCTCTGATTTAGATGTCCTTACCCTTAAAACGCGTGTCAATACGCACAGGCTACTCAATAATTTCCGAAGAATAAAACTTAAACGATTTAGAATAAAAATCCCTTTAAATTCAGGTTGAAATACTCTGACAAAACTAACCAACTAAAACTCCATCTATTCGATTGAATTAATTTCAATCTTTAACGCGTCGAATGGAGTGACTTTTTTTTCTCTTTGAAAATATAAGAGTACTCTCGAAATGTAAAATAGCGAAAAACCACACAGTTCCCTGAATGTTACAATTTTGGTAGTAGATCTTGTATCACTATAGTGCTTGCATCGGATGTCATTAATTTGTAAATGAGCGCTAGATGTCTTACTTTGCCTACCTGATTTTAGAATTTTCAGAAGATGACAGCAAAACGCGTTTTATGTCAGCTCATTGGCGAGATGTTTTAATAAAATATATAACCATATTTCTGAAGAGCGCTGCGCCTCTTGTTGAATAAAAATGAAGGATACATCAAACCCTGGGCCAAGACATGTAATAAATAAAAGGTAAATGTAGGAACATAAAATGTATTTAACTATGCATGGGTAACTGTAGAGGAGGAGTGCAGCATGGTAATCTTTTCTTTTGAGGTAATCATTTCTTAACCCGTTGCTATGGTTACTCGACCAAAGATCCAAGTTGATCGATACAATATGAGAACCATTTCCATAGAGGTACGAACACAATCGGGACAATACATCAATGCACTCACTCGTATACGCCACAACATTATGTCCGTTGGTTTGAATCAAGTTTATTGTTTCGAAACGTGCCCGGAGACGAGGAGCAATCGAGCCAGCCAGGAGCGTTGAAGACCTGTGGCTGTCAATATCACGACCAAGGTTCTAATAACAATTGATTTATGCCATGGAGATACCTTCACTTGGAAATATTATGCTATGTGTTTCGCTGAAATTCCAACTATCACTTTGCGTTGACGTCAAAATGGAGGAGGTTCGGGCTTTGAGTCGCTCAAGTAGACAGGTACTTGTCACCTGTCTTTGGTAGGAGCATAAAATGCATGTAACTGTGCATGAGTAACTGGAGAGGACGAGTGCGGCAGAATAGCGTTTCCTTTGAGGTAATCATTTGTTAACCCGTTGTTATGGTTACTTGATCAAAGATGTAAGTTGGTCGATACGACAAGAGAACCATCGCTACAGCTAGAGTACGAACAGAATCGGGACAATACATCATTGTACGTATTCGTATACGTCTCAACGTGATCAATATGTCCTGTGGTTTGATTCAGGTTTATTTGTTTCGGAACGTGCTCGGAGACGAGGAGTAATCGAGCGAGCCAGGAGCGTTGAAGACTGGTGGCTGTCAATATCACGACCAAGGTTCTAATAACAATTGATTGATGCCATGGAGATACCTTCACTTGGAAATATGCTACGTGTTTCGCTGGAATTCCAACTATCACTTTGCGTTGACGGCAAAATGGAGGAGGTTCGGGTTTTGAGTCGCTCACGTAGACAGGTACTTGTCACCTGTCTTTGGTTTTATACTTTCTTTTTAAGCTTGCCCACGTCTCAAGGTACCTCTTGTGGTCATGCACTCTCACAGGAATTCAATGCTGCTGAAAATCGAGCACTAAGAAATGCCACAATTTGGTCGAATAGAGTTGGTACTCTTGTCGGCTGTGTGAGCCGGTGCCACTCTTGGCAAGCTTGCAAATCAGTCAATTACTTCAAGAACAATCGCAGGTGTGATATGAACAATGTTACGGGAGTCGATGTGCCAAACAATTTGGTTGCAGACTACGGGAGCGTGTACTTCGATGGTCATGGAGGCACACCTGAGGTCTCCGTAGCGGCTTACAGCGATTGCCAGAGTTTACTGAAGGCAGGTTACAGCGTGAGCGGTATCTATACGATATTCCCTGCGGGATTCGCAGATGGTCTAAGGGTGTACTGCAACATGGAGACAGACGGTGGAGGCTGGCTTGTCATTCAGAGGCGTCAGGATGGCAGTGTCGACTTCTACCGCGGCTGGGCTGACTACCGCGTGGGCTTTGGGGACTTGGCTGGTGAGTTTTGGCTCGGCAACGACAACTTGCGCACCTTGAGTAATTCTACTGGATCTTGGGACCTTCGAATCGATTTGGAGGACTGGGATGGCAACACGGCCTGGGCTGAGTACGGAGATTTCCGGATCTTAGGAGATGATTACAGTCTGAGTTTTGATTCGTACAATGCGGACAGTACGGCCGGAGACTCACTGACATTCCACAGTCATTGGCCATTTTCAACGAGGGACAACGACAATGACTTGGTATCGATCATTAACTGCGCAGAGGACGTGCATGGAGCTTGGTGGTATGTGGCGTGTTCTCAGTCAAACCTGAACGGTTTGTATTTTAACTCATCATGGGAACAGAATGGAGATAGGCGAGGCATAACATGGGTTTTATGGAGGGGTGAACTTTATTCCTTGAAAAAGTGCGATATGAAGACTCGATTAGCAATATGAGATTACTTAAACGCGTTATTTCACTTTGACCGTCAACCTAAAACGACGTGATATATATCCACATTCATTAACAACACCAAATTAAAACAAAAACGCGTAAAGCGTGTCTCCGAATTCACTGTTGTTACCACTTTGAATTTTTTTAGGGCATTAAACTTTAGTCAAGATGTGACATGAATGCAAATGCGAACAACCAGCAATTGAACATATTTTGTATGCTTATTATCACGATAAGCACTTAGCAAACAAGATTGTATCAGGTATTCAAACGTTTTTCCACTAATGCCAAAGTTCAGTTGCTTGAGCATGCATTACTCGAAAAACAGATTACTGCTATAGACACATTGGTGGAGATGTGACTGAAACTTAATGAATCTGACTATTTTTTTTTTATCGGACTTATTTGTTCAGTGTCAAAGCAAAAACACTCTGAATTCTCTCAAATAGCGACCGGATTCAATAAGACAGTTATACCAAAATGCTGTGCAATATATATCGGTGGAATTCAACTACAAGCCGGGACATCGCTTAGGCAAAATCTCTTTACTCTGATGATTAGTTGAATGCGGTGTATAATGAATTCATTTTTTTTTTACGATTGATTAGTGAAATTACTAATCAACTATTGCTTTGAAATACTCATGTAACAACAGACTTTCGACGTATGAAAAGCGGCTTATAAAAAGCGACAGAGAACAAATATAGTGGCCAAAAAGGAGACCACTCTGGTGGAGAACCGACGAGTTGGAACTCTGAAGGACGGAGGTTCGACACCAGCCGTAACTGAACTAGAATAAAGGTTATTATTCATTTGTCTGTTTTGAGGTAAGGGTGGACGAGTTCATCCAAAATAAACCAACATTTTTAGCTAAAACAAACTAACTTCAACTTCGTTAAATAGCTTTGTGTAGTTGAGCAAAAGAATAATGTTCTCCGAGGAATTTTATGAGCTTTTCAGAATGTGGCTTTAGCCGTTTGTTTACTTAGACCGAGATATTTTTGAGCGCTCAGCGCAGGGTTTATTAGTAAGGGAATAAGTGTGTGTTCGGGAGGTATAATAACACTCTGTTTAAGACCGGTTGGAGTCTGGAAGTGTGATAATTACCCGAGGCGAAGCCGAGGGTTATTATCCCCCATCCAGACTCCAACCGGTATTCGCCTCGGGTAATTATCACCCTTCCAGATTCCAACCGGTCTTAAACAGAGTGTTTAATACCGACCGAACATACATTCCCTTTCATAAATACCTTTTTGGTCAAACAAAAATAGTTTCCGTCCAAACATCAAAACAAGTCCAAACTAGACATTGCTAACCATTTTGCTCAACAAATTTGCTTCATGTTGCATCAAACACCCCGCTGACTACAATATGGATTGTCCCTCTACCCAGCAGGCACCGACCGTCAGACTGACGTTGTATAATGGTTGTTTTATGGTCGCAACGTCGGATCAACCATACATAACCGAAAATCAACGTTGTTTTAGTCGACCAAAAGCCGACGTTGTCATTATGACGTCTGCCAGACGTTGCTTTAGTGTCGACAATTTAACGTCAGAATTTAACGTAACAACAACGTCGAAATATAGTTGGAATTTGGTCGGGAATATTACCAAACGTAATTTCAACCATGGTATGACGTTGTTTTGTCAACGTCTATACAACTGACTGAAAAACAACGTTGTATTATTGTTATTTTTGCGTTTCCCTTCGCGACGTCGCAATTATGTCATGTTTTCAACCAAGATATGACGTTTGCTTTCTAACGTCGTTTTAACAACTCAAAAAACGACGTTGAATTATGGTTGGCCGTCGGTTATAATATCCGACGTCGTACTTATGTCATGCTTTTGACTAAAATGCAACGTCCGTTTTTGACGTTTTTTCAACGACTCAAAAAGTGACGTTGAATTATGGTCGGCAGTTGGTTATAATATATGACGTCGTTATTTGGTCATGTTTTTAACCATTATTTTACGTCCGTTTGCTAACGTCGTGTCAACGAATCAAATAATGACGTTGTTTTCCGGTCGTTTGATGGTTATAATATTTAACGTCATTATTAAGTCACGGTTTTACCCAAACTATAACGTCAGTTCTCTGACGTCTTTTCAGCGACTCAAAAATGACGTTGGATTATGGTCAGCCGCTGGTTATAATATTTGACGTCATTTTTAAGTCATGTTTTTAACCATGATATTACGTTCGTTTTCTAACGTCGTTCCAATGACTCAAATCGACGTTGTATTGTGGTTGGCTGTTGGTTATAATATCTGACGTCGTATGCTTTCAACCAAAACACAACGTCCATTATCTGACGTCATTTCAACATCTTACAAAGCGACGTTGAATTGTGGTCGGCTGCTGGTTATAATATTTGACGTCGTTATTAGGTCATGTTTTCAACCATGATATTACGTCCGTTTTCTAACGTTATTTCAACGAATCAATTAATTACGTTGATTTTTGGTCAGTGGATGGTTACAATATTTAACGTCATTGTTATGTCATGGTTTTACCTAAAATATAACGTCCGTTTTCTGACGTCTTTTCAGCAACTCAACGTTGAATTGTGGTCGGCTGTTGGTTATTTACATTACGTCGACAGTGTCATGGTTTCGACCAAAATATAACGTCTATTTTTCGCTTAATTTATTCAGCAAATAAAAAAGTCATTAAACCGGAATGCATGTGCAACGTAGTAATTCCCAAACGAAATTATCGAACGACTAAAAAAAGACGTTGAATTATGGTCACCTAGCTGATGGATATAAATTTGATGTCCAATCGTTATCATCATTGTTTTAACCGAAATATATCGTCCATTTTGAAGATTTTTCCACTTAGCCGCAGTGCGCGCTTATTATAATTACCTGGCCCAGAGCCAAGTGCGGCGCGCGAAAAAAAAATATAGCCAAAACGTATTAGGCCTACACGTAAGCATATGTATGCCCTGTGCGTGACCTTGCATTCCAACGAACTCCACTGCTGTACGAGTCTGGCCAGTTTGAATCATCCGTTAAACCAACAGTCACAACTGAAGCAGCTTTGGGAAGAGACATGTTGGCCCAAAATGAACAAGGTTTTTGGCACCTTTTGTGCACAATATTGTCAAGATTCGGTTCTGCGATGGAGTGCAGTTAACATTGGAGATGTTCCCACCCCTGATCTATAAATCCAAGTCAAGATACGACATCAAGATGTATAGGACAAGCACAAGTCAAGATTTTGATTTAACCGCAAGCAAGATGATCTGATTTTGCCATGTCTGAAAATGGTAAGTTTCAAACGCGAATGTTTCCGAGTTAGTGATTTGCAATTTCTTTGAAGGTCAATAGTTTGGAAATTGTATCTTTATTATTATTATGTACCCTACTAGTCATGTCAGTTGTAACTTTAAAATTCCATCAAAATACCTTAACTTCATTGTAGAAAGTTATTAATGTTAGACTAGATGTTGGATGCTATTGTCATTCCTTATCTTAAAAAGAAAGTTACACTAACGATGCCCTTTGTTTAAACATTGAAGATGTAGAAAATCCAAACTAATCAGCAGTCATG
Organism: Patiria miniata; assembly: GCF_015706575.1. NCBI lineage: Eukaryota > Metazoa > Echinodermata > Asteroidea > Valvatida > Asterinidae > Patiria > Patiria miniata. The sequence goes on from NW_024037057.1 coordinate 138,517, forward strand.
CTAGTTCTACCTGCTTTCTATCATAACGTCCAATCTTTATTTAGGCCTAGGAAAAATGAGGTTATTCTAAAGCATATCTCATTATGAGACGACTTCCCACACGTACTGTGTTGATTGAAGATTTAGAATATTAAATTTATTGTGAATTTAACCGCCCCGCAACATATTCCGCATCCATCACTAACTCAAACGATCGAAACGTCTCTTTCATTTTGATGCTGATATTTTGAGACAAATACGTTTTCAATCTAGTTTACGGTGTTCAGAGTTTGGGAATCACGTATAACGATACATTATGCCACTTTTCTTTTGTCGTGTACTCTATTTCATGTTTTATTAATACCAGTATTTACTATAAAATTGGTTTGTTGTAGTCTTTGCAAAGCGCTTAGAAACACGGCGTACGACGGCGCTATTAATGTTAATTTTTATCCTTGTAAAGAAAGTTACGGTGCTTGCAATTTTAAATTCTTCATTAATTAATTTCAGTAAAATTCGTTTCTTGGAATCGCATGAAATCGCCCATTAGAATTAAAATAGGCCTATGCTTCGACTTGTCTTCTTCATACATGTAAGAATTATTTTTAATACTTTTTTTGGATTTCTAAAAATTAAACTGCTGCTGTAAGTTCAAAGAATCTGTTTTGTTTTAATTATTTACGAGTCACCATTATTTGAAAAATGTGTTGGTATTCAAGAAAATTAACAATGTTGTTCATTTTTCCCCTTTTCCAGCTCTCTGCTTTGGTCAGTTGAGGGAGACGAATACACTACCCAAGCCCTACTTTACGTGGCCCCATGTACCATCAGGATCAACATCAACCGCCTGATGTCTTCTATACCTGCACAAATATTCACAAAAGAGATTAGAGATCATGTCTGTGTTGGTTGTGATTCCGCGTGGTAATGAAATCTGATGCCAACATTGATCGGCCTATTAACATTGAACATTTGAAGCGTCTAATTGACATTATTTAAGCCTGTCAGACTGACGCCACTATTTTGAATATTGATTAACGTTAGAAAACTTACTTTTTGTCACTGTTATTTCGGTTGTGTACTATAAGAACCTAGCCAACCAGTTTATGAAAAAAAAAATGAACAAGTTGTGTAATATTATACACAAGTTGTGTAAACAACGGTTTACACAACAGGTTGCTAGCTTCATATATTACACAACCGTTTGATTTTAAACACAACCGAAATAACAGTATTCAATGTCTACAAAAATAACATTTGCAACCATGTACTGACCTAACTTCAATCATGGAATTCAAACATTGAAAGGACGTTATTACGACGGTCAGATAGACGTCAATTTTGACCTCACACAAACATTATAATTTGGTCATTTTTCGACGTCTAAATAACTTCAACCGCGACGTCCTGTCGACGTCCATTCAACCAGACAAATCATGGTCAGACTGACGTCATAATTTGACTATATATGGACGTTAGATTTCGGTCAGGTTTTCGACGTCTAAATAACCTACTTTTTCAACCATATTCTGACCTAAATTCAACCAACAATCTGACGTCCTGTAGACGTCCATGTAACCAGTTAATCATGGTCAGACTGACGTCATAATTTGACTATAATCGGACGTTAGTTTTCGGTCATGATTAGCAGTTAATCATGGTCAGACCGACGTCACAATTTTGACCACATATCGACGTTAGAATTTGGTCATGTTTTCAACGTCTAAAAAACTTACACTTACAACCGCTACGGCAACCAAAAAACAACGTCGGAGTTGGTCGGAATCTGACGTCAGATAGACGTTAAATCGACCAAAAATGCCTGCTGGGTAGTTCATGTTGCATCAAACACCACTCTGACTATAATATGGATTGTCCCTCTACAACTCCCTACCTTAAAAGGAGATTGGCGCGCGCGTCGCGCGTACTGAGCGATGGCGCGCAGAATGCACCTGGGCGTTGTGTTGTGAATTTAGGACAATAAAATACTGACTCACTGGTAGTATTGTGCATGCTTATGTACGAGAGTATTATGAACGTTCAACCAAAAAAATATATGTTTAATGATTAAAGGGAATATACATCATTTGCCTTTGCTGTAATTTTCAGAAATGGATGGAATTGGGGGGTTGGAAATATATAGCAAATATAGTTACACTGACTTTTTTGAGGTTTTGGGTTCGAAAATGCTATAAAAACCAAGAAAAACAATCATTTTCCTGTAGTCTGGTTCCCTGACTCCATTTAAGAATAAACAGAGCAGTTTACATATATTGGGGAATTGTAAGGTCAGGGAACTAGTCTAGCTGGCTTGTACCCGTTCATAGGTGTGTAATCGATTGCAAACAAGTGTGATGGTCAACTGGGGCCAGTATTTGGGAAAAAAGCCAGTTTTTTCCAACGCTGATCGGCCGATCAGCGTTGGAAATTGATACAAAAATACCAGTTTTCTTGAAAATGACAGTATACCAGGTGCCATGATTTTACAGGATGCTTTACACTGTCATTCACTAACAGTCCAGCAAGGTATTTCAAAATGATTTGGTAGTTTTATTTTTTGATGTTTGCCAATGTTGTATTTTCCCTTTAATGTAAACGATTAACATTAATTCATAAACACCTAAGACAGTTTAGCCATTCCTATTGGTCGAAAGCCCGTCACGTGGCCGGTCTTAACGGATGGTAAAGACATGGCTAGCTGGTCTAAAACACTTTTCCAGTGTCACATGAAATTTCGACTCCTAAAAATCCTGTGCCTTTTATTGTTTTATTGGTTGAACATTCACAATCCTCATGTAGGCATGCGCAATACTACCAGTGAGTCAGTATTTTGTAGTCCTTAATTCACAACGAAACGCCCCAGGTGAATGCAATCTGCGCGACACCGCGCAGTACGCGCGACGTGCGCGCCAATCTCCATAAAAGGTCTTGTTTACATCTTATTTGCGAGCTGGACACTCCATTATTTAGCTAGAGGGATGTTCCAAAAACATGAAGTGAACTTGTTGAACAAAATCGGGGTTTTGTGACTGAAAATTTTAGATTTCTTGAACGAAAAGGTATTTATGAATGGGAATAAATATGTGGTTGGTCGGTATGAATTAGGCTTGGGTAATTATCAGCACCCAGACTCCAAGCGGTCTTAAACAGAGTAATTAAACCTACAAAACATCCCCTTAATAAGATGACAGCATCTCTTAGCTGGCTGTTACTTGCTTGCATAGATATAATGCTAACATTGCTATCACCTTTTGGAGGAAAATATATATATTTTTTTATATAAGGTTTTTAATTAAAAACTGTACAAGAGAAGCTTGTAAATGCCAAACGCTATCTACTTGTAATTTTAAATGTTCATTAATATTGTTGTGTCAACACTTACTTTTTATTAAGCCTCGATCGCTTTTGGACCACTCCCATTTAATAATATCGCTGGCAAAATTGTAATTAGATAATCGAATTTGTTTGGTTGGAAAGTAAAACAATATTGGTTGTGTTAAAATAAACTTCGTATATTAGTGGTAGTTACTGATTATGTAATTCGTAAAATTAGTCAAAGTTATTGTGAGGTTTGAAGCTATAATTTGATTTGAATGCGATGTACGGTGGCAAGGACCAAGGTTTGGTGTATTTTTTTTCTGAGGTGGTAGCTCATAAAATCAGCAATTGAGTCTGAAAAAATTATCATGTATCAATCTGATTGAGCACAGATTAGAAGTATTAACATTATTTGCACAATCTTGCACTTATAGAATCTGGTTCTCCGTGATTCGACAACATAATTTTATCTTGAATTAACGTACATTCAGCCCGAGTTTCAGATGATCGTTTGTAAATCTTCAAATTTGTTGTTGACGTTTTAAAACATATTTACTCATAACATAGTCCGTGTTCTCTTGTGTTAACTATTTTATATTTTAAAGTTGATTTAGTGCTGCATGCCAACAACTTTAAGTGATGCAGTTCGGTGATTCAGGAAAGAACGTTTCAGTTATATCGTAATGAATGGTAACCTTTACATATTGATTCAAGTGATCAACGTTCAGAAAGTTGTCTACGTTTTCAATTCTGCAAGGATATGAAGTAAACTTTATTTTCATTTTTGCGCGACAGGTTAAAAATATTGTTTTCTTTTTAGCGGCAGACAAAGCTGGTTTATTAATTTTGATATTTATAGAACTCTTCGATTGAGTAAGATTCGAATACTGAAAGATAATGCATGTAAAGCAAACTGTATCTTTTTAATTTTACATTTTAATGTGGTATCGAGCATGACTTATCACCAAGCCTGGATTGCTTTTGAACCACACCACTTAAACAATCTTGCTTGCAAAACTGAAATCAGAAATTTGACAAGTCAAGGGGTTAGTTTTGTCAGAAAGTCACTTCTGTTTTGGAATAGTAAAACTGGTACGTGACAGTTAATGATTAGGCAATTCGTCAACTTTCTTCGAAATTATGAACATGGTCGAAGGCATAATTTGTTTTGAATGCGATTAATGCTCGCAAGTACTGTTGTTTGGTGTTTATCTATGGCGGTAAATCGTACAGAAGATATAGAGTGAAAAAAATGTCATATATCAATCTAATTGTGCACGTTTTATCAGTCTAAATATTGTTCGCACTAGCCTTGCATTGTACATTGCTTTCGCGATTTTTTAAGATTAGCTTTGGCAAGATTTTGTAAAGGTTTTCTTACCTATTTTAATACTTGTATCACACAAATTACCAGAAACGAAATTCGATGACAACAATATTGATATGAATGACCAACACAATAAATAAAATAATTGCTTTATTCAAATCATTGCCCATCACCACAGAAGACGAGTTTACCGAATTTAGGACGAATCGGAATGCTTCCAACTGAATTATGCTGCATTTATTTTTACTAGATTTTGTTGATCAGACCAAATTTGGTTAACAAAATAGCTCATAGTTGAATAAGACAGTTGTACCAAAATGACGTGCAATAAATATCGATGAAAATCAACTTATTTATAAACTACAAACCAGGACATCGCTCGTGCAAAATCTCGAACGAACTTTTTAGTAACAGGTGTATCGTAATGTATGGTAACGTTTACAATGCTGCAAGGATATGAAGTAAACTTTATTTTCACTGGTTAAAACTATATTATTTGTTTGGGCGGCAGACAAAGCTGTTATATTAATTGTGATATTTAAACCCCCTTGAATGAGTTGCGATTTGAAAACTGTAAAATAATGCCTAAAAAGAGCAAACTATATCTAAATGTTAATATGGTATTGAACATGACTTATCACCAAACCTCGATTGCTTTCAAACCAAACAACTTCAATATTCCTGCTTGCAAAACGGAAAGTAGACATTTGACAAGTAAAGGGATTAGTTTTCTGGGAAGATTACTGCTGGTAAGAATTGCTTTAGATTGTAAAGTTTGTTGTTGGCTTGAATGCAACGTGCACTAGCAAGAGCAATTGGTGGTAGCTCATACAAAAGCTATGGCGTGAAAACAATGTCATGTGTAATTTTTATATTTTCATGTTTATGTGTAGTTCTTTTTTTGTTGTTGCTATAATTATTACCAAATTTAGTGGTTGTTAAAAATATTGTTCGACAAATTATTCAATGGGACTTCTTTTCTTAAGCTGCAGAGGAGATATCATTATGACTCAATCCTGTCACATTTTAGGTGAACGTTTGTGATTTCTCAAATTTTAGCTGACTTTTCAATTACTTAAAACAGATTCGGAGTTCTCTAGATCTTAGAAGTGTGATACGTGTTATAGCTTTTGAAGTTGATTCAAATAGTCACTCGCAGCGCGGGACATATGAAATTGTTAGTTTTTTTTCAGGCCAGAAAGTTCGAGTATCTGTTTGCCCTTTTCTTTTCGTTTTATCAATATCGAGGTTTTTTTTCTAAGGCGGCAGAACGCTTTGCCCTAATCTATAACAAATTAGCGGAGGTTTCCTACTGACACTCGTTCAAATGGGCCATGTTTTGTCGTCTGTGACCTTGAAAAACGAACTCTCCGTGGCAAAATCTTGGTGGCGCAGTGCATTGTGAATCGCCCAAATTGAATCTTTAGCGGCAGTAGTGGGGCTATTAAAGTCAAATAGCTGATACAATGTTACTAAAGCATGAAACTTCTCATGTTGGTTCTTCACTAAACTCATCATTAAGACCTACATTATAAGATTATGGAGCAGTATCGAGACAGCCTAGTTCAAAATCGCTCATATTATCCCGGACTGGGAGCTTGAGTGCTGAAAAACATGCAAAATGATAGCATGAAGTCTCAAACAATTTCATTTGGCAAAAAAAGGTCCTCAGTATTTCACCAACCAAGTTTGAAGATTCAATTCATTTTTTTAAGGGATAATTGTCTTCAATATGTTGCACATTATGAGGAAATGTGTACAAATAGAGACTATAGGCCTACCAGACATGCCAGATGTTTCTCTTTTGTTGGCACAGTTGATTCAGCACTAGATACTGATGGGTTGTTGTACTGTTGTTTCAGGTGCAATGTAATTGTCTTATATTGCATGTTTTCAACAAGACTTACCACGCCCACTTGTGGTCAACATGCAAATTGAGGTCAAAGTAAACATAAGTACAGTACGTGTATGACTCCACCCCGCTAGTTTAGTTGAATAATACAAAAGCGTGTGATGTTACTACCCCTGTCATGCGAGCTTATAATCATTCCTGAATCCATGTCATCTCCCAAGTTTGGGCACAACCATATTTGGAAGTCCAGTTGGCTCCCAGATAAACTCAACCATAAAAGTATGTAACGAAAAGAAACAAAAACATTCCAGTTACGCTGGACATTTGCAGCAAGATGGGTAATATACAGTTATACCAATTGCCAATCTACTTTGAAGACAGTAGTCTCATCTCCTGATCATTCGAGTTGTCCTCCGAAGAAAAAGCCTCGCGTGGTTCCCGCCTCCTACAAGGTAAATACAAATCAAAATGTACAAGTTTTTAAGAGGAGCCAGATTTACCTTTTGCTTGTATAATGTTCAAGATTGCAAATTTCACTTAATGAAAAGACTTTTTAACTTACAATTGTCCAGAGTAATGTCAGTGGATATTACATTTTGAGTGAGAAAACTCGTGACTCAAATGTGTACGTTGCAGACAAATCTCAAGTCTGTGTCCAATATGAATATTCTTTCGGAAACGCACAGAATTGTGGGTTAGTCAAACTGAAGTGTCACGTGCGGAAATGAACGCTGTGTCATATGAAAATTAGACTCCAATGAAAATCGGTTTCCTTTTATACCCACTGGTTAAACCCCGCGTGTACGTGTGCACAATAAGCACTGGCTGTTGCAAGAATAAGTCTTGCATGAATGCAGGAAAGTCTTGCACTGAAGAAATCGATTAAAACGATCCCTGTCAGACCTTAAAAAGGCGACACCGAAAAATGTGACTCCGAAAAATGCGACGCCGGTGGCACATAATATGGCAAAAACCTGTTGGCCAATTGTCGAGAAAAACAGACAAATCAGACCAACCGATCCGACCATCAAGTATTAAGTAATATGTAGAAGCTTCTGTCAGAGCTTATATCATAAAAGAGTCTTAAATTCACACTTCACCGGCTTAAATGACCTTTGTTTGAGGAAGTCATACGTTGTTTCCAATCACGGTGGTCCATTCTGACCTCGTTCTCCATAAATTGTCTCATGAGGGCGCTATCAGCCGCTATATACCGTCATTATTCGTTCGGCTTGTGCTTGTGGATAAAGGTATGCAAGATTTCAAGTCTGTGTTTATATTGCCAAATACAATCGACTGCCGTTATAACGAGCTCGGTCATAACGATATCCCGACTGTAACGAACACATTCTCCCAGTCCCGATCAATGTGTGTATATAACTATTGGGACATATTTGGTTATTACGTGCACGGACATAACGAGACTTCGACTGTTACGACGATTTTGGCCGACCCAATGCGAGGAAAAGCATTGTTCTCAACCCATTTACAACGACAGCTTTTCAGAACTACGGGCATTATATTGCAGCTTGTCAACGACAGACCTTTTGTCCCAAAACGGGTATATGCTCCCGTCTTCCAATTCAAGCAACACACTTCAGCTTCACCCATCAATGTACCTTTGTAAAGACTTCCACACAGCGTTATTTTCATCTCGCCGATCTGTATAAATAAATTCAATAGAACTGTGATAATCGCCGCAGTGGACGGCTGGTCTAGTCGCTAATCCCCCGCTGCGGTTTCCCTTAGCAGGACCAGGGTTTGAAGTTTGCTTACGACTGCGGTACCACGTTTCTAGATTATTAAAAACGGAAAATAGGGGCGCTCAGGAGATAAGTGTTGACATTGTAAGGACTAACCTATATAGTACTGCCTCCTTTTACGTTCTCAGTGTTTATGTGCAACCTACCCTTTTCCGCATCGAAACTCCCAGATGCCAAAAAGACACGTGATGATCAAAACAGCGAAAGAGGTACAAGCGATGGTCATAATCGAATAGCCGAACCCGTAATACTCTGTGATGACGCCCCCTAGCAACGGGCCCGTCAATGAGCTAATCGGATAAATCAAAATGTATTTGTGTCCATTTCTGGTGGTCATTCAAGAGATATACACTATCTTTAGTATGAAAGAAATTACTGTATTTGTGGGATGATACACATATTAAAGGGAAAATACAACATTTGCAAACATCAAAAAATAAAACTACCAAATCAATTTGAAATACCTTGCTGGACTGTTAGTGAATGACAGTGTAAAGCATCCTGTAAAATCATGGCACCTGGTATAGTGTCATTTTCAAGAAAAGTATTTAAAGGTATTTTTGTATCAATTTCCAACGCTGGTCGGCCGACCAGCGTTGGAAAAGACTGGCTTTATTTTCAAATACTGGCCCCAATTGACAATTGCACTTGTTTGCAATCGATTACACACCTATGAACGGGTACAAGCCAGCTAGACTGGTTCCCTGACCTTACAGTTCCCCAATGTATGTAAACTGCTCTGTTTCTTCTTATATGGAGTTAGGGAACCAGACTACGGGAAATTGATTGTTTTTCTTGGTTTTTATAGTATTTTCGGACCCACAACCTCAAAAAAGTCAGTGTAACTATATTTTCTATATATTTCCAACCCCCCAATTCCATCCTTTTCTGAAAATTACAGCAAAAGCAAATGATGTATATTCCCTTTAAAGGCCAATGGAAAAAGTATGTAACCAAATTATTGTATCAACTGTTCCTTTTTCTCATGTTTTGTTAAGTTTACTTATACAGGTACTATGTAACTATGTTGGCAGCATGAAGAAGGAGGAGAAGGAGCATGTGGAGAACATGGTCGTATCTAAATAAAAAAAATCTTTAGCAAAATGCATTCGGTGCACGAACTGTAGGTGGCACTATTTGGCAAAGTTGCAAAGGAAGTACACACTGCGCAAGCGGGATTTTTTGGCTCAAACTTTCGGCCAAACCGAGGCTGTGTAAGCTTTCACCATTGATTTACACTGGCGACTTTTCCCCCTTGCTTGGTAAATCCTTATCAGAAAAAAAAGAGAGCACGAGGACCTCGCTTTCAGCAAACAGCGCCACCAACGGTGGCTTATTGACCCTCTTACCCGAGTGCGTACGCACTGTTCCAAAGGCCAGATATAACAGCAGTCAATCCTAATCCACTCGGTATGCCATACCACCTGTAGGATTGAGGTTATACATTGTATTAATCCAATCAATTGAAAACTTCTGTTTTCACAAGTACAATAGTGTAACTTCTGTACAAGCTTTACTGAGCTACTTGGACTTGTTATTCATCCTGTTGATTTTTTTAAACAAAAAACAGCAGCCTATTACATATATACATTAAACACAAAGTGAGCAAAAAAAAGGCATTCCATATCTCTGAATTAAATATGCATATCATATGCATATCACTCTGAACGAGTGCATCATTTTTTTGACCAAGTCCAATTTGGTTTTAAGGACATTTAAACACTGATGGCTGTTATTTCTGTTTTTGTTTTTGCTTTTTTTTTTAGAATGTTTTTTTCAGCAGTTTTCTGTGCTTCAGTTATGTAGCAATAATGTGTTATTATAAACGGCTACAAGAGTTAAAAACAAACAGTGTAGTAATTGCACTTACTCTGCAGAACGTAACATGTCTACGAACGTTGGAGTAGCCAACATGGAAAACGTTGCGGCTGCGATGGGTATGGTAACGCCAGGAAGTACCCCAGTCCTGTAGGAGATACGTTTCAGGTGTGTAAACGTTTTCCGAGCTGTTCCGACTGATAATTATACAGGAACGTTCGCAAATGTGTTAAAACAGGAACGTTACTTAACGATCTGAAAACTCTTCCGCGTTTTGTGACTAACGTGTTTTGTTCGTAAAGGAAATAACTTGTTTTGGTTCATACTGCTGAAAACACCGAGTTTTCCCATATAAGAACGTTTGCTATAACGCACCAGTTCTGGACGGAACGCTGCGTGAGGCGTTTCGAGGTGTTCCTAACATTAACCGATTTTTGAAGGGTAAACTTACACAGGCAAGTGCAAAATCTGTGGTAGCCCTAACAGCAGAAACAGTCCCCCGCTGCTGGATGCACCTACTACAATCAGTGTTCTAGCGCATTTCTGACATGAGGAAATCAAAATTTTCAAATTAATTAACACAAAAAGTCCCAGTTTTAATATTGAGCTTTTTCTTATAATTGTTATTATTATTATCAGTATGAAGTTATATCCTTCAAATTAGGTTTTTGCCCTTCACCACTTATAATAGTTTATGCGGTACCCGCTGCTATGTACAACAGATCCAAACCAGCCAACCGATCCAGTTAGCTCGGTGGTCGAGTGGTAAGACATCTGCACTAGAAAGCAGGAGGTCGTGGGTTCGAGTCCCACCCGAGTCATTTTTTTCCAACTCTCACTGGGAGGTAACACACTGAATATACAGTGTTTAAACGTCGGTGAAGGGCAAAAACCTAATTTGATTGATATCACCCCAACGCAAAATTCCATCTAATTATAATAAGTTACATCCTGCTACAAAATAATCTCGAACATTTTGTGTCAAATTCGGAGCGATGCATTGTCTTTCCATTGTCATTGAAAGTAACGTCTTAGCACACACACACAAGCCCTGCCGATTAACGTTTGCTCTTACCTTTGCGTCCGCAATGGCACCCCAGATCACTGAGAATAAGCCGTAGCCCAAACCCAAGCTAACAAAGAGCAGACTTATCGCCATCACACTAAAGTTAAGCTATCAAGAAGAAAGTGTTAATCAAATAAAATGTGTATAGAAAAAAAATCTTCAAAAGTATTTTACGGGAAACTTTCGAGTAGGGATGGACTCTTCCTGCCTGTTAATCAAACAGTGCGCATTGACCAATACGATCACGACTTTTGTGGTCACGTGACAACATAAGCGCGGTTAAACTCGGTAACAAGGACAGACAATTTACACACACCGAAGGTGATATCATCAAAACTCTGAATGGCCCATTTTAACGTTGCCACTTAAACAGACCTTGCATATCTTAATTAAAAAAAAGGTTATTTGAAAAAATGTCAATTTTGTCTCCATTACCTCGTCCAGAAAAATTGCCAGAGTTGGCTGCAGGGACGCGTAGGCTGCAAAGCCAACAAAGTTGGCGAATAAAGCAATCCAGACGGCAGGTATGCTGAGCACTCGGCTCACAGAACCAGACTCCTCAGCCTCGTTCCCTGATCAGAAATGGTAAATAACATTGCACGGAGTCGGCAGGGAACAACAACCTGAATCTGGCGCCCAATTTGGTCTGGTACCCCCATGTACGATTAATGCAAATACAAATTTGGTGCTTTACGTGTTTTATTTAATCACTGATGTCCGGGGTTATAATCTGATGCTAACTGCAGCTTAACATTGATTGGTCATTTTTTTCAGCCAATGAGGGCGCTGTCTTCCCATTAGGGCGGTAAAACAACAGACGTGAATCCAAGATTGCTTGAGGTAAGTTTACACGGATTCGGGAATTGCATCTTCGCCCACGAGTTTGGCACCATTTTGTACCTCATATTTTATAGATCGTCAGTTGCAGCGCATCTATTGAGGTGTGTGGTTTTGTTCAACAGGGACACTACGCTTGAGTAAACCAAAACCTCAAAGATGGCCACTGAATGCAATCGCTCTATCAGCCTTTTTTAATATCCACATTTTATTGGTTTTAAAGATTCAAACCTTGATTAGGCATCAAGAAGAAATTGACGACAACGGTCGACAGAACGATACCACCAAGGACGAAGAAAGGAATTCTAAATCCTGCAGCCTGGTAAGACAAATCAACAAAACCATTACACATGTGTTCATTGGGGTGTTTGTTTGTTTGTTTGTTTGTTTGTTTGTTTGTTTGTTTGTTTGTTTGTTTGTTTGTTTGTTTGTTTGTTTGTTGACTCTGTATGCAAACAACAGAGGGCGCCTCACTCCCCTCACCGTATGTTGAGCAAGTTAGGACTCTGGGAAGACGTCGTTTTCTTGGTACAATAACACAATATCACATTTAATAAAAAGGTCAAGCACTTTGGCAACTTTACTTCAATCTAAAAATTTGTTCTTGGTTTCATCCAAGGCAAAAATAATGTCACGTGCAGTTCTTTTAACGTGCAGCTTCTTTCAATTGACTGGAAATTTTAGGAGGTGGTATTTGTCTCTTCACTATTTTTTTATTATTTTTTTTGTACAGAAAACAACTGCACTCATTGCGTTAACTCATTAACTCCGATTGCAATTTTTCCATACTTACGTGATACAGCAAGCCGCCTACTGCTGGCCCAATTGCAAAAGAACAGCCGACAGTCGTCTCAACCAGACTCTGTTGATTTAAGAAGGGGGCACCAATGTAAAAAGATAAGTTTACCTGAAGCTAAACAGGTGCTCTGAAGTGTAAACTCGCGTCCAGTGATTTGTGCTTTATTAATCAACTATAAGCATGCGCGGATCGCGTGCGAATGATTTACTCCAATCTAAAAGTCGTCACTTTTCTGCCAGAATACAAGTTTACGTTTGCCTCTTGCAGGACAGAATATTTCAATACACATACCTAAGACAGTTTATCCATTCCTATTGTTCGAGAGCCCGTCACATGGCCGATTTTAAACGTTTGATAAGGACTGGCTGGCTGGTCTTCAACACTTTTTCCAGTGTCACATGGAATTTGGACTCCTATGAAATCTGGTGCCTTTTGCCGTTTTATTGATTCAACGTTCACAATCCTCACGTAGGCATGCGCAATACCACCAGTGAGTCAGTATTTCATAGTACTCAATGCACAATTACTTGCACAGCTGCGTTCTGCGCCAAATCGCGCGCTACGCGCGACCTGCTCGCCAAACTCCATATAAGGAGGTTTTTTTTCTACGACTTGCGAGACTTGACACACCATAATACAGTAAAAGGGGTGTCCGAAAAACATGAAGTTAAAATGTTGAACAAAATCGTTGGACATTTATAATTTTGGACTTGTTTTGACTTTTGGACCGAAACGTTTTGATTTGTTGACCGATGCTGAAAATTACCGTAGACTTCGGCTCGGGTATAAATTATCAGCATCCAGAAACGAATTGGTCTTAAAAAATAGTGTAAAAACGGCCAGGCATACTCATAAATGCACGCATTATTTCCTTTAATTAGTATGGTGGTCATCTTTCGGGTCATTGTGATCTGGAAAAGTGTCATTTTGACCCGGGAAACATGTCGTTTTTACCCGGAAAAGTATCAGGTCAAAATATGACTGGGATTCCGGGTCAAATCGGACGCGGGACCTTTCAAATGTAATATAATTGCCCATGAAATTAACTTTTTATACCACAGCCTTGCCAACATCGTCTGGGAATACAGAAGCTACGATGGCCGCTGATGCCGTCAGCACAGCAGCCGAGCCGAGCCCCTCTAAAATGCGAATGGCGAAACTGAACCCAGTGAAAGTAGCGATTGTGGGCATGTCGATAATAAACCTGTGTTAAAGCATAGGACAGAAAACGGTTAGTGCTCCTCCAGTTGTCAAAAGTTAAACTGTAGCCTAATGGGCCTTATTGAATTGAAAGTGAGGTAAAATCGTTGGAACTTGGGCAGAGAATTGAGAGCAGGAACATTACTAAATAATCCAAGTCTGCTTAACCATGCGAGCTGCGAAGCGTAAAGACTAACGCCGCGTAGCTGAGGTGCTCACGCGTGAGGCAGTTTTTATTTCGCGTATAAAATACTATTTTGTGGACACAATCCTTTCTCTAATGGTCTAAATATTATGAATGCAGGTCCTCCGAACCCACACAAGATTGAATCCCCTCCAGTAGGTCACTCACAGACATTGTGGCTGCACAGTCATGTACATAATTATACACTGCATGCACTGTGACCATTACATTGACTTGACCATTACATGTTGGATCGACCATTACATGTTGGATCCCCCAAAAAAGACGGACATGAAACAGTCGGGACAGCCTTTCTGCGGCTCGAGACAGCTGTCACTGGGCCAGCAGTAGAGGATGATTGATGACATTGTTGTTGTGACGGCGGTATGTAAAGCACAGATAATTTTTTTGTGCACAAGTGAATGGGCTTTGGCTGGAGGCCCAACTTCCCCAGGGGCGGCTGACCCCCAAGTGAACTCCTACAAGAAAAGCGACCATACCATCTCAAACCACAAGGTTCACTTTAGAAATACAATGTACATGTAGTTTCAAGGGAATTGGGTGATAGCTTCATAAAAAAAAAGTTAAGAAAAAAAAAAGTGCCTAGCGCGTAAGCCCCTGCGCAGCCCGCAGGGTTAAACGAATAATTTACACTTCGTAATTTTACATATTCCCTAATGTTTTAAACAAGATTTAAAAAAAAAATGAAAGTAAAATAAGGATGCATTAATAGTCTGGCGCCACCCCATTCAGCAGTTAACAATTCATGAAATACACTTAGGGAACATGACAAAAATGGCTACCTCGTGAATACGGTCCATGAAGCAAAAAAAAAGAGGAGAGAACATGAAGAGATTGATGCTCACCCGAACAGAATGTTACAACCTCCCGTGAAAAATGAACCGGCGAGAAACATGAAACGGGCACCAACGATCGGTATCTAAGAAGCATATACATGTACATGTAATGTTAAAGTCAATGACTATTAGCAAAAAAAGGAAAATGAGCCGGTAGAGGGCGCTAACAACCAAATAGCGCCATCTTTTGGCGAGTAGAGAACAGAGTTTTTGAAAGAAATGGTCGGTTTTATTTTTGTTCCTATAGACCTTTCTACGCTTGGTTGGCAAAATTACGGGATGCAAAACTACGAAAGGTACAACACTGCAAAAACGAAGAAGAATTTTACAGAAAACCCAATTATTACTAGATTGTTAGAAATACAACATTGTCAACAAAGCGTCAACACAATTCCTACACATTCTTTTTTTACTGTGTATTGATGGCATTATGGGGACTTTTTTTTATTATGTTGCCAACCACGGCTTCAATTAATGCGCTTGTGACAGCCAATATAAAATGGCGCCAATATTTACAAACAAAAGAAAGGTCTACTGTTAGCCCACATTCCTCATTCAAAGATGTTGTAGATTAAACACGAGATATTTTGCGTTCCCCTAAATAATGTCTTATTGAATTTTTAGACCAAACAGGGACTTACCATTTTGCCTATTAGGAGCGATCCTATGCCGTATGACAAGGAATATACGCTGAACACCATCCCAATAACTGTCTGTGATATTCCCCTTTTCTTTGCCTGTTGCAAAGTGACAGGAAAACCATTTGATATAATGAATCCCTAAAAAGCGGATTTCATCCTTCAATCAACTACATGTATCTAAAAAAAAGGGGTTATTGAAGCTTGCAGATTTTAACAGCAGTATGGAGGAATAAGCCATTTGCGAGTTAAATTTGAATAAAATCTGGTACGCTGAAGTCAAATGGTTTCCATATTTCAGTTTTCATTCAACCAGACCTTTGAAATAGGAAAAGTAAAAAAAAAACATTACATTTTCGGGAATTTCTGGCCGTAATGGCCCTTTAAATCGAGCGCAGTCGTACGTGCACGATAAGCGCCGGAGGAAGTAATCGAACGCCGGTGTCATTATGATAATCTGACTCAAATCAAAATCGGACTCCTTTTCCTTATTATTGGTTAATCCCTCGCACACGACAGGTCAGTCTAACATGATCCTAAAAATAACGTGTTATCCTACTTACGCAAGCCCAATACTACCATATTAGCAACCATCATACTACCAATTAGTAACCGGGACTAGATTGTAACAGGGTACTCGTCTGTTGTTTAAAGCTATAGACCATCATTTGTAATTAGTGCATTTTGTTCGTTTGAAGCAACAAAAGTGTTCAAAATCTAATGAAGGATACTAAACAACTTAGTTGATGAAGTTTCAGCTCAGCTTCAGCTTTATATTCCGAGAAAAACAGCATTCTAGGATCTCAATTTGAAATCAAAAGTTGCTAAATCATGTTTCGAATTGTTTTTAATTGCAGCTTTACGCGATGTCGCGCACTGATCTGACGAATTATAGCAACCGCGCGCGCCTGTGTGTCGTTCCAATGCTTGTGCGCGCTGCGCCGAATAACAAAACGAACTGCTGATTTAAATTTTCCTACGGTGCTTCTTAAGACGCACCGTTGGAAATGCCTTCTTTCGTTGATTTCTTCAAAATGAGAGCTTGCCAGAAAGGATAATTTCACAGGGAGTTTAGTCCCCTTACTATCTTTCAACCAGTATGTTTTTCAACAATAATTACGCCAGTTACTTTTTTGGATAGCTGCAAATGATCGACTCGGGCTTTAATGTCCTTGGTCGTAAATGATACATGTGCATCCATTCACTCATTTCAATAATGGGGCTTGCACGATACATTGATTTAAACAAAATTAGAGGATCCTAATAACGGCCGATCCTTTTAGCAAAGGGCGGAACCAGGGAGGGGGGGACAACGGGGGACATGCCCCCCCCCCCCTAAAATGTTGGTACACCGTACCAACATCTTTTCCGTTTAAAAAAAAATGTGGTAAGAAATTGACTCAGATCGCACGACAGAGCTTCTAGAATCTAAAAAAAAAAAAAAAATTGGGCCTCTTGAGGGGGACCCGAACTTCACACCGTAATTTTTGTGTACCCACTTTTTATGGGGACCAACATTTTTTTACCCCCCCCCCCCCCCCCAAAAAAAAAAAAAAAAAATATGTGTTCTGGATCCGCTCTTGTTCTTGCTTGACATAAGCAATTGTAAACAGTTAGCATTTGGCTAACTAAAAACAATACAACTTACAAAAGTATTTTTGGTTGGGGAAGGAAGAGGGGCATTATCAGTATTTTGGTGGGGGACCTGGGGGCACGGCCAATTTATTGGGCCCCGTGCCGTGCCCCCCCCCCCCCCCCCCCCCCGTGGCTACGCGGGTTGAACTTACCTCAATAGGGTAGAACACCGTGATGACCGAGAAAGCCATCATGTTAGTAAGCGCGGCCAAAATGGTGCCCACAATGGTGGCTATCTGGTGGGATGTAAACCTGCTCTTCGCTGGTTGCTGGTCACCGTCGGCATCAACCGCTTCCTCTGGAGTTGCCAAACCTCTGGGCGGAGTCTCCATTGGAGAAGGCACCTGACTATTTGCATCTTTCTGCGTACCCTCCATGTTGCCGTTTTCGTGTGTTTGAAGCTCCATGGCCTTTCCAAAAATGTCAACATAAAACAAGAAGTTTTTACCAATTTAGTGTTAGGTTCTGTCAAAGCAGTACTTCAGACTAGCGTGGTTTTAAGTCGTGGTTTTAAGTTCTGTAACGTCATCATTAGCCATTTATTTCCTTTATACAGCATGCGCAGCTGTGTAGTACTACAATCGCGGTGATGGCTTTCAGGTAGGGTAGTATTTTACGATCACATTAATTGCAGTGCGTGGTTCATTATAATTTCTCGATCGTTTGAATTAATGAAGCGCGTCTATTTAGCATAAATAGAGAGATGCATGTATGTGTATTTTTCAATGGCAATTGAATTGAATTTATTCCAGTTTCCACTGTGACATTTACCGACATTTAGTCCAACAATTTAGCTGTTCACTCTTTCGCTGGTGTCACCTTTCATAATACCATACCGTATAATCTTCGTCATTGTATTGTATTATTTGAGTTTAACTAAATTTAATCTATTGTATTTTCTTGCGCGTTACAAACACAAATTTAACCTTTGGGCGACACAGCGTCCTACGTTATCCCTTTGAGAGACATGTTGAATTACTGGGTGACATTCCAATGCCCTAATGTCTGAGCCCCTATGTAGAGGCAAGTTGGGGAAAAATGCTGTGCACAAATTTATGCAAGAGTCTAACTTTTTGCCTAATATGGATTTCTATTATATTTTGCCATTAATGTTTTTCGTCCTACATAATGTTTTTTGGTTCCGTCGGTGTTAAGTCTTTTATTTAGTTTTTCGTTTTGGATAAAATTTCCGTTTTCCAAGTACAAGTGTTCATATATTTACCTTTGCCTTGACCTTATTATGAACTTGAATACAATTAATAACGAAAATGTGCATGGCGGATGATATAAAAATGATAAATTCTGCAGGTAATTCCATGTACATGAATATTAAGAAAAAATATCCGGCTTTGGCCCAATGCACTCCGTGTTTTCGATGAAAATGTAAATCATTTGTAAAGCGCTCAACCGGATAAGGCTTTACGTGCAAAACTATAGTGCGGCATTTCGCCGGCGAGGGAACGGATATTTGTACCAGTGGTCCGCTGTCGGCTGCCATCGGCGGCCCGCCAGCGGTGCTACCGGTGGGCCGCTGCCGGGCGATCGCGGCTTGCGGACTGGGAATTTAAGGTTGCAGGGCAGTAATTCGGTCCGAAATTGCCTGCGCCGGCCAAATCACGATTTGCATGCCCTCAAAATCTTCAGTATTTGAGCATGCTGAGGGCCATGAACTTGAGGGTTTGTAAAAAAAATATGGGTGGAAGCCGTGCACAGGACTGTGAACTTGTAGTTCCGTTCAATTTGGATGAATTTTGGGCCCTTAAAGCGTTCTAATTTGCATTGGAGTGTAGGCATCTTTTTTCAACTTGGCGATGGGCTTCAGGACTATTTTCAGGGGTGATCATCTTCGGATGGAAATTTCTCCTAAAAGTCATTAGTTAACCCCCTTAAATTGAAAAGAAAATGAAAGATGATGAAATAAGCTTTAATTTGATGTGTGTTTCAATCACCTTGGAGAGTTGTGAGTATTTTTCCCGAATTTCTGAAGTGTGAGCATTTACCATTAGGGTCTATGGAAGTTTATTTACTGGTCTGCTACCTTAAGCTATGACGTTCAAAGCTGGTCTGCTACCTTAAGCTATGACGTTCAAAGCAAGTACTCAGAGCTGATTGGGCCGCTAGTCATGGATGCAAAACGTTCACCGCTATTCACCGTGAAGGTGAACACCACCGCAGTAAACACTAACACCTCTCCCAATACTTCGCACACTCAACCACCTTTGGCTGATGCTACTCCCAACGCACAGCTAGAACATACAACAGGAAACTAAACGCTACCGCGCCGTGTGCACACAGTTAGCCGGTGTAGCGTGAATATCCGAATCCGTGAAATGTAGACTCATTCATTGGTAGTATTGCGCACGCGTGAGTACGATACTCTGCTATTGTTAGGATCGTTTCGGGAGAGTGACATCTCAAGTGCAAGGGATAATTGGAAAAATGGGGTCCGATTGCCATAGGAGTCAGATTTTCATGTTACACCGGCATACGATCTCGGCTACCCGCTATATAGTAATTAGAGCTTTACTCCGGCACAAAGCTAATCCCCGTAAAACTTAACAATGGATCACAAAATCTACAAAACTCGTGCTTACATACATGAACTCTTTTCACCTAATGCTGCACTAGTGACTAGTGTTCACTAGTCACTAATTGGAGTACTAGTAATCCAATTGATTGTCTTACCATATGTGTACGTCTGCACAGCTACACAGAACAATGCTGGGCGCAGTGGAGTCACGTACATTATGCTCAACCCCGTGACATTGCTCACTATTGGAATGTTCCTAAATTGTGGTAGTCTCGTAACCAGCCTATGTTTATAGAACAATTTTGCTACACAGGCCGAGCAAACCCTGGAACATCCACGTCAAGAAAAGCTTTAACACAATATGAAAAATGTCTCCAAACTTAACTGTTTCTTTACAATCCAATGTACAACAAAAGGTGTTACCCTCTCTTTTATAAAACGATACAAAACATAAGGTCCTTCCTTTTTAATTCAATAAGAAAGCTTAAAGAGGGAAAGGGCTGACTGATTTTGATACTTGAATATGCGCAGCATCTTGAAGTCTGAATTTATACAATCATAAATCAAGTTTAAATGTTCAAAAATACAATAAAAATAAACTTAGTGTTGTTGACTTGGAAAGTCGATCCTTTGAAGGTACGTCAGGGTGCAAGGCAGTAATTAAGGCGTGTTGCAGAGAGCATGGACTTTGTGTGGTGTGTGTGTTTTTTTTTCTTCAAAATTGTTGCCCACAACAAAAGCTTTGGTTTTCTGTTTCTTTTTTCTTTTCTTTTTCTTTTTTTTTTTTTTTTTTTGGGGGGGGAGGGGTACACTACTTAACCCCCTATTAGTACTCGAAATAGGCCACGTAAACTTCACCAAGGTCAAATCTTGAGAATTTTTGTGGGAGGGGGAGGGGGAAAGCCCCAAGGCCCCCCCCCCCGGCGCTCCACTACAAAGTGTACGTTCAGTACTGCTGGTATTTTAAACCTTTTCGTCTTTCAGAAATTCCCCGTACTTTGCGACCTTGGTCCAACCAAATGTGCCGGACAGATCTCTGTCAATAAATACGTGATGATTGATTGACAAATCCTATTCACAAGGATTAACGAAACGGGCAAAGAGAAAAAAAACAACGTCTCTACATTTTGGCGCGGATGAGCGGTTGCCCCCCCCCCCCTCCCCCATCAAAAGATGGATACGCTGCTGGTTACAATTTAATCCACTAAATAGTTGTTCATTAATATTTACATGTTTGAAGTAATAGCACAGTCTGAGTGTGACCATAATGGATTAAATATGCAGTTTTCTCTAATATGAGCTTAAAATCTTCACTTTTACTGACACAAAGGAACAAATGCTTTAAGGCAAAAAGGAACAAACTTACGTTTAAGGCATTTGCCCCTTTCTGGAAAAAAAAATCATCAATGGTTTATTCAAATTTTATATCCAAAATAGCCCCGCACCAGTGTACCAAAATAACTTGATGATAACAAATTGCAAAGAGTGTTTTTGGACCACAATAATCTAAATTATGTTTCCTAGTAAGAGCGTTTTAAAAATTAAACTGTCCAACACTTGGAAGTGAAAACACGGGTCTGTTTTACAATGCATTGAACATGTGTCACAAGTATTCCCATACGGTGCCTTTGTTTCACAAAATGCTATGCTTTTTGCTTTTGAACTTTGAGAAAGATCCTGTTTTTATCCAAACGTCAGGTTTTCTAACAATGATCTTTGTCAGCACACGTTTAACATAATACAATTCACACGGGTGTGTAGGAATTAGTTATACTGTCCTACTTTAACTCCGATCGAGTTTATTGCAAGTTAAATGACTCACCAAGTTGAAGTATATAAACAGCCAAAACTGGGCCGAGTCCATGCACAACGCAACGCGAACGGGGCAACTGCCCGCGCCGTGAATGCGGGGCGAGTTGGTTTTTTAACTCACGTGGTGAATATGCACACAAAGTTCGGTCAATAAACACTCACAAAAATCCACGAGAGAAGCTTGGATTGCTCACTGGAATAGCTCTGCCGATGTTTACTAAATCATGTAAAGAATTGTGTTGATTCTAGCTTGTAACTTCCAAGCGAAAGTATAGGAAATGCACTGTAAATATTGCGTGTGTGACAGAGAACTAGTATAGACGAACGATAACGAAACGACACTCCATGAAAAAATGCATGAAGGTTGACCTCTGAACTACATGAAACATATATACAAGATGCGTTAAAGGCGCAGTACAGTGAAACTTAAAGTGAACGCTACAGGTACATAAGTGCAAGAATGCAATTAATGTTTGCAATACATTAATCTGCGTTTCTACATTAATAAAGAAAGTAGTGTATTCAAGTTGTAAAACTAAGAAAGCGTAGAGGTAAATGTTGCAATAGCGTTGTTCAGGTTTGGGGTCCAAGCTTTTGCCAATATGATATTGTTTTTCTGAAGAAAAAAAATGATTTCGTCGGCACAGAAAAATAAAGCCACAAGGTATTGTAGAATTGTAAATTGCTAACAGTTTTAATTGCTAAAACAAAACCAACAGGATCAAAATGTCAGGGTTTTATATCATTGCTTCCTGCTCCCCAAAACTCTTTTTATAAGCAACCGTGCCACAGTCACCTGTACTCTTGGTCTAAAACTAGATTCGGAGTTTACCGCCACTCCCTTTTTGTGGTAGGCGTAGTCAGGTAGCCGAGGCGGTAGAGGGCGCTACCAACAAGATGAATCAAATTAAGTCCAACTAACGTTGGCACTCGAAACCAATCAATGCTGGTAATATTTCGCTTGCGTTATCTCCATGATAATTTGCACACGTGATTTCGGCTCGGAAATTATCGGGTCCCATTGCCAAAGTGCCCTATAACTCTACCGCCGCACGCAGCTTGACCATGCCTGTGTGGACGGTGATTCTGTCCCCCGGTAAAAGTGTCCGGGGGGACAGAATTACCTAGGTAAAAGTGTCCCCCCTGTCCCGTTAATTGTGCCCCCCTCCAGGTAATTCTGTCCCCTCCAGTTAATTCTGTCCCCCCTGGTTTTGCACGCATAAGTTGTTATATTGATGTTATTATAATAAATTCAGCGCACAGGTATAGATATTTAGACTTTTCCACGCTTCATCAATAATTATCAAAATGAAATTAACGTTTAGATGTTAATCAACCGATCTATGTTTCTGCAAGAAGGCACGCGTAGTAATACTCAACCTATCGCTAGCGCGCACGCGCATCAGCCGCCGATACGCGTTTGACTGTCATGGCGGACTTCAATGAGGAGAATTGGCAAAATTATACGCGACACGGGTGACCGCGCCGCAGGCCTGCTGCTGGTGCAATGTTGTCCCCGTCCCCGGCCGCGGCCCTGGCGCGGCCCGTAGGTGCGGTATCGCACGCACGCCCACCATGCAAATCGTTCGCTCCCGAAGTCGTCATCAAAACGGGAGTTGTGCTTTGACGTAAGCATCATTCCCGAATTTAGCAAGGCGCCGCGCAAAAACAGTTAATAACTTCACTAATATACAGTCTGGGTGCTAGACTTGTGACGTTGCACGGGGACACATTTACCAGGGGGGACACATTTAACGTCGTGCAGGGGGACAGATTTACCTAGAGGGGGACAGGTTTACCTAGGTAAAAGTGTCCCCCGGACAGATTTACCGGGTCACGACCCGGTAGATCTGTCCGGGGGGGGGGGGACACATTTACCAGGGGGGGACAGAATTACCTGCCACACCTGCAAGAGGTAGGCTTGGAGAACAAAACTACAATCACGTCGCCTTTATCACCCTAATTGCAACAATCAATTCTGGCTATTCACAATGCAGTGCGCCACCAAGAGTTTGCCATGGAGAGTCCATCTTTCAAGTTAACGGTCGACAAAACACGGCCCAGTTGAATGAGTGTCAGTAGACAATTTGAGCTAATATGTTTATAGATTGGAGCATATCATTCTGCCGCCTTACAAAAAAAATCGTACTCCCAAAAAAAAAAGGGCAAGCAGATCCTCGAATCATACGCTTACGAAACTACTAACAGGAAAAGTAACAATTTCAAATGTCCCGCGCTGCAAATTTGTCGACCATTTCCCCCAATGCACTGGGAAAAAAAACTCTCCACGGCAAACTCTTGGCGGCGCACTGCATTGTAAATTGCTTGAATTCCTTCATCACCATGATCACCTTCATTGTATTTTATTTTGCATGTCCATACATTCACCAATAATGACGAACGACAATATCAGGTAGTTCTAGTTCAGTGTTATAATCACTGTGCCGCTCGAAAGCCAGTTTGGTATCACTAATCCACGCTGACGTAAATTCACCGGTGGGTCCTGCGAGGTAATCTGTAGGCCTACCTTCTTCTGTCTTGAGATCTCCATGCTTCACGGGGTGCACAATATGAAGTTCTTAGAAAAGACTCCCGTCAAACTTAAAATGGTAAATTGTGACCAGCTTTTGGCCGTGGAAACACAGGTGATCCCTGCTGTCACCATTATCCTCGGAAAAGCATTCCCATATGCGCTTTCCATCCAGATCTACTACTGTTGTGGCCGGACAGACGGAAAATACAGCGAGCAGATGGCCATTAAATATGCAGCCGGTCGCTATTGTTCGGGGTGCACGCTGTGGTAGTCGAGATCGTAGTGGTAGTACCTCCTCTTCCTCCGAATCCTTCTCTTCCTTTTTGTAATCGGTACATCAAACACCTTGATACATTCCCCTGATTCGATGTTCCAGATCTTAGCAACAAAATCATCAGATATCCCGATGACAATACCTTCACAGAGGTGGCACGAAACCACTTTCTTCATACCATGACGTATCTTCTGTAAGCTACAACCACTGCGCGCATCCCAAACTTGAATTACCTTGTCAATGTACAGTCCAGCTACGATCTCGTCCTACGCCAAGAAGAGTCGAGCCGCCCTTGAGGATACAGCGACAGGTTCCGTCTGCAGCATTACTGACAAAGACGTCATTGTCTACAGTGGTGTGATATTTATCATGATATTTGGCAGCTGCCGCACTAACGATTGTCTCACCGTCAAAGAACAGATGTGAAACAGGGAAACGAGGGCCCGACATGACTTGCAGCTGCTCCCCAGTCTTGTCGGAGTAGGTACGAATCTTACCGTCCTTGCATCCTGCAGCAATCTTTCTTCTAACTGATGTCCACTTCGATGAGATGTTGGCGTTTCCCACGGGAGACATCCCATATCTGCAAAGTACCGTTGTCGATACCAGCTGCCAGACAGTCTCGATTTCAGAATAAACTGAAAAAAAGAAATATGCATCGCTGTCGATGTTGGTCCAAGTTTAAAGCTTGTGATGTGTACAGTTCAACCTCGTTTCCATGGATTCGATCTTGATATGCCATGCTGTTATCGTTTTATAAACCCCGGGCCTTGTGTCCCACTATTTGGAATATTTGAATTAGGAACGCAGTCTCGAGAAGCAGTTTTTGTAATATTGAAGGTTTGGGTTTTGAGGGTTTTTTGGGGGGTTTCCTTCTCTTTTTTTTTGGGGGGGGGGGTAGGTGGGGGTACCCAAACCGTTTACGCATTGAGCAATTCGGAAACAAAGTCATGCTCGTACAAGATGTGAAGTGAAGGGGATAACGCGAGAGCGCATGGCGCAATATTTTAATGGTCGAGCGGTCTTCAAAATGCACGCGCATAATAAGCGTTGTTTATGCACTCCTCACGGCCAGTGGTTAGTGAAGGAAAGTGCACGCACCCACGGATTTGAGGCTGGGACAGGTTAGTCCTCAGCCTCGTCCCCATGGTGTCGAGCATTAAGCGCCCCAACTACCTGCTCTCTCATCCTGGTATTGGATCATTTGCATGTGCAAGATGTTTGAACACGAACGCAAATAAGGAAAAGTCTGGTGCCTGCCTGTGCGTTACATTAGCGTTTTGTTTTGTTTTATGCGGTGTATTGGGTAAACCTATAATTACCTATATTTGGCGTCATCAGGCAGCAAATTAAAAGCGATATTCTTTGAAAGAGGACCATTTTCTGTGACCCTAAAGGAGCCGGTTTATTTTGGCCATCTCACAGCCCTTAGATCTCAACAATCTTGTGAAAAAAATTATGAAACTGGGTGCATGCATAGAGCAACTTAACATGAACATACCTAAACAAATTCATGACTATGGGATAAAGGATTTAGAATTATGGCTTATTAATTATTCATATGCAACAATGGTAATAATGCTTTGTGTACACTATATTTATGTGGAAATTCACTTTTCAGCCAATTGTTTGGCTGCGAGGCAACCCATGGTCGGATCTTTATGTTGAGGCAGGAGTGCGGCAGTTCGTCAAAACGCCGGTTTTCTGCCGAATGTAACTCGGCGATTCAAGATGGCGAATCAAGAGAAGAAACGTGATTCCGCAACAAATTCCTTCTGCTAGAGGAAAACCACTGTACTTCAGCAATCCATTCTTTTTTGGCCTTCTTAGGGAGAGTTTTATTTGTTTGCTCGCTAGTTCTGAACTACTTCTCGCTCGAGAAAAACTCACAATATCCAGATATTGTCGGCGTTTAGCAAAAAAATACCGGATGGCTGGATTTGCTGCTCAATGCGCATTCAGAAAAAAAAAATGCGTTTCGCGTATCCAAGGCAACCTTCGAATTCATACTTTCACAAAATAAACATGACTTGGAGCAAAACACTGTGACAGAAGTCCCAATTTCTCCGAGGCATAGGTTGGGGTTTTGTCTGTATAGACTGGCTAGAAGATATTATAATTTCACTGTTGCTGAAATGACTGCTGTAGGTGCGTCTACTCTCCCAGCCATCGATGCAGAAATTTGTGAATCCATCATCAGAAATATGTGGGACATATCAGTCACTCAATTGTTTCCCCCAAATAGGCGTGCTATTTGCATGCCCGTTTTAAAACGGGATCACTGCGTTTCTGAATGGGGACGTGCAATTTAAATTCGACACGGCAGAAATTCGACGTTCAGATTTCTGTCGCTCTTCTGCCGAACTTTAAAACAGGAGTGCGGCGCAGTTGCTGCAAACGTCGAATTTTGCAGTGACAACAGTTTACAACATATATGGCAAGTTACGACGTGTCTTTTGGTCATCGCAAAATACGATGCATCCAGTTTTATGCCATTACCATTAAATAAACAACACAATAATACCGATACATTGTGTGTGAAATTGCAAATTGACTATGAATTGAATTAAATATGAATTTATACGAGTAAAGTGCAGTGGAAAACTCTAAGTCCTTCAAACGTATCTGATCTCTAATTTGAGAAGAGCAAAACTAGGAACTATAAACGATTTACGATTTAAAATCACTCTCATCTCAGATTAAAATATAAGCCTATAACCTGAAGTGACAACTCGATCTACACGATTGAAAGCCATTCAGTCTTAATTATATTGTCACTGTCATTTTAATGGTTGTATTACATGTTCCCTGGTATATAGGCTAGTGGTTTGGGTTTTCACTCTTTGCAAATAAAAGAGTAGGCTTACACTACGGCAGTATCCACATGTATTTCCTTTAATAACCACCTAGTTGACATACCACTCAAATTTGCTAGCTGTTGATACTATTGTTCAACTATTAGTGCAGGGCTGAGGAGTGTGGAGGGTAAATGGCGTCCAGTGTTATAAACCAGGGCTTGTTATATCGTCACCGACACCACGAAGTGACCTTAAGCCCTGCGAAGTGGAAAATGTGTGTTTTGAGATACAAGCGATTTAAGTTGGCGATGTTTTGAAACGGTGATCTGAACATCGTTTTAGCCTCAAAATACATATATTTATACATTGTCTGAAAGCTGGGATCTTGAATATCACGTTAATGTATGATTTCCATTGAAATAAATTACTATTAATGAGTTATTAAACTAATTAACTATAACGTCACTTCGTGAAAACTCAAAATTCAGATTACACTGTGTTCGAGTTTTCACGAAGTGACACTAACAACGTGTATTAGCTAATGGGTTAGCGCTACTTCGTGAAAACGCCAGAAGTGAGGCGCGCGTATCACGTGACATTTGTGTCACTTCGTAAAAACGCAAAACCCGTTTTTGACGCGTAGTGTGCAGGCACTTTACACGCGAAAGAATGGTATAGTACACTTCGTGAAAACGCATATTCCGGTTTTGACCCATTAAGTTGCAAATGTTAATTAATGTTAATTAATGTTTTGACAAAACTAATTAACTTTGTGCTTAGTAACTTCTTGAGGTGATAGATTATGTGTAATTAATCACAAATCCGGAAAAAAAAATCGAAATTGCAAAATATCGATTTTTCGAGGTTAGTGTCACTTCGTGGTGACGGTGACGATATGTTGCAATATTGAGATGCTCGTATTCCCACAATCAGCCTTCTTACTGCATATCTTCATTGACCTTTCATCCTTACGTCAAGATGCACGCGCGTAGATAACAAATTACAGATATTTGCCCGTTTGCATATTAACAGCAAACAACAGGCTGGTCAGGTTGAAAAAAAAAACATTAAAAACACTCAGGATTTCAACTTTGTCGCTGGCGGTGAAACACGCTGCTTCAAGTAAGAGCGGTACAATCGGTATCCAGCCTCGAAATCAATTATTAAACCAAGTGAGTACATAAAAAGGGTAACCACAGAAAATACATACACAAAAAAAGACACATAACCTTGTGTGAATCAAATTACAGAAATGTTCTCCATCTATTTTGTTTGACACCTAAGGACTGAGTAAACTTGGGACCGAGTTGACCTCGACCGAGTTGGTTTCGAGTCAACTCGGTCCCAATCCATGTCAGTTCAACTCATTACAAAGTCAACTCGGTACCTGGTTAACTCGGTCTCAGGTCCACTTGGTCCCAAGTCAACTCGGTTCCACATCAACTTGCTAGGGGAAAAATGCTCTAGCAAGGCACTAGGAGCGAACATCAAACTGCGTCATGTTAGGGGCCGTGCCATGTTAGGGGTACATCAACAATACGCCATGCCGAGGTTACGCGTTCCACACAAACCTGGCCTGATAATTTTAAGTGTTTAATTGAATATCAATTATACCCCTTTTTAATGCAATATAAGCTTTACACGAAGCTGTTAATACAAATGATATTGAAAGCAGAAATACAACGGCCCAACACTAGCATCAAAAGTACAAACGTGGATAATTTTTGCATAACGTTTTCCTAGCAGCAAATTATAACCATTTAAAGATATCTGCGTATATACGGCTAATTTCCAGTACATAATTGTTACATAGTTCCAAAATAAGATATAACCTGCCACCAAATTCAAACAAACATTTCCGATTCCTCTTGTCGTGAAACATTTTCAAAAATATACAATAAACTTCATTTTCAAAAATTTACAATAAACTCTGCCGTTAAAAGCAGGCTTATACCAGTCAAGTAATATATGGTAAACATGAAATATGCAAGTTCCATGTAATTAAATTTAGATTTTTACTTCTTTTTCTTTCACCCTTTCAAACGAGCACTGAGGAGATTCAATGCTACGTTTCTCCCTATTTAGCAACAATGTAATCAAAATGAATGAAATATGTCGAAACTACAGATTCAGTAGATATAGGTATTTGAGAAACATTGTATCTTCATTTTTACCACGACACATAGCGAAATCTTGTTGAAATCTCCTCCTTCCAATTTTTTTTCTATACTTTTTGGCTTCCAACCTCTTGGTATTTGGTTTGACAATTGAGAAAAGAATTCACATTTGCAGATATGTAACCAATTGCAAACTAAACTAAAGTTGGTAAGTAGGGAGCAGAATATAAAGGGAAACAATAATTTTGTTCGCGGCGGTTTTGAATTCAGCATTTCGAGAAAATGACGACAATTCCTTAAAACATCAGTAGGCGCAAGGATTTCACAAGAGCACTGATCCCTGTATTTACATACATTAAATGATATATCATGTCGGTTAAATGTTTGCAATTGCTGTCAAATACCTTTAAAAAAAAACGGAACGGAACAATGACTAATAGCGAGCTCAATTTAAAAAAATATCGATATGGATTGCAAAATAAACCATGCGTTTTTACGCGCTTAAAAATGTTGAAAGATCTGCTGCAGCCATGGTTTACATTCTCTTCAGCTTCGATGTTTACTGTTTTTTTGTTAGTTGTCATCAAACTCTGGGCGAATCATCATGTGCATGTATTCCTCAGTCTTCGGTAGCATATGCATGTACGTCTACAGAGAGAGAATACGTTCACCATAATATGTGTTGAAATCAATGTCTTATTTTGGACCTTGCGAAAATGTGATATACACAGGCCCCCACCTACCCCCCCCCCCCACCAAAAAAAAAAAAAAAAAAAAAAAAAAAAACATAAAACATACTTATACGGGAAATGGGTCATTTGGGAGACATTCCCATAGACTTGTGCACCACATTTTTTTTTGAAATTTCATTGTGCCCTAACCCAATTCCCTTGTCCCTTTTCACGATTTTCAATATATTTACTAAATAGACCACAAGCCACCAATTTAATCTAACTGCGACAGCAAAATTTTGCCTCTGAAGGGGGGCTGTGACATAAGAGAGACATACACATGTCTCCCTAATGACAAATGTCTCCCATCGTGCCAAGAAATTACGAAAACGTGCCTCCTTAATGGTACCTTTACACGTATACCGGTAATAATAATGACAATGATAATAACAACAACAATGCACACCAAATTTTACAATCAAGTACACCTTTCAATAAAAAAAGTGAAGTGAGCCTATGAATGATAATGGTTCAGACATATGCATGTCCAGTCTACTGCTTTCACTATTCGACACTCACTTGCTCATTTGGGTTGTCAACCATACTTGTCAGACGAGTCACTAGTTGATTGAAACTAGGCCGTTTGGCCGGGTCTACCTGCCAGCACATCAACATCAGGTTGTAGCTGCAAAACAACATGTTTGTTTGTCATTTACAAACGACAGTGTAGCTACCACACAGAGTAGTTTTGTATTTTGAATTGTTTACAAACGACATTATAGCTACTTCACACATTAAAATTAAATTTTAATTGTAACAAAAATGATGTGAGAGTGACGTGAACTTTGTTTAGGAACTATAGGACAGGAACTATATGACCTAACCACATACTGACAGAAAACAAGGTAAGCTCAATATCAGTTTCAAACAAGTGAACTAGTTAAGTTAAGTTGAGATGATACCAAAACAAATAAGTATTGATGCATGGACTATTAGATATGAAAGCATGTGTATATGTTTAAACCTAATAATGAACACATCTTACATTTCATCATCACAGTTGCTTGGTTTGGCCATCCGATATCCAATCTCCAACCTCGACATCAGGTCCTTAGTTTTTATGTTTTCATAAGGAGTGGCACCTTGAAGGAACATTATTCAACGAAACAAATAATAGTGAGAGAGCATGTAGGCCTACAGCCCAATACTGCGTGACTTATTAACTGAGAAATATTGCCTTTTGGGAGTACACATAACACGGGAGATTCTTCCTTCATTAACAACGCCATACATTACCTAGGGTCGCAATTTCCCAGAGAAGGATTCCAAAGGACCATCTGAAAGATGAAATGATAATAATAAACGTCATGATGTGTGACTTGTTTGAAGTAAATGAAATTGTTTGCAGAGTCGTAGCAAGGTCATTCTTAGCAGGGAGGGGGTACCATGAACACATTGCACTCGGCTTATCCGTGCGGATGATAGTGTACCCTATTTAACGATAGGTAGCGTTTTCATGTTAGCACAATTACCGAAGTTTGCGCAACGTTTTAAAACGGATTACGTTTCGATAGTGCGAAGTACCAGTGGTCCGAAGTACCATTGGTCCGAAGTCCCATTGGTCCGACGTCCCATTGGTCCGACGTCCCATTGGTCCGACGTCCCATTGGTCCGAAGTCCCATCGGTCCGAAGTCCCATTGGTCCTACGAAACATAATACTGTGTAGTTCCACTGGTTCAGGTTAACTGACCCCAACCCTAACCATAATCCTATGGGGCGTCGGACCAATGGGACGTCGGACCAATAGGACGTTTGCACCAATGGGATGTATACAGCAATGGGCCGTCAGACCAATGGATGTATACAGCAATGGGCCGTCGGACCGATTGGACTTCGGACTATAGAGACGTCCCCTCAATAAGGGGCACTCGTTAAAAAGGGATACGATCTTACTTACACGTCACTCTTGGATGAGTAGGCATTATAAGTCAACGACTCCAGCGACAGCCAGCGAGTAGGAACACGAGTCTACGAAGAAAATATAAAGTATACTTTCGCTTGAGAACAAAAGACCAGGTCAAACTTGAAAGCATTATTTCAACAGTCTCGAAAGCTGCTGTAAATGATAACTGCTTAGATACAGACCAATAAATATATTCTCTTTCGAAAAGCAAAAGCAAAGCAACAACTATTGTGGAATTTCTTTTACCTGTGATGTCTGCACGTAAATATCTTCCCCTCGCGATAAACCAAAATCAGAAACCTTGGCAACCAGTTGATTGTCAAGGAGGATGTTTCTTGCCGCCAAATCACGATGAAT
Organism: Patiria miniata; assembly: GCF_015706575.1. NCBI lineage: Eukaryota > Metazoa > Echinodermata > Asteroidea > Valvatida > Asterinidae > Patiria > Patiria miniata. Next base: position 170,846 of record NW_024037057.1, read on the forward strand.
TACCTGCGACAACCAAAACATGTTTTAATAATAAAAGGTTGTACAGACACTGTCTCAGTTAAAAAAAAAAAAAACATGTTGATGGTATTCATTTTGCAGTATTTGAGTATAATTATTAACATTTATCGACTTTTCCCTGTGGCATGGTTTGGATTCCCAAAAATGCCAAATTCATTTGATTTCCATTTGATTTTCCCATGATATACGGGTTAAACCATTTCATGTCTAAAACTAAAATTTCTGCGTCTTCAGTTATGCCTTTTCGCTGATTGCCTGCCATGCCTGATTACTTTTGAGGGATACTTGGTTTCGTTTATACCAACAATCATTATTCCACAAAGAACAATATACCAATACTAACTCTCAATGCAGCAAGGTGTTGCATTCCTTTGGCAACATCCAAAGCAAACTGAATTAGTTTCTCAGAAGACAGAGTTGACTGTTCATCGTCATCCTGGGATCGAGCGTTTCTCAGGTAGGTGCGCAGATCACCGTTGGGCATGAACTCCAAGGCCACGTACAAAATGTCTGGTGAATCAGGAATGTTTTATCTTGATTAATGTACTCGAGGTTTGTATGTCTGTGACGGGTTCGGGCAAGACTTTTGAGAAAGTTGGAAAGGTTCAAAACTATCATTAACGGCCAGTGTTGTATTGAAAATTACCGTGTGTATTGTCTTTTAAAACTGAACATTGTGACATGCAATCATGTGTTCCCCAAGAGAGTTTGTCAGACGGAATAATTTGACTCGGGGAATGGTACCATTACCATATTCTAACCAAGTAACATTTCGTTTTAAATTTATCATTTAACATACTTGGCACATTAACACTCACATTTTAAACTACCAATTTCACTTACCATCATGTTGACAAGCACCAAGAATACTGACCACGTTCGGGTGCCGTCCAATTTTGGTCAGAGTTCTGAATTCCTCCATGAAATTCTGTCGATCGTTATTCGACTCGGAAGCTGTGAAAAATGTAAAAAATAAACAAAACTTTAGCAATAAAAGTAACTGACAGATTAGGCTCCTAGTCAGTATTGTTTGAGATATCGAAAGATGTACACTCCACGTACCCTTCAGTGTCTTTATAGCAGCCTTGAAAACTTCTCCTTCAACCTTCACTGCTCCGTCACGAACTTCACCGAAATTTCCCTTTCCCAAAACCTTTTCGCCGATCATCATATTTCTAAATGGGATGTTCCAGCTCTGGGCCCAAGACGGCAGACCTACATCCTCACAGGTTGGTGATGACATATTTACTGCAACTACTTCCAATGATGATGTGCAATCACGAGCAACGTTGTCATAGTCTGATACCTCATGTGGAGATATCCGACTCTCATAGTCCGATACCCCGTCTTGAGATATCTGATTATCAAAACTGATCTATGAAAAGCAAACATGAAATACATCGACAACGCATTTAAGGGGCCGGGTTATCTCTCAGCGCAGGGGGAGGGGGGGGGGGGGTTACCCCCTTTAGATCTCGGCCATCGATGACGAACAACTTTAAAACTCGGTACATGCAGAGAGCAATTCTTCATGAACATACCAAGAAATTTCATGACTAAAGGTCAAAGGGTTTTAGGAATTATGGCTCATTATTTATTCATATGTATGAATGGCAATTCTGGTCTGTGTACACGACGTATGTGGGAAAATTCAGTTTTCACGGGGCGTAGCGCAGGAACAACTTTCGCTGCGCGACAACCCCTCGTCTGATTTTTATGTTTTTGGTGTCAAAAGATGCGCAAAGCTTGAGGCTAAAACGTTATAAAAGATTGGGTCGCGAAAAAAAAAATCAAGGCTATCGTGGAAAAAAAGTCGAGAGGGGGGGGGGGGTTCCGCCCGGCACCTTTAGGGTTTGAGCAGAGTGTGCCAACTTCAACATTACAAACGAGTTATTACTGTGTTGTGGAGCACAATAAAGTATAGAATTAATACGGATGTGTGAAATTGAAAGACACGAATGCGTGTTGTGTAGAACATGCGTGAGACGATGCTCATTTCTCATAATCATGATCGATAACACCCACCAATTCCAGGTCTCCTGCTGGTTGTCTTCTACCTTTTAGATGACGCAGAAAAACAATTCCCACAATCACAGCCAGGATAATCAAGATAATGACGACAGTAACGACTGGGATCAGAACTGTCCTGCTACCAGTTCCTGCTGATACAAAAAAACACACAATATTAATATCATGGTTCTAATTGACGGTAAGTTTGAATAACACTTCCCTTCAAGGGCAAATTTGTTTTACCTCAAACACCACGGAATCGTTCGATGTATTTCAACCAGCACAAAAGAGCTCATTGTTTTACCTTCGGTCTTGGTAATCGGTAGTGTAGTTACTGGTGCTAGGCTCTTTACAGATGATGTTGTTTCTGTCCATTCCGTAGATGGTGCAGCTGATTCAATGGCTGAAAACAACGACAAAAATTATAAAAATATCAAAGAGGCTTGATAAACTTTAGTATAATTTTAATATACACTTAACGTCATTTCCGATTTAAAAAATAAATAATGTTGTGCTGGAATATCGTCAAGTCATATTCGAACGTTTGAGTTTTTGAGGTGTCAAACCAGGAAAAAGAAAAGAAAAAAAAACACGTATACACCATCTGTACAATTAAGTAATTTAGATGGAATTCGGTTTGATCTAGGCTTATACAACGTCACATCTATAGTTCTCACTGCAAAGGAGAGGAGGGGGCAGCCAGTGGGCTGGGCCGGGGTTGGATATTGGGTGGCATATTTATGTTACACCTGTTAATGGTCACTTATATTTCCGGGGAAGTGGGCAACAATTCTATTCGTGATGGTGGAGGGGGGGGGTTTCTTATGTACTTAGTAGAAGTTAAATGTCATCATAGCAGTTGATGTTAATTATGATGATGGGATTGTAGAGCAAAATATTGTAACACGTTTATTTGCAGAAGAGAGTAAAACTAAAAGAAAGGACACATTTGAGCACTTCCTAATTATGTCATGCACCACATGTTAAATATATTTGTTACAAAACTGTGAATATGAAATCAGGTATACACGATTTATTTTAATAATTATGTATTTGCATTACAGGGTAGTACTTAAACAAAACTCAGGGGATATAATTTTCAAACACCACGGAATGGTGCGATGTATTTCAAGCAGCACAAACGCGCACATTGTTTTACCTTCGGTCTTGGTAATCGGTGGTGTAGTTACTGGTGCTAGGCTCTTTACAGGTGCTGTTGTCATGTTGAATGATTCAGATGTCAATTCAGTGAATGGTGCAGCTGATTCAATGGCTGAGGAAAAACAACAAAAATTCAAAAAAATATCATTGTGACGACACTTTAACCCTAAAGGGGCCGGGTTATTTTGACCATCTCTCAACCGGGGGGGGGGGGATTCCGCCCCCCCCCCCTCTAAGATCTCGGCCATCGAGTGACGAAAAATTTTGAAACTCGGCACATGCATAGAGCGACTCTTCCTAAACATACCCAAGAAATTTCATGACTATAGGTCAAAAGGTTTTGGAATTATGGCTAATTAATTATTCATATGTACGAATGGCAATTCTGCTCTGTGTACACGACGTATATGCACAAATTCAGTTTTGACGGCGCGTAGCGCCGGAAAATTTTTCGCTACGCGGCAACCCGTGGTCCGATTTTTATGTTTTGGGTGTCAAAAGGTGCGCAAAGCTCGAGGCTATAAAGTCATAACAGCTCGGGTCGCGAAAAAAAATTTTTTAGAGGCTATCACGGAAAATGTTGAGGGGGGGGGGCGGATTCCGCCCACCGGCCCCTTTAGGGTTAAAGTAGAAACACAATCTAACAATCCAAGTTTTATTGCTAGAGATAAGCATTTGTTGAGTTACAAACGCTGGGCGTTCGGCAGGCAATTTTTTTTTATTGAACATTGCCAAATGAGAAGGACCAGTTGTTTTATTTTTTTTTTAAGATGTTTTTGGGGGTTTTGTTGTGGCTTGATAAATTTGAGTATACATTTAATTTACACTTAACGTCATATCCGATTTGATAACCTTACAATTAAAATGTGCCAATTGAATTTTGATTTGGATCAGATGGGAAACTTGTTGTACAGTGAAAGAATTTCTGTATATATGGATATTAACATGGATGTTTAAGTGTATGTATTATTAACACCTTAATCCGGTAGGACGATGACACGGCAATAGGAAACTCAATGTCAAAATATCTGATCTTACTATTTTGGCTCAAAAATAGTAATTAAAATGGTCAATTGAGGGATATGCATTGACAAACAATGAGAAATGTGATAATGTTCTAATTCTTCCCTACAGTAACTTTTGACTGATGACATCATCCATTTGATATACTGTACATTCATTTGCGGATGTCTGATTATCCATGGGCAATTTGGTCAATATTTGGAAAAGATTTTTTTTTTTATTAAAAACAAGTTTAATTGTCCTTGATGTGCATATAGAGGGCGCCCTTTGGAGTGATTACGCCATCATGCGGATTTTTTGTTTGTTGGGGTGTTGGGGAGTTTGTTTGTTTGTTTTTTGAGGAGGTTGTGTTTTGCAATTGAATTAGGTGAGCACCTAATTCAAGTTTCGTTGCTCTTTTAGTAACACCAAAAATAAAGGTAAAAAATGTTGCCTTGGACTATGTACAAGACATTACCATGAAAGAGAACGGTGCTCATTTCATCTGAAAAAAATAAAGAAGAACCAACATGTTTTTTTCTAGTCCGAGGACGGCTGCCTGACCTAAAATGTATATTCGTCAGGACAGATTTTTCAGGTCAAGGAGCCAGACTTCATGTACCTATTAATATCAACTGACTTCCAGTTTGATGACATCACATCATTATTGTGCCCATCGTCAATAATGAAGCTGACTTTGTTTTCGCAAAGATGATCCCAATAGGCACAATAGGCTTAATTGTCCAGATAATGTTTATGGACAATTTGGTAAAATTTGGCAACTGTTTTTAAATAAAAATAAAACAAGCTTTGACCTGCTGCAGTGGGCGTCCATTCGGAGGACGACGTCACTATCAATTGTTTTGATTGTACAGTTTCTCACTACACAGTTTCTAAAGGCCCTCGTCAAGTTCTGTTGCGCCCGAAATAAACATGTTGCAAAGGGCAATGCCTACCAGGTCAACATAGAAAGAACCTCAGCTGGTACAAAGTTCGGTTAGAAATATAGTTTAAAATATTTTGTAAAATTTTGACCTTAAATCGCTTGTGATTTGATAATTATGTGATGACGTATATTTTTTTTATTGTTTTTCATTTTTGTTTGTTTAATACATCTTTTAATGTGTTAGACATCCCTTGATAAAGCTAACTCAATCGGCACGCTGGTGGTGACGGACTTCTCCAAGGCTTTTGACTGCGTCGACCATACTTGGCGATCCAGAATTTGTATGACCTTGGTGTGAGGAGTGAAATAATCCCCTGGATCTGCAACTTCCTCACGTCTTGGCGGCAGAGAGTATAATATCACTCTGCACTATCTGAATGGGAGACCCTTTCATGCGGAATGCCGCAGGGCACTAAGCTTGGCCCTACAATTTGTATTGCTCTTGTCAATGATGCTGCAGAGAATGCGATCTGCCACAGCTTCAAATATTTTTGAAGCTGCGGAGGTCCGTCCCACCAGCTCGCCCATCAGCCAGATAGACTTGGATATTAAAGCCCTTGATGCCTGGTTCCAAAAAAAACACCTCTTGCTCAAACCCTCTAAATGCAAGGTGATGCAAATCTGTTTCAACAAGCTTCCTCCCGCCCCACTTGATCTGGAAATTGCTGGGGGAAGCTTGAGACAATGAATGAGACTAAGCTCTTTGGTCTCACAATACAATTTAATCTATGCTGGGACTTGCAGGTCAATACCATGATCACTAACAGTAGCCGTAGGTTATATACACCCATTCGGTTGAAGCGCTTTGGTGTACCTGTGGAGAATTTGATCTCGGTGAACATTGGATATGTGCGCCCTGCTGTTGGGTATGCTGCACCAGTGTGGCATGGTAGCATTAACACCCATCAAACGCAGCAAATTGAACGAATCCCAAAAAGGGCCTGCTACATTATCCTTGGCAATAAGCAACCCCAAAAAACAGGATATCTGCGTACTTTTTCGACTAAGTTAATACTAACAATTCATTAGCAGTGGCAGAATTACAAAGATGGTCCCTTCTGCAAGCTTGCGATCCAGGCCATACTGTCGTTATCAGTACTGTTTTTACAGCAATAAACGAACCCCGTTTTTTCTGAATTGGTGATAATTTTGTTAATGAAAAATGCCAGAAATGGCGATGTCACACCATCGTTTCCTGTTTAATTTCGAAGGGCAGGTAGTCGTACTGGTCGCGTAGGATATTTGAAATGAGAAGGCGGGGGCAATGAAAAAAAAGGCAAGACACTTTTCCTACATTTTTGCAGAACTTGTCGGAAAATTCTGTGGAATATTCGGTCAACTAGCTGTTGTTAATACAAAAAGGGAAAATATTTTGTAAGATAATAATACAGACATACAAAGTGAATAAAAAAAAATGACCAGGATTAATATTATTTTTCCTTTAAGTATGTTTTTCTGTGTTTCAGAGCGAGGGAGGGGGGGGGGGTCGACCCCTAAAACCCCAGATGTATCTGCTACTTTGTAATACAATTACTACCTCCATCGTTTGACATATTGCCATAAAAGAGAAACAACGTTGGCATCCGTGAATGTTTCTTACAACCTCGAGGACACATTGCATCCCAAGCTGTGTCTGCCATTGTGAGTATAACAAATGATATATTCTTTCCAGTAATGCTTTGTTTACCTGTAAGCTCGGAGCACTCCACCCCAGCATCTTCAAAGTGCCAACAGTCTTGATCCTCTACCCCAAGATGTGAGCAGTGAAATATAGAACTCTCTTGCCCCGTGCATCCCACCTCGTCCATCTGTATCGGTCCCTGTCCCTGGCCGTACGTTGCGCCTGTGGCCGCCGTCACGGCCGCTCCGAAGCCCAACTCACGGCAGACCACGTTGGCGTCGTTCAGGTCCCAACTGTCGTCGCACACGGTGCCCCACTCGCCGTTAACGTAGACCTCCACTCGGCCTTCGTAGATGGACCCTCCGTCCCGTAGACGAACTGCCAGATAGATATTAAACGAATATAAATTGGCAATTTTCAACAAAGAAAAAGACGTCTGCGTAGTTTTCGTAGCATTAGCATAGTAACTGTTTCCAAGATGGTCCCTTTTTGAAGCTTGCGATCCATGCCACACTGTCGTTATACTGCCTTTCAGGAAAACAAACCCCGTTTTTTCGAATTGCTTATCTTTTGTTAAGAAAAAAGCGAGATATAGCGATGTCACGCAGTCGTTTCCCGTTTAATTTCCAAAGGCAGGTAGTGGTATAGGTCGCGTAGGATATTTGTAATCGAAAGGTGGGGCTATGAAAAAGGCAGGACACTTTTTCCACATTTTTGCAGAACTTGTTGGGCAATTATGTTGAATATTCGTTCGACTAGATGTTGTTCAAAATAAAGGAAAAATATTTTGTAAGGTAATAATATAAATATACAATAAAGTGAGTCAAAAAAGAAAGTGACCCAGGTCAATATTTTTCCCTTAAAAATTTATTTAATTTGAAACACAAATGCAGCAAATTTGCGAAAAAAAACCTTTCTTTTTGTTCTGATTTTGTATTTCGTCTTCCCCTTCCACTTCCTCTTGTGCCTCCAGTCCAATATACTTTGTACACAACTTTGTTTGTAATTACAGCCTGGCCAGAGACTTACATCGTTGAAAGAAGGTTCACATGTTTTCCACTTTCAAACTGGAAATGTTGCTACACTATCAGTCAATTTTTGTTACATTATCGGTTACAACCGATAATGTAACAACAATTGACGGATAGCGTAGTAAATTGTACTACACTACCGGTCAATTTTTGTTACATTATTGGGTAGTGATGCAGTATCGGTTAGTTTTTGTGACATTATCGGTTTGCGATACATTATCCGTTGGTTACTACATTATCAGTTGTAACACCCTCCGTATCATAGGAAATGCCAATGCAGAATTTCACCTTGAGTTGGCGAGACAGTTGTTAGATCGTCGCGGGGGTATTCAGTACTGCCAGCTTGTATGAGGTCGTCCGTATTTTCAATGAGAAGTCGGGGGCAATGACAAAAAAGGCAGGACACTTTTCCTACATTTTTGCAGAACTTGTTGGAAAATTCTGTGGAATATTTGGTCAACTAGCTGTTGTTCATACAAAAAGGGAAATTATTTTGTAAGATAATAAGACAGACATACAAAGTGGAAAAAATGACCAGCATTTCTATTATGTTCCCTTAGGTATATTTGTGTGTGTGTGTCAGAGCGGGGGGGGGGGGGTCCGACCCCTTAAACCCCAGATGTAGCCGCTACTTTGTAACACAATTACCTCCATCGTTTGCCATATTGCCATAAAAAGAAACAACGTTGGCATCCGTGAATGTTTCTTACAACCTCGAGGACACATTGCATCCCAGGCTGTGTCTGCCATTGTGAGTATAACAAATTATATATTCTTTCCAGTAATTCTATGTTTACCTGTAGACTCGGAGCACTCCACCCCAGCATCTTCATGATGCCCACAGTTATGCTGCTGTATGCCATTATGTGAGCAGTCAAAGATGGAACTCTCTTGCCCCGTGCATCCCACCTCGTCCAGCTGTATCGGTCCCTGTCCGGGGCCGTATGTAGCGCCTGAGGCCGCCCTCAGGGCCGCTCCAAAACCCAACTCACGGCAGACCACGTTGGCGTCGTTCAGGTCCCAACTGTCGTCGCACACGGTGCCCCACTCGCCGTTAACGTAGACCTCAACTCGGCCTTCGTAGATGGACCCTCCGTCCCGTAGACGAACTGCCGGGTAGACAACGGATATTAATTGGCATTGAGCAACCTCAAAAAGGGTATCTGCGTATTTTTCGTAGAAGATAATAAATTCGGTAGCAATGGCAAACTTTTTTTCAAAGAAGTTCTCTTCTCGAAGCTTGCAATCCCTGTCATTTGTAGTTACACTGCTTTTACAGGGACAACAAACCCTTTTTTCCGAATTGCTTATTTGTTTTTTAAGAGAAGTGTCAGTGATGTCCCGCCATTGTTTCCTGTTTAATTTCCTAGGGCAGGTAGTCGTATAGGTCGCGTAGCAATGTTTGTAATCGGACGGCTTGGGCTATAAGGGAAGCAGAATACGTTTCCTACATTTTTGCAGAACATGTTGGAAAATTCTATGGAATATTCGGTTGACTAGCTGTTTTTCATAAAAAAATAGAAACTATTTTGTAAGGTAATAATACAGAGATATAAAGTGATTAAAAAAAGAAAAGTAACCCGTATTAATATTATTTGTCCCTTAATATTTTGAGTGTGTATCAGAGAAGGGAGGGGAGGGGGTTCGACTCCAAAACCCCCCAGCTGTGTCCTCGTCTGTGCAGAGAAAACTAATAACTCCTTCGTTTGATAGGAGTGTTGGTAGCCGTGATAAGAGACATTTTTACAACCTCGTAGACAGATTGCGTCCTAGGCTGTTTCTCAAGTATCGTGCATCCCTAGGCCATTGTGAGTATAACAAATTAAATATTCTTTCAAGTAATTTGATATTTACCTCTAGGCACTGAGCACTCCACCCCAGCATCTTCCGAGTGTCCACAGTTATCCTGCTGTACCCAAGCATGAGAACAGTGAAAGATGGAACTCTCTTGCCCCATGCATTCCACATCGTACATCTGTATTGGTCCCTGTCCAGGGCCGTACGTTGCGTCCGAGGCCGCCGTCACGGCCGCTCCGAAGCGCAGCTCACGGCAGATCACGTTGGCGTTGTTCAGGTCCCAACTGTGGTCACACACGGTGACCCACTGGCCGTCAGTGTAGACCTCCACTCGGCCTTCGTAGATGGACCCTCCGTCCCGTAGACGAACTGCCGAATAGGCGACGGATATTAATTTGCAATGAGCCACCCCCCTCCCCAAAAAAAATATCTGGGTATTCGACTGCATAGAAGATAATAAAAATTGATAGCATTGACATAATACATGTTTTTTTTCCAAAATGGGTATTTCTCGAAGCTTGCAATCCATGCCATACTGTCCTTATACTGCTTTTACTGGAAAAACAAACTTTGTTTTTCGAATTTGTTATTTCTTTTTTAAATAAGAGTGCCAGAAATAGTGATGTCACGCAATGGTTCCCATTTAATTTCCTAGGGAATGAAGGCGTATAGGTCGAGTAGGAAATTTGTAATCGGAAGGCGGGGCTATATAAAAAAAACGGCAGGACATTATTTCTCACATTTTCGCAGACTTTGTTAGAAATTGTGTGGAATGTTTGGTCGACTAGCTGTTCTTTATACAAAAAGAGAAAATGTTTTGTTAGGTAATAATACAGATATAAAAGAAATTGATCAAAAAGAAACTGCTGACCTTGATCAATACTTTTTCCCCCTTAATATGTTTTTGAGTCAGAGCGGGGGGGGGGGGGGGGGGCTCGATTCCTAAAACCCCCATTTATGTCAACTCATAAATTCTTTGGTTCCCATTTGGGGGCCGTGTCACACATTTTTCATAAAAGGGGGCATACGTGTATTCCAAAAGGAAGCTTGTGAGAGCCCTTATGGATTTATGGCACATTTTTTCAAACTCTCACGAAGACCTATGGACACCTCAACAAGTGAAAAACTGCTCCAACCTACTTATCTCTCCACCCACCCCCCCATTGGCCATTAAAATGACAGCTTTTTTAACATATCTTGCATATATTGAACACATACAAATTGACAAATAATCGATTTTTAGAGACATTTATGTTTTGATATAAATCTCCATAACTCAAACTTCAAGAGAGTGGGCTCCAATTTGAGCTTAGCAGAGTGAAACCTTGAAACCTTGTCGCCCCCCCCCCCAGTCGCCCCCCCCCCCCACACTGAGATTTTGATTTTCTAAAACAATTATCATTGATCTAAATCTAAATAGTCGCAAATGATCCACATGATGACCACTGAAAAACGACCCTTCGACCAGCGACCGCGGACCAGTAAGCTGACAACAGGCGTTACATAGCGCATAATGATAATCTAAAATGCGTATTAACACCCACTGCACTGCTCGCTCACACCACAGAACACGTATTATAGACAGGTGGTCCGTGGGTCACACAGTTTCAGTCAGCGATATCACGCGAATCGGCCACGCACAAACTTTTTCCTCCATTCATATAAGCTAAATAATAATAATAGACAAATTAAAATTCCTTGAAATCAGTGGCGTAGCCACGGGGGGGGGGGGGGGGGATGAAACCTTGTCGCCCCCCCCCCCAAACGCCCCCCCCCCCCCCTACTGAGATTTTTAGTTTCTAAAAAAAATATCATTGATCTACATGACGCCATGGGCGTCAATCCTGGGGGACAGGGGGACTGGTCCCCCCCCCCCACTGTTTGAAGGGTGGGGGACACAATATCAAATGTCCCCCCCCCCCCACATTTTTGAACTCGTGTCTCATTTACAGGGCCCTATTATGTACTACACTGTATCTTTTGCATAGAAAATATTGGTTAAAGTGGTAAGAAATTGCCTCAGATCACATCACAGAGCATCGAGAATCCAATTTTGTTAAGCGGGCCCCGAACCCCACGCCTATAGCTCAGAATAACGATAGCTGATTCAATGACTCCAACTTCAAAAACGATGTTCAAATAATTATCTTTTGCTAAGAAAATATTAGTTAAAGCATGGAAGAAAGTGGTAAGAAATTGCTTCAGATCACACTACAGAACATCTAGAATCCATTTTTTTTTCGGGGCCCTTAAGCGGGCCCCGAACCACCATGCCGTAAAGGGCTTCGCGCTTCGCGCTCGCATTAGTTCTGATCAGGGTATGTCCCCCCCCCCCCACTTCTGAGAAGCGATTGACGCCCCTACATGACGCCCCCCCATGAAATGTTCCAGCCCCCCCCCCCCAACTGAACAATTCCTGGCTACGCCACTGGAAATAACGTTTGAAAATGACAAAGTTCAATATTAAGAGTAAAACTTATCAAACTTGGGTGATTCAGTGAACCTTTATAAGTCACTTGTAATTGGACAACATATTTGGCATTTAATATCCATGACCTTATTTAGTAATAGAAAAGTGTGAGACTATATTGTCAATAGTTTCAGAATCCAGATCTGGATGGATTACAGAAAATTTGTTTCACTTAACAGTTTTAAATTTGGCATATCACCATAAATGATATGATTGGTGATGTACTTCAAGATTGGATATATCAAAAGGATTTGTAGCCACCAAGTACAGAAACACATCTTAGGCTGAAACTTTGATGGGTATATTGCCAATAGTTTCTGAAAACCCTATCCACATGAAGGCCCAGGCAGAAATCGAACCCTGCGATGAAAGGCGAGGTAAGTAACCAACGAGCCAACCTGACTCCCCAAGCGCCAACCTGGCTCCCCAAAGATTCAAGAAAAGCATGTGACTAGTTCAAATTATAAAAGTATTTTAATAACTACAAATCCTTTAAAACTCAAAAGTTAGGCAAACCTCTTGACAGAGGCTTGGGATATCAAGTTTTCCTTCTGATATATCCAATCTTAAAGTATGACACCAATTATATTAATGATACATATATTCAGTGATATGCCATATTTAAGACTGTGACACACACAAAATGTTGTGTAATCCATCCAGATCTGGACTCTGAAACTATTGACAATATAGTCTCACACTGTTCTATTACTAAATAACGTCATGGATATTAAATATGTTGTCCAATTACAAGTGACTTATGTAGGATTCACTAAATCACCCAAGTTTGGCAAGTTTTACTCTTAATATTGCAATTTGTAATTTTAAAACTTTATTTCCAATGATCGAGTACCACATTTCATAATATCATTTTTATAAATTAAGTGAAGATAAATACATTTAATATTAAAAGGGCTATTGCAGTGTGTATGTTATTAAACAAGGTCAGTATTGTTGTCAGGACAAAATAAACTACTGTGAAATCTCAACAAGTCAACCTCTGATAAATCAAACCTCCTGTTCAGTCAAACAAAGACTAATTCTTCCCTTCAGTATAACAGTGATATACAACCCTGCTTGACTCAAAACTCAGCTTAGCTCACATTCTGAGCCCATTCTCTCAAAGTTTGACTTATCGCGATTTCACTGTATATCAAAACATAAATATCTCATAAAATTGATTATTTGTCCATTTGTACATGTATGTGTACAATATGCCAGATATGTTAAAAACGGCTGCCATTTTAATGGCCAATGGGGGAGGGAGGGGGAGCAGTTTTTCACTTGTTGAGATGTCCATAGGTGTTTGTGAGAGTTTGAAAGAATGTGCAATAATCCATATGGGCTCGCACAAGCTTCCTTTTGAAATACACGTATGCCCCCGTTTTATGAAAAAAGTGTGACACGCCCCCCAAATGGGAGTTGACATGTAAACGTTTTTTCCTCGCCAAATTATAATGGATTGAAACAAAAACAAAAACAAAAACAAAAAACCTCAAAATTGCATTTTACAGGTCGATTTTCTGTTAGTGACATGTGACCTCCACTTTTTTAAATTTTGCCCCACCCCAAAAGAGCCAAAATTGTGGATTTTTTTTTCTGGTGATGTAGCACTTGGGTGAACTGTCCAAATGCGAAAAAGAAAAGTAAAATTGTTTTAATTATTTTTTGCGCGCGATGCCCCCCACTTTTTAAAATCATGGCCACGCCCACAAAAGGGTCAGAAAAAATGGCATCAAGTGGTTTTGAACTTCTTGAGGTATCCTTTAGTGATCCTGAGAGTTTCAAAAGAATGTACCCGAAATTGCATATGGGCCACCACAAGCCCACTGACTATTGGACTCATTACATCCTAGGCTTTGTCTCAAGAGTTATGCGTCCCTAGGTCATTGTGAGTATAACACATTATACATTCTTTCCAGTAATTTTATGTTTACCTGTAGGCTCTGAGCACTCCACCCCAGCATCCTCCGAGTGTCTACAGTTGTGTTGCTGTACCCCAGGATGCGAGCAGTGAAAGATGGAACTCTCTTGCCCCGTGCACCCCATCTCGTCCAGCTGTATCGGTCCCTGTCCGGGGCCGTATGTAGCGCCTGAGGCAGCCCTCAGGGCCGCTCCGAAGCCCAGCTCACGGCAGACCACGTTGGCGTCGTTCAGGTCCCAACTGTCGTCGCACACGGTGCCCCACTCGCCGTTAACGTGGACCTCCACTCGGCCTTCGTAGATGGACCCTCCGTCCCGTAGACGAACTGCCAGATAGGTATTAAACGGATATTATTTGGCAATTTTCAACAAAGAAAAAGACGTCTGCGTAGTTTTCGTAGCATTGGCATTATAACTTTTTCCAAGATGGTCCCTTTTTGAAGCTTGCGATCCATGCCATACTGTCGTTATACTGCCTTTCAGGAAAACAAACCCCGTTTTTTCAAATTGCTTATCTTTTGTTAAGAAAAGAGCTAGATATAGCGATGTCACGCAGTCGTTTCCCGTTTAATTTCCAAAGGCAGGTAGTGGTATAGGTCGCGTGGGATATTTGTAATCGAAAGGTAGGGCTATGAAAAAGGCAGGACACTTTTCCCACATTTTTGCAGAACTTGTTGGGCAATTATGTTGAATATTCGTTCGACTAGATGTTGTTCAAAATAAGGGAAAAATATTTTGTAAGGTAATAATACAGATATATAATAAAGTGAGTCAAAAAAAGAAAGTGACCCAGGTCAATATTTTTCCCTTAAAATTAATTTAATTTGATACACAAATGCAGCAAATTTGCGGAAAAACATTTCTTTTTGTTCTGCTTTTGTATTTCGTCTTCCCCTTCCACTTCCTCTTGTGCCTCCAGTCCAATAGACTTTGTACACATCTTTTCTGTCCCCGACTTTTGGCATTCATATTTTGCATACATCCTTCAAAGTTACCATAGGTAAAGTCCACATGGTACAGTTGTATGCCGAAGAGTTACCTCATGATGTTGTAATCATGGGTCAGATTACAAGCAACCAAAGATGTGTAGACCTAATCTTTGAAAATCAATATACAATCAACCTTGAAAATCAATATACAATCAACCTTGAAAATCAATATACAATCAACCTTGAGAGACATGAACTTGACTCTTCCAGGAATTGATAGAATAACCGAAGATCTTCATTCTATTTATTGTGTGCCAAATCACATGACCCTTCCGGTCCAAACCGGAAGTGCTTTATAATTTGAAAGTGGAAAACATGTGAACCTTCTTTCAACGATGTAAGTCTCTGGCCAGGCTGTAATTACAAACAAAATACCGGTGACGTCATAACATGTTAGAGCGTCCCTAGCGGCAGGTTGAAAAATGTAAAAAATGAACAAAGAGTTGATCCGTGTTGCGAAGTTTGCTGAAATCACTTCATAATTGATGTATATAATAGGCTTCATGGAAAGAACAAGTTGAGGAAGAGACCTGATGCTAGATGAAAAGAACTTTAAACCTTAAAAGAAAATCCTGAAAAAATCAACCGCGAGAGATATAATCCCGATTTTTGTTATTCAAATAGCACAGTTAACTTAGCTCTTGAGCTTTCTGATAAGGACGTGACGACGACGTCATCAAGTATCAGATCACAAACAATTGAATATTTCTAGGTTTCATCTTTGAAAATCACCAGAAAATCAATCGTAAAAGATCTGAATTTGACTTTTGCGGGAATTGATAGAATACTCCAAGATCTGCATTTTTCATATCACGTACAAATTAAACTGACCCTTTCTCCCGGTCCCTTTCTACGTGGTGCATAGCACCTCGACTTTGTGTTAAACAGTCATATCCCTCCTCACAGCAGTCAACAATTTTTAAATAGTTACAAGCGGACTGGGTGGATATGGTGGTGCAATGGGGTCTGGAGTGGAACACGCCCCTGAAGCAACTACAAATTGGGAAACAGGAAACTAGTTTGACCTGTGTACTGGTCCAAACTCCCATATAGCCAAGATAATAGACATTCTAGAACGAGAGAACGAACGACCTTCCGAATCATAGAACATTCAAATGCAGGATTTCACCTTGAGTTGGTGAGTCAGTTGTTGTTAGATCGTCACGGGGGTATTCAGTAGTGCCAGCTTGTGTATGGTCGTCCGTTGAGGGGGACGTAGGAGCAGCAGTCGTTGGTGTTTCTAGATGGAGTGAAGGAGAAAGTCAAAAATATGTAATTATTAACGTATCAGTGTCCTCTTCTATACTCGACTGACCGATTGAACGACAGAATGACCAACCGACCGACCGAACGAAAGATATACTGACCGACCGACCGAGGGACCAAACGACCCTCTGTTACAACTGATAATGTAGTAACCAACGGATAATGTATCACCAACCGATAATGTCACAAAAACTAACCGATACTGTATCACTAACCGATAATGTAACACAAAATTACTAATAGTGTTGGAAATGTTGCTACACTATCAGTCATTTTTTGTTACATTATCGGTTACAACCGATAATGTAACAACAATTGACGGATATAGTAAATTGAACCACACTACCGGTCAATTTTTGTTACATTATTTGTTAGTGATTCAGTATCGGTTAGTATTTGTGACATTATCGGTTTGTGATACATTATCCGTTGGTTACTACATTATCAGTTGTAACACCCTCCGAATCATAGGAAATGCCAATGCAGGATTTCACCTTGAGTTGGCGAGACAGTTGTTAGATTGTCGCGGGGGTATTCAGTACTGCCAGCTTTTATGAGGTCGTCCGTATTTGTAATGAGAAGTCGGGGGCAATGACAAAAAAGGCAGGACACTTTTCCTACATTTTCGCAGAACTTGTTGGAAAATTCTGTGGAACATTTGGTCAACTAGCTGTTGTTCATACAAAAAGGGAAATTATTTTGTAAGATAATAATACAGACATACAAAGTGAAAAAAAAATGACCAGCATTACTATTATTTTCCCTTAAGTATGTTTTTGTGTGTGTGTCAGAGCGAGGGGGGGGGGGGGTCCGACTCCTTAAACCCCAGACGTATCCGCTACTTTGTAACACAATGACCTCCATCGTTTGCCATATTGCCATAAAAAGAAACAGCGTTGGCAGCCGTGAATGTTTCTTACAACCTCGAGGACACATTGCATCCCAGGCTGTGTCTGCCATTGTGAGTATAACAAATGATATATTCTTTCCAGTAATTCTATGTTTACCTGTAGGCTCGGAGCACTCCACCCCAGCATCTTCATGATGCCCACAGTTATGCTGCTGTATGCCATTATGTGAGCAGTCAAAGATGGAACTCTCTTGCCCCGTGCATCCAACATTGTCCAGCTGTATCGGTCCCTGTCCCTGGCCGTACGCGGCATTCGAGGCCGCTGTCACGGCCGCTCCGAAGCCCAGCTCACGGCAGACCACGTTGGCGTCGTTCAGGTCCCAACTGTCGTCGCACACGGTTCCCCACTCGCCCTTAAAGTAGACCTCCACTCGGCCTTCGTAGATGGACCCTCCGTCCCGTAGACGAACTGCCAGATAGGTATTAAACGGATATTCATTGACAATTTTCAACAAAGAAAAAGACGTCTGCGTAGTTTTCGTAGCATTGGCATAGTAACTTTTTCCAAGATGGTCCCTTTTTGAAGCTTGCGATCCATGCCATACTGTCGTTATACTGCCTTTCAGGAAAACAAACACCGTTTTTTTTTTCGAATTGTTTATCTTTTGTTAAGAAAAGAGCTAGATATAGCGATGTCACGCAGTCGTTTCCCGTTAATTTTCAAAGGCAGGTAGTGGTAAAGGTCGCGTAGGATATTTGTAATCGAAAGGTGGGGCTATGAAAAAGGCAGGACACTTTTCCCACATTTTTGCAGAACTTGTTGGGCAATTATGGTAAATATTCGTTCGACTAGATGTTGTTCAAACCCAAGGAAAAATATTTTGTAAGGTAATAATACAGATATACAATAAAGTGAGTCAAAACAGAAAGTGACCCAGGTCAATATTTTTCCTTAAAAAATAATATAAATTGATACACAAATGCAGCAAATTTGCGGAAAAAACTTTCTTTTTGTTCTGATTTTGTATTTCGTCTTCCCCTTCCACTTCCTCTTGTGCCTCCAGTCCAATAGACTTTGTACACATCTTTTCTGTCCCCGACTTTTGGCATTCATATTTTGCATACATCCTTCAAAGTTACCATAGGCAAAGTCCACATGGCACAGCTGTATGCCGAAGAGTTACCTCATGATGTCGTAATCATGGGTCAGATTACAAGCAACCAAAGGTGTATAGACTTAATCTTTGAAAATCTATATACAATCAACCTTGAAAATCAATATACAATCAACCTTGAGAGACATGAACATGACTCTTCCGGGAATTGATAGAATAACCGAAGATCTTCATTCTATTTCTTGTGTGCCAAATCACATGACCCTTCCGGTCCAAACCGGAAGTGCTTTATAATTTGAAAGTGGAAAACATGTGAACCTTCTTTCAACGATGTAAGTCTCTGGCCAGGCTGTAATTACAAACAAAATACCGGTGACGTCATAACATGTTAGAGCGTCCCTAGCGGCAGGTTGAAAAATGTAAAAAATGAACAAAGAGTTGATCCGTGTTGCGAAGTTTGCTGAAATCACTTCATAATTGATGTATATGATAGGCTTCATGGAAAGAACAAGTTGAGGAAGAGACCTGATGCTTGATGAAAAGAACTTTAAACCTTAAAAGAAAATCCTGAAAAATCAACCGCGAGAGATATAATCCCGATTTTTGTTATTCAAATAGCACAGTTAACTTAGCTCTTGAGCTTTCTGATAAGGACGTGACGACGACGTCATCAAGTATCAGATCACAAACAATTGAATATTTCTAGGTTTCATCTTTGAAAATCACCAGAAAATCAACCGTAAAAGATCTGAATTTGACTTTTGCGGGAATTGATAGAATACTCCAAGATCTGCATTTTTCATATCACGTACAAATTAAAGTGACCCTTTCTCCCGGTCCCTTTCTACGTGGTGCATAGCACCTCGACTTTGTGTTAAATAGTCATATCCCCCCTTACAGCAGTCAACAATTGTTAAATAGTTACAAGCGGACTGGGTGGATATGGTGGTGCAATGGGGTCTGGAGTGGAACACGCCCCTGAAGCAACTACAAATTGGGAAACAGGAAACTAGTTTGACCTCTGTACTGGTCCAAACTCCCATATAGCCAAGATAATAGATATTCTAGAACGAGAGAATGAACGATCTTCCGAATCATTGACAATTCAAATGCAGGATTTCACCTTGCGTTGGCGAGACGGTTGTTGTTAGATCGTCGCGGGGGTATTCAGTAGTGCCAGCTTGTGTATGGATGTCCGTTGATGGAGAAATACGAGCGGCAATCGTTGGTGTTTCTAGATGGAGTGATGGAGAAAGTCAAAAATATGTAATTATTAACGTATCAGTGTCCTCTTCTATACTCGATTGAACGACCGATTGACCGACCGACCGACCGAACGGAGATATACTGACCGACCGACCGAGGGACCAAACGACCCTCTGTTACAACTGATAATGTAGTAACCAACGGATAAAGTATCACCAACCGATAATGTCACAAAAACTAACCGATACTGTATCACTAACCGATAATGTAACACAAAATGACTGACAGTGTAGGAAATGTTGCTACACTATCAGTCAATTTTTGTTACATTGTCGTTTACAACCGATAATGTAACAACAATTGACGGATAGCGTAGTAAATTGTACTACACTACCGGTCAATTTTTGTTACATTATTGGTTAGTGATGCAGTATCGGTTAGTTTTTGTGACATTATCGGTTTGCGATACATTATCCGTTGGTTACTACATTATCAGTTGTAACACCCTCCGAATCATAGGAAATGCCAATGCAGGATTTCACCTTGAGTTGGCGAGACAGTTGTTAGATCGTCGCGGGGGTATTCAGTACTGCAAGCTTGTATGAGGTCGTCCTTATTTTCAATGAGAAGTCGGGGGCAATGACAAAAAAGGCAGGACACTTTTCCTACATTTTTGCAGAACTTGTTGGAAAATTATGTGGAATATTTGGTCAACTAGCTGTTGTGCATACAAAAAGGGAAATTATTTTGTAAGATAATAAGACAGACATACCAAGTGGAAAAAAAATGACCAGCATTACTATTATTTTCCCTTAAGTATGTTTTTGTGTGTGTGTCAGAGCGAGGGGGGGGGGGGGGGG
The DNA here is from genome assembly GCF_015706575.1 of Patiria miniata. NCBI lineage: Eukaryota > Metazoa > Echinodermata > Asteroidea > Valvatida > Asterinidae > Patiria > Patiria miniata. The sequence continues at coordinate 191,111 of NW_024037057.1, forward strand.
GGTCCGACCCCTTAAACCCCAGATGTATCCGCTACTTTGTAACACAATCACCTCCATCGTTTGCCATATTGCCATAAAAAGAAACAGCGTTGGCAGCCGTGAATGTTTCTTACAACCTCGAGGACACATTGCATCCCAGGCTGTGTCTGCCATTGTGAGTATAACAAATGATATATTCTTTCCAGTAATTCTATGTTTACCTGTAGGCTCGGAGCACTCCACCCCAGCATCTTCATGATGCCCACAGTTATGCTGCTGTATGCCATTATGTGAGCAGTCAAAGATGGAACTCTCTTGCCCCGTGCATCCCACCTCGTCCAGCTGTATCGGTCCCTGTCCGGGGCCGTATGTAGCGCCTGAGGCCGCCCTCAGGGCCGCTCCAAAACCCAGCTCACGGCAGACCACGTTGGCGTCGTTCAGGTCCCAACTGTCGTCGCACACGGTGCCCCACTCGCCGTTATCGAAGACCTCCACTCGGCCTTCGTAGATGGACCCTCCGTCCCGTAGACGAACTGCCGGATAGGCAACGGATATCAATTGGCATTGAGCAACCACAAAAAGGGTATCTGCGTATTTTTCGTAGAAGATAATAAATTCGGTAGCAATGGCAAACTTTTTTTCAAAGATGTTCTCTTCTCGAAGCTTGCAATCACTGTCATATTGTAGTTACACTGCTTTTACAGGGACAACAAACCCTTTTTTTCCGAATTGCTTATTTGTTTTGAAGGGAAGTGTCAGTGATGTCCCGCCATTGTTTCCTGTTTAATTTCCTAGGGCAGGTAGTCGTATAGGTCTCGTATCAATGTTTGTAATCTGACGGCTGGGGCTATAAGGAAAGCAGGACACTTTTCCTAAATGTTTGTAGAACATGTTGGAAAAATTCTATGGAATATTCGGTCGACTAGCTGTTGTTCATAAAAAAAATAGAAACTATTTTGTAAGGTAATAATAATACAGACATATAAAGTGAATATAAAAGTGACCTGGATTAATATTATTTGTCTCTTAATATTTTGAGTGTGCCAGAGAAGGGAGGGGAGGGGGCTCGACCCTTAACCCTAAAGGGGCCGGGGGCGGAATCCGCCCCCCCCCCCTCAACATTTTCCGTGATAGCCTCTAAAAAAAAATTTTTCGTGACCCGAGCTGTTATGACTTTTTAGCCTCGAGCTTTGCACATCTTTTGATATCAAAAACATAAAAATCGGACCACGGGTTGCCGCGCGTAGCGAAAAATTTTCAGGCGCTACGCGCCGTCAAAACTGAATTTTCGCATATACGTCGTGTACACAGAGCAGAATTGCCATTCGTACATATGAATAATTAATTGGCCATAATTCCAAAACCCTTTGACCTATAGTCATGAAATTTCTTGGGTATGTCTAGGAAGAGTTGCTCTATGCATGTGCCGAGTTTCAAAATTTTTCGTCACTCGATGGCCGAGATCTTAGGGGGGGGGGGCAGAATCCCCCCCCCCCCCGGCTGAGAGATGGTCAAAATAACCCGGCCCCTTTAGGGTTAAACCCCAATCTGTATCCGCGCCTGTGTAGAGGAAGTTACTGCACCATCGTTTGACAAATTGCCATTAAATGTTGGCAGTCGTGATGTGAGGTTTTTTTTAGGACTCATTGTATCCTAGGCTGTGTCTCAAGTGTTATGCGTCCCTAGGCCATTGTGAGTATAACACATTATACATTCTTTCCAGTAATTCTATGTTCACCTGGCGTAGGCCCAGAGCACTCCACCCCAGCATCTTCATCATGCCCACAGTTATGCTGCTGTATGCCATTATGTGAGCAGTCAAAGATGGAACTCTCTTGCCCCGTGCATCCAACATTGTCCAGCTGTATCGGTCCCTGTCCCTGGCCGTACGCGGCATTCGAGGCCGCTGTCACGGCCGCTCCGAAGCCCAGCTCACGGCAGACCACATTGGCGTCGTTCAGGTCCCAACTGTCGTCGCACACGGTTCCCCACTCGCCATTAAAGTAGACCTCCACTCGGCCTTCGTAGATGAACCCTCCGTCCCTTAGACGAACTGCCAGATAGGTATTAAACGGATATTCATTGGCAATTTTCAACAAAGAAAAAGACGTCTGCGTAGTTTTCGTAGCATTGGCATAGTAACTTTTTCTCAAGATGGTCCCTTTTTAAAGCTTGCGATCCATGCAATACTGTCGTTATACTGCCTTTCAGGAAAACAAACCCCGTTTTTTTTAAGAATTGTTTATCTTTAGCTAGATATAGCGATGTCACGCAGTCGTTTCCCGTTAATTTTCAAAGGCAGGTAGTGGTAAAGGTCGCGTAGGATATTTGTAATCGAAAGGTGGGGCTATGAAAAAGGCAGGACACTTTTCACACATTTTTGCAGAACTTGTTGGGCAATTATGGTAAATATTCGTTCGACTAGTAATAATACAGATATACAATAAAGTGAGTCAAAACAGAAAGTGACCCAGGTCAATATTTTTCCTTAAATTTAATTTAATTTGATACACAAATGCAGCAAATTTGCGGGAAAAAAAACTTTCTTTTGTTCTGATTTTTTTATTTCGTCTTCCCCTTCCACTTCCTCTTGTGCCTCCAGTCCAATATACTTTGTACACGTCTTTTCTGTCCCCGATTTTTGGCATTCATATTTTGCATACATCCTTCAAGGTTACCATAGGCAAAGTACACATGGCACAGTTGTATGCCGAAGAGTTACCTCATGATGTCGTAATCATGGATCAGATTACAAGCAACAAAAGATGTATAGACTTAATCTTTGAACATCAATATACAATCAACCTTGAGGGACATGAACTTGACTCTTGCGGGAATTGATAGAATAATCGAAGCCCTTCATACTATTTCTTTTGTGTCAAATCACATGACCCTTCCGGTCCAAATCGGAAGTGTTTTATAATTTGAAAGTGGAAAACAAGTTTCTTTCAACGATGTAAGTCTCTGGCCAGGCTGTACTTACAAAACAAAATACCGGTGACGTCATAACATGTTAGAGCGCCCCTAGCGGCAGGTTGACAAATGGAAAAAATGAATAAACAGTTGATCCGTGTTGCGAAGTTTGCTGAAATCACTTCATAATTGATGTATATAATATGCTTCATGGAAAGAACAAGTTGAGGAAGAGACCTGATGCTAGTTGAAAATAACTTTAAACCTTAAAAGAAAATCCTGAAAAATCAACCGCGAGAGATATAATCCCGATTTTTGTTATTCAAATAGCACAGTTAACTTAGCTCTTGAGCTTTCTGATAAGGACGTGACGACGACGTCATCAAGTATCAGATCACAAACAATTGAATATTTCTAGGTTTCATCTTTGAAAATCACCAGAAAATCAACCGTAAAAGATCTGAATTTGACTTTTGCGGGAATTGATAGAATACTCCAAGATCTGCATTTTTCATATCACGTACAAAATAAAGTGACCCTTTCTCCCGGTCCCTTTCTACGTGGTGCATAGCATCTCGACTTTGTGTTAAACAGTCATATCCCTCCTCACAGCAGTCAACAATTTTTAAATAGTTACAAGCGGACTGGGTGGATATGGTGGTGCAATGGGGTCTGGAGTGGAACACGCCCCTGAAGCAACTACAAATTGGGAAACAGGAAACTAGTTTGACCTGTGTACTGGTCCAAACTCCCATATAACCAAGATAATAGCCATTCTAGAACGAGAGAACAAACGACCTTCCGAATCATAGAACATTCAAATGCAGGATTTCACCTTGAGTTGGCGAGTCGGTTGTTGTTAGATCGTCACGGGGGTATTCAGTAGTGCCAGCTTGTGTATGGTCGTCCGTTGATGGGGACGTAAGAGCGGCATTCGTTAGTGTTTCTAGATGGAGTGATGGCGAAAGTCAAAAATATGTAATTATTAACGAATCAGTGTCCTCTTCTATACTCGACTGACCGATTGAACGACCGATTGACCGACCGACCGACCGACCGAACGAAAGATATACTGACCGACCGACCGAGGGACCAAACGACCCTCTGTTACAACTGATAATGTAGTAACCAACGGATAATGTATCACCAACCGATAATGTCACAAAAACTAACCGATACTGTATCACTAACCGATAATGTAACACAAAATGACTGATAGTGTAGGAAATGTTGCTACACTATCAGTCAATTTTTGTTACATTATCGGTTACGACCGATAATGTAACAACAATTGACGGATAGCGTAGTAATTTGTACTACACTACCGGTCAATTGTTGTTACATTATCGGTTAGTGATGCAGTATCGGTTAGTTTGTGTGACATTATCGGTTGGTGATACATTATCTGTCGGTTACTACATTATCAGTTGTAACACCCTCCGAATCATAGAAAATGCCATTGCAGGATTTCACCTTGTGTTGGCGAGTCAGTTGTTGTTAGATCGTCGCGGGGGTATTCAGTAGTGCCAGCTTGTATGAGGTCGTCCGTTGATGGGGACATACGAGCGGCAGTCGTAGGTGTTTCTAGATGGATTAATGGAGAAAGTGAAAAATATGTTATCATTAACGTAGTGTCCTCTTCTATACTTGACCGACCGATTGAACAAAGTATTGACCGACCGACCGACCGAACGATATACTGACCATGTACTGACCGACCGACCGAAAGACCGAACGACCCTCCGAATCATAGAACATTCAAGTAAAGGATTTCACCTTGCGTTGGCGAGTCGGTTGTTGTTTGATCGTCACGGGGGTATTCAGTAGTGCCAGCTTGTGTCTTGTAGTCTGTTGATGGGGACATAAGAGAGGCAGTCGTTGGTGTTTCTAGATGGAGTGATTGAGAAAGTGAAACGGTGTACATCATTCGATAAAATTGTGAATACATATAATGTTACACGAAACATGTCAATGACTTGTTTTGATATGATTTCTGAACAAGCAGAACCTGGTTGAATTGGATGGACTGTGTGGAAACTCAGTAGACCGGGTGAACACCTTAAGTGGATTGGGTTGATGAACTCGTGGATTACGTGGATGGGGTGGATTTACCTATGTAGCGGACTGTGTGGATTTGGTGGTGGATTGGGGACTGGAGCGGGAAAACACCCCTGAAGCAACACAGAATTGGAACCAGGAAACTACTCTGACTTCTGTACTGGTCCAACCTCCCATAAAGCCAGGAGGGCGGAGGTCTAGAACAAACTGCAGCTAAGAAACCGGCTGTTTTTTGTTGTTGTTGTAATTACTAACATATCAGTGTCCTCTTCTATACTCGACCGACCGACCGTCCGAACGAACGAACGAACGACAGACTGACAGACCGACCGGGAGACCGAAGTCACCGAACGACCCTACGAATCATAAATATTCAAATGCAGGATTTCACCTTGAGTTGGCGAGTCAGTTGCTTCATCTTCACGGGGGTATTCAGCAGTGCCAGCTGGTGTCTTGTAGTCCGTTGATGGGGACATACGAGCGGCAGTCGTTGGTGATTCTAGATGGAGTGATTGAGAAAGTGAAAAATATGTGTAATTATTAACGTATCAGTGTCCTCGTCTTTACTCGACTGACCGATTGAACGACCGATTGACCGACCGACTGACCAAACGAAAGATAAAATGACCGACCGACCGACCGACCGAGACACCGAACGACCCTCCGAATCATAGAAAACGCCAATGCAGGATTTCACCTTGAGTTGGCGAGTCAGTTGTTGTTAGATCGTCGCGGGGGTATTCAGTAGTGCCAGCTTGTATGAGGTCGTCCGTTGATGGGGACATACGAGCGACAGTCGTTGGTGTTTGTAGATGGAGTAATGGAGAAAGTCAAAAACATATTTTGTTATTATTAACGTAGTGTCCTCTTCTTTACTTGACCGACCGATTGAACGACGTATTGACTGACCGACCGACCGAACGATATACTGACCATGTACTGACCGACCGACCGAGAGACCGAACGACCCTCCGAATCATAGACAATTCAAGTGAAGGATTTCACCTTGCGTTGGCGAGTCGGTTGTTGTTTGATCGTCACGGGGGTATTCAGTGGTGCCAGCTTGCGTCTTGTAGTCCGTTGATGGGGACATAAGAGCGGCAGTCGTTGTCGATTCTAGATAGAGTGATTGAGAAAGTGAAACGGGATACACCATTCGATAAAATTGTTAATACATATAATGTTACATGAGACATGTCAATGACTTGTTTTGATAAGATTTCTGAACAAACAGACACTGGTTGAATTAAATGGACTAGGTGGAACCCAGTAGAACGGGTGGATCGGGTGGATGACCTTGGGTGGATTGCGTGGATGAACTCGCGGATTACGTGGATGGGGTGGATCAACCTATGTAGCGGACTGTGTGGGTTTAGTGGTGGATTGGGGACTACAGCGGGAAAACACCCCTCGAACAACAAATAATTGGAACCAAGAAACTACTTTGACTTCTGTACTGGTCCAACCTCCCATAAAGCCAGGAGGGCGGAGGTCTAGAACAAACTGCAGCTAAGAAACCGGCTGACTTTTTTTCTGTAATTACTAACACATACATATCAGTGTCCTCTTCTATACTCGACAGACCGATTGACCGACCGATTGACGACCGACCGACCGACCGACCGAACGAACGAACGACAGACTGACAGACCGACCGAAAGACCGAAGTCACCGAACGACCCAACGAATCATAAATATTCAAATGCAGGATTTCACCTTGAGTTGGCGAGTCAGTTGCTTCATCGTCACGGGGATAATTAGTAGTGCCAGCTGGTGTATGGTCGTCCGTTGATTGGGACATAAAAGCGGCAGCCGTTGGTGATTCTAGATGGAGTGATGGAGAAAGTGAAAAATATGTATTTTTAAGGTATCAGTGTCCTCTTCTATACTCGACTGACCGATTAAACTGCAGTCATACTGATTGACCGACCGACTGACCAAACGAAAAATAAAATGACCGACCGACCGAGAGACCGAACAACCCTCCGAATCATAGAAAATGCCAATGCAGCATTTCACCTTGAGTTGGCGAGTCAGTTGTTGTTAGATCGTCGCGGGGGTATTCAGTACTGTCAGCTTGTATGAGGTCGTCCGTTGATGGGGACATACGAGCGGCAGTCGTTGGTGTTTCTAGATGGAGTAATGGAGAAAGTGAAAAATATGTAATGATTTTTGTAGTGTCCTCTTCTTTACTCGACCGACCGATTGAACGACGTATTGACCGACCGACCGAACGATATACTGACCCTGTACTGACCGACCGACCCTCCGAATCATAGAAAACTCAAGTGAAGGATTTCACCTTGCGTTGGCGAGTCGGTTGTTGTTTGATCGTCACGGGGGTATTCGGTAGTGCCAGCTTGTGTCTTGTAGTCCGTTGATGGAGACATAAGAGCGGCAGTCGTTGGTGATTCTAGATGGAGTGATTGAGAAAGTGAAACGGTGTACATCATTCGATAAAACTGTGAATACATATAATGTTACATGAGACATGTCAATGACTTGCTTTCATTAGATTTCTGAACAAACAGACACTGGTTGGATCGAATGGACTGGGTGGAAACTTAGTGGACCGGGTGAACACCTTAAATGGATTGGATGGATGACCTTGGGTGGATTGGGTGGATTACGTGGATGGGGTGGATTTACCTATGTTCACTTATCACATTCCGCGCAATCTAGTTTGCGCACGCGCGCACATTTTTAAAAATAGCGGTCGTACGCGCGCGTACACGCGCCTGTTTATCAGATTATGAAAATTCATTCATCAATTACTCACCATTTATTTTAATTATGAAAATATCAGCTTGCGAAACCAGTTCATGAAAATTTGAATTTTAGTATGATTTTTTTTTTCTGATACTTCATCAAATGTGGGCATTTTTTAAAAATCCAGATTTTTTCAGGGAATTCTCACTTTTTAAATGAAGTGAACGAGGGTGTATACTTCATTGTTTTCCATACGGGAAAGCAGCTACTTTTTTTATCGTCAAAATTCGTCCTTGAATATCGCATTTTGGCGACATTTTGACTCCAAAACGCATGTGACTCGTTTTGAGCATCAAGAAATGCACACTGGGAAGTAGCTGAATGAGTACGAAATGTTACATCTTTCAGGAAATAGAGAATTTTGTGTTTCCAATATATCTCGTGTAAGTCAAGAAACCTCGGATCTGCCATTCTAAACCGATACTAGTGGGAAGACATTTTTCACCGTACGGACCACGCGGTTAGAGTCGCCAGGCATCACAGGCACCGTGCAGTCTGCAACAGCGTACCGGAAGTTGGAGCTCGCGCCCCCACAACACACATCGCTTGTGACGGGTGGTTTTACCGTCGCTTGGAGTCGAGTTTGGAGAGCTATACGGGTAAAATAGGGTTTGGTTCTGTTCGGTAAAATACGAAAACTGATTCAATTGCAAGTTGCCTTTGGAAATAAAGAAGTAGAAGTTAGCATAAATCATGTATTTCCAACGCTAATATTTTTAAAGGGGGGGGGGGCTCAATGAATTATTTTATTGTTGTGGAAATCGTGTCGTTGAAATCGTTGAAAATAATAGTCCTGTGGTATATAAAACAAAAAAAACTAGGCCTACACGATTTTTACACCCAACCTTAAACAGACAAAATATACCAATTAATTCATGTTTTAGACCAAGTCGTTTCCCACTCAAAAAAAAAGAATAACATTGACATTTTTCATTGACGCTAATTGCACAAAGTGTTGAAAGTGCTATACACACTAAGTGTTTCGTTGTGACGAAGTGACGCATCTTCTTTCTAAAATGTATACATTTTATATATGCACAAATTATATATTTGATGTCCTGAACGAGAGAGGGCGCTATTTTGAAGTGCGTGCAGTCAAAGATACTACAAGAGAGGGGAAGATAGGAAAACAGGAAGTACTTGCTCGAAGGTCACGACGGAGAAGGGCGCCTCTCACGGCAGGTAGGTAAATACTAGATTTCTCCATGCACTCAACATAAAAACCTAGTTAAGCAGAGCCGCTAAACTACAGCGCAAATTACAGTCCATTGGCAGAATGATAATCTAAGGCCATGGCAGACCGTGTTTATTACCGTTATCACCCCACTCGTGGGGCAAGCGATTTTTAGACTAAGGGGCCATCTAAAATGTAAAATGTTTTAAATTTGGATTTTTGTTTCCAAATTGTGGGTGGGTGGGTCAAGGTAAATAATAGAAAATCCAAAATCACTTTTCATTAAAAAAAGCAAAAACTAAACAAGATCTTTTGACTTGCCTGTACTTTGCGCGATCGTTCCGATTCGCGTTTCTTTTCCAACGTCGTCCTCATTTACAGACAATGACTTATATTATGGTAGCGCCCGCTAGTGCTGCATGCATATGGTATACTAGCGCATAATGAACAAGTATGACAGGGCTGCCAACTCTCACGCATTGAGCTTGAAACTCACGCATTTCAGGTTAATCTCACGCCCATACGGGATTTCTCACGCTAAAAAAATAAATAAATACAACTCCAAAATGAAGTTTATATCATGATCTTTTTGCTCAAAAATATTGGTTAAAGTAGTCAGAAATTGCCTCAGATGCGCGCACCGCAGAGCGTCTAGAATCCATTTTTTCGGGGCTCTTAAGCGGGCCCCGTACCCACGCCAAATTCTCACCAGGCTCAGCTCTTACTCAAAGTTGGCAGGCCTGAGTTCGAATGCGGCATTTCCACGACGATAAAAGTGGCCGCCATCATGGATGTATGTGAAATACCGGCAGATCCTCCCAGTTTGGACAGAGCAAAAGCTGATCATGATGCACACCCATTTTTTTTTTTTAGCACCGGGCTGCGACACACAGCTGATGAAGCACAATTTCTCAGGCCACCGATGCAACAGGGGAGCAGCTTCATCTAGCCGTCACTGAACTGGGCACACAGTGTGCATGGGCATGCATGTGTATGGACACACATGTACATGTATGTACAATTATATTTGTATGCAAGTGCATGTATTTGATCTTTATTGACAAATCATTTTTTGTTTACGAAAATAGGGCTGGGTGGTTGGGTCAAACCAATTGGGAAAAAAATACAAATTTAAAAACATTGAACATTTTGAATGGACCCTAAGAACGCGCAAAAATCCAACCCCGACTGTGCATGCAGGTAGATTATTGGGTGATATATGAACACTGTCTTGAATTGCGTCTTGATGAACTATGGAAACAGCGCTATCTGATCGAACGGTTTAAATTTGTTAAGGAGAATGGACGAAGAACTGTAGATTCGTGCTAAGAATGGACGAGTTGCAGCCGAGTCTATTCTTGAACTAATTTACAGTTCCGTGTCTATTCTCCAACTTAAACTATGAAAACTAAAATTAAATGGGTTATACTAGATGTCAACATAAAGTTTAACAGAGGGATATACACTGAATTATTTTTTGATAATGCGAATTTAAAGACAAACGATAAAATAATATAAATACTAACTAAAAATGTTACAAGAATTCAAAAAAAGACAAATATATAACAAATTATATTGTAATTTACGTAAAACGTTATAATCGCTACTGTACATTACATTACAGGAAAAAAGAAAGAATGTTGTATCCAGAAGCCACTTCAGCGGTTGTGTACAAAGCCTATGAAGAGTGATGATTTTTTAGAAGTATTTTCTAACAAAATTGGAGATGTTTCTTACTCTCAGTCCCAGATTCATGTCTTTTCGTCATTTTTGCAATGACTGACCTTAATATTGAGATGATATATTCAGAAAAAAAGTGGCGTCAGGTTGCAACATTCTTTCCTTAAACAAAACATCAGAGCGTGTCGAATAAAACAAGTACACAAAGAACAGGTTGTGGAACAAAAAATTAAAGAATTAACAAATTTTAAAAGGAACGTCAAATTAGTAGGCTAGTTATTAAACTCAGGTACACGTCAAATTATTTCGAATCAAAAAACGTCAACAATGCGCACATTGACATTTCCGTTTCATTTCATTTTTAAAGTGGACTGTTACTTTCAAAAATCTTAGCACTGTTTATATACAGGGAATTGTATGCAGATAGGCTATTCACAACAAAAACTGTAGATTCTTAAAATAATATGTGGAACGATGCATAGGACAGTAGGATGCATTCGTCCTGTCACAATACAGCTAGTGTGCGAGTACACATGCATGCGCACTGGGGTGAGTTATGCTAAGAGTTTCTAATTTCTACGACCAACAAGCACATAAATATAATAAATTTTACTTGGATGGTTTTGTAGGTAATGTGGAAGAATATTGTGCAATTGGTATTACACCTGGATAACACGACATGACAAGGGAAATGACGGTGCACGGAGCTATTAATATTGCGATCATCATGGGACGACCACCAGTCTCCGTAAGACACATGGATTATTAGTTCTCTTGGATCAATAGGATTTACAACATTCCCCATGGTTGAAACAATCATCGGGCTATATATCCTGCAAGTACGCTGTTCACCGGTGAGTGTTTGTTTACCACAACTTAGAATACATAAAATCATTTGTCAGCGATAAAACTCGACTAGAACCAACTCTTTCATGTATGTACACGTACACCAACTTGTCCGCGCGATTGCACAATGGACTACCGGGGTGAGTCATTCGCAACAAATCTTACGGGTTGCTCCATTCTGAACGATGTCCGCCGTGATCGATAATATTTTACTAAAAGAATAATTCTTCAATTAGACAATCATAATCGTTCAAAACATTTCAATAAACGTACAAGTCAGTTTTATCATACTATTACATAAACATTGTCGATTGTTATCGCTGTTTTTTAAATTCGCTTACTCAAATGAACACCACTACAACACAAATCGATCAGTCCACTTGGCTCCTCAATCTTGCCCCACGATTTATGCTAATCGGGCCAAATGCAGCGTTCTGATTGGCCGAGAGGCCAAATGATGACGTCATACCGATTATACACACGACATGCACTGCTCCGAGCTCAATGGTTCATATACTCAGTGCGAAAGTGAGTGCGCAAGCTAATTTGTGACTTCAAGGCAAGTATTTACGGCTGAAAATGAACATTATTATTTCGACTTGGGCAATATTCGCAGCCAATGTTTCGTGACGTCATTCTTCGCTTCGCAATCGCGTGAAGTATGAACTGGCCTTAACATGGTGGTTATATGACGCAGCGTTTCGAACCCAGAAACATTAAGTCATTGTAAAAACATATATATGTACATTGTGCTTGTTTTGTTTATTGCTCAAATGAAACAAAATTATCCCCAAATAGAATTTCGAATAAATTTGCAAAACATCGGCAAAGAGTCCTGGTGTAAAAGTCGTAGTGCTACTGCTACACCATCAGGTCAACCAGACTAGCAACAATGCAATAAATCGGCACTGAATATGAAAACTACAACGGTGGTCAAAAAGAGTATCCCAAAATAGAAATACTACCACACCCCTACAAGATTGAGTTTGCAATGGCTCTACATCTGACAATAATAATGAATACAAAATTTCACGCTTGAAAAAAAAAAAAAACCTCACACTTGTATTCACATTATCCCCAAGACTAAATTCAACTGTCCGGTTTTGGAGTGTTTGTTGTCAAAGAACGTGGAACTCAAAAATATTTATTAGAAAACTGGTTCCACTTAACGTGCATGTTATAATTAAGGAATCAAAACATTATGGAGCTATACTCACGCTTGAAAAAAAAAAAAACATAGCATACAATCCGCAGTTCCGAAAGTAAACTTGAATCTACGGCCCGAATTCAAACGTCGAATTTCTGCCATGTCTAATTCAAATAATGGTCCGACATTTGAATTTGACACGGCAGAAAGTCGACGTTTGAAGCAACTGCCGCCTTTCTGCCGAAAGTTCGAGAGTCTTGCCACTCTGGACGTCAAAAAAAGCGGCACGTGCAAACTTCTGCCGTGTGTAATTCAATTGGCACCTTCCACATCCGAATCACAGTGGTACCGTTTTAAAATGCGAATGTGGCTGCCGGATGTTTACGTTTCGGCGTTAGAAAAAAAAAATGGCAGCGCCCATTGAGTTCAAATGTTGCCCAGGAAATCCAAAACGCCTTCTTGAATCATTTCTCCGAAATCGTATTAAGCATCATACAAGCCGACCGGTATTCTTGACTAAACTCCGGCAGGGTCGGGAAGTTGTGACATTTTCGCGAGAAAGACGATCAGCGCGGCAGTACTATTGAACAAACAAACGATGACAAATCTCCTTGTTAAAATCACTTCCAATGAAATTGAATGTGCAGGAGAGAGCGCCTCTTTCTTGCATATAGATGGTGTCGCAGTAGCATGGTGCAGGCCAGAAAATAGGCCAAAAATTGTCTATGCTGGCCAAATCACAACATCTATGCCTCAATTGCTTTGCTATTAGAACATGTTGTGGGCCACAAACTTGAGGGTTTAGGGAAAAAAAGAAAATGGGTTTCGGATGAAATTGTATACATTATTGTAATGGAGCGCAGAAATCATTTTTTTTTCAAACTAGCGATGGGCCACTGGACTTGAGGGGTGGTCATCTTTGGATGAAATTCTCTTTAAAAAAAACCATAGAATTTGCCCCACAAAATTAAACAGGAAATGAAAGATGATGACATAAGCTTTAATTCGATGGGTGTCTCAAATACCTTGGAGAGTTGTGAGTATTTAAAAAAAAAATTTGGAAGTGCGCGTAAGTACCACTGAGGTCTATGGGAGTCTATTTTTGGCCTGCACCCAATATGTCACGTGCAGCCTTGGTCTGCCATCTTGAACACCGAATTACGTTCAAGAGAAAATCGACATTTGAAGCAACTGCCGACATTCGGTCGCTTTTTTTCGACTGCAGTGAATTAAATTAGACACGGCAGAAGTTCGACGTTTGAAGCCGACCTTCAACGAAAACAAAAATATGAAACCCAGCAACAATCAATTCAACAAGACTTTCGCTTACCTGCGTTTACTGAACACCAAACGATGGCAACCAGAACCGCACAAAGTAACGCAGGGAAAAGTGTTTCCGTTTTCCTGGCACTCAGATCCATGATTGATTGTGAACAAGTTCAGAGAGGCACTAAAGTAGAACTCTCGATTCTGTGCTATAGTTACTACTTGGTGTTCTGTCTAAATATTTGTCAACCGTTTACGATCGATCTGAAGTTTCTAGCTCATATTTCAACAGGTACCATAATCGAAATGCACTTACAGTGTACACTGTTGTGTACGCGACCCTGGCTGCATTGCGTACTATGAGCCAGCCACGTATATTATACCGAATACTAAAATGGAAGATTTGTATGAGATCACTGATCGTTGACCGTCGTTGTACTTAATGGTCAAAACCCACAAAAAAAATAAACGATAAGCTATACAGAAAAGCCAAGGACACGTGTCACTGGTACATTTATTTGCCTTTTACAAAAACCTGTGACACAGAGGAACATCAAATACGCGAAAAATGCTCTGTAAATTAGTCTGGTCATTTACTGGTACTGCTTGCATGAGTAAAAACACAGAAACAATGAAACAATTAAGAAGCCAAAACATCGTTATCTCTATGAATATTAATTGGTTGAGCTCCATTTATTATTTTCATACACCATATCACGCAAAACGTTTCCGTGGAGGAACAGGACAGGAAAATTATGAGATAAATGAATCACAAAGTCACATCCTTCAACATATGGTAATAATCAGTTATAAGGTGTGTCGAAATTTGCTTACACCAAAGTAGCCTCACAATTACGTCACTGGGTATACAGGGTGAGTAAAAAACATACCCTACCATTTCGTATCTTGCCATCCGTATACTTTTACATCAGAAGTTGTACCTCTAGAGTTTAAACATTGTTTGCCCACTTTAATACATGTCGGGTCTCAGACAGTCTCAGGTCTCTAGTGCAATTTATAGCTTATAAACAAGTCAAATTAATGTGCTAAATTTCGTTGGTTTTTTTTCTGAGCCAGGTGATAGCAAAAGATGGTAAAAGTTGTATTTAGCATGCCATGTAAGTTCAAACCGATAGGTTTCTCTTATTTACTTCTTACAATTGATACTTGATATGGTATTGTCATGGTAATGTGCAGGCTATTAATTAGCCGC
Organism: Patiria miniata; assembly: GCF_015706575.1. Classification (NCBI taxonomy): domain Eukaryota; kingdom Metazoa; phylum Echinodermata; class Asteroidea; order Valvatida; family Asterinidae; genus Patiria; species Patiria miniata. The sequence goes on from NW_024037057.1 coordinate 206,156, forward strand.
CTAATTCTTAATTCAGAATATAATAAAGCCGCAAGCGTTAAAAACAAAAACAAATAACGAGTATTTACCCCCTTTGTTTCCTACGATTGATTCAAATGATTTATTTATCCCTGAATATCAAAATTCATATTTCCTCCAAATATGTGATTAAACTATCTGCACAGTTTATATAAATCACTGCTCTAAAGCAAAAAGGCAAAATAAAGTCATATATGGCCTGGGCCAATAGGAAACCAGAGGGCTCAGTTAGGCCTATATAGTGCAGCAGATTGGTGATGAGATAGTTCATTTGATGATAAAAGCATGGATTTTAGCACACAGTCAGAGTATTTCATGGGAAAGATTGTGGCTATAGGGCCATCGCAGATTTGTCCTTTGAAAAAAATGTGTGTAGAATTACATGCAATGGCAGCCATTTTGAAAATTTTGAAAAGTGCTGGTTATTACTTATATTTTTCTTAAAATACAAATATATGCAATGGCCCTATAGCCCAATACCTTTCCATGACATACTCTGACTGTGTGCCAAATTCCATGCTTTTGTCATAAAATGAACAATTTCATCATATTGTGCACCGATTGCCTATATACTGTGAAAAAAAATGCAACACTCCATGCAAATGTCATGAAACCGTAATATTCTGTTGACAAACGTCCAGGCACAAAATATCAACCAAAGGCCTCTCCAGTGCAAGCATTGACGGTGGACCAATTGGAAACAAGGTAAGACTGGGGTTTCCATTCATAATATGAACTGTCCCAACGTCTAGGTCTTTGTTTCCCCTAAAGATCAAGGCTCATCATCTTTAACATATTAATTTCCAATGGTTCATAACCAGGACCTTGTTTTTAATAAATAACAAGTAAGAAAAAGACCCAATTTCTATTTTCTTTAAAACAACTTTCCCTGGCATGTGTTATCAACGCAGTGTGGCTACAAACGGATGGAGTCCTAGTATTTCAACCATGGGGATTTGGAAAAGACGTCATGGCTGTACTGTCATGTAAGTCCCTTAAGCACCAATAGCCCCTGAAAAACGAAACTGAATTACACTCTCTGCATTCTTGCAGTTCAATTCAATATCACTTTTTACAATATTTGCCACGTCGTGTTAGTTTCATTGAACGTGTTCTTTTTCCAGATTGAATTCAAAATTCCAGGGTTGACTGGACAAGTTCGGGTTCCATTGTGACAAAACTCCAATAACTTTTCTATGACTCACCTGGCGATTTCATCCTTTGCGTAGTTCATATTCAATACCGTGGCCTGTTGAACGGGTCAAATATAGTTCACACCAGTACCAGCATTGTTGCAGTACTGGTCTACATGGAGTCGTGCGGGTAACGATATATAGCGTGAAAATCCACGATGGCCGCTTTCACAGAAACATTGCCTGGGTTAATTTTACCAAAGAAAGGGTGAAAACTGGAACTACCCAAATTTGGGTTGTTCTATAACCAATTGTTTGGGTTACAATTTATGTTAGATTTGGTCTCGAATGACCACAGGTTTTGGTTGAATTTAGCAGAAATTAAATGCCTTAGCATAACATTCCAAAGGCACACAGGCGGTTTCGGGCAAGAATACATTACACGTTTTAAATTATGCACTTGCCAGCGTTTTAAACAAAAACAACAATACTACGATATGCATAAAGCGCTGGAGATGCCTTGTTAACATCATGTACACATCGCCTAAACCTGGGCAAACTAATGAACGGATTGGTGAATTTCTTCCGTGTTGTGTATGGGTACAAGGCTCTGTCGGGCCAAAATAGACGGGAACAAAAGAACCTCAATTGAATTTGAAATTGTCCGCACATAAAGTTAGCAAAGTGCTACTTGTGGCTACTGGAAAGTGCTGGCGTTTTTAATTTCTGGGGCAACATACAGATGTCACGGTCGCTAAAGTGTTCCCTGCTCCTAAATCCGCCTTGCCGCAGCCTTGCCAGAGTCACCTCTAGTTTTGCTCGAATTCTGGACTGATTAAAATTTTACAGCCAGTCCCGATCAATGGCAAACAATGCCAGGCCTAAGTGGTGATAGAGGGTCTTACCAACATTGTTCTAGCCTTGCTCCCAGATTGGACTGATTCAAATTTTTCAGCCACTCCCGATCTCTGGCAAGCGATGTCAGGCCACCGTGGCGGTAAAGGGCGTTAATTCAATATTATGAATGCAATTTAGTCCAAGCAACTTTGCCACTCGGACCCGAGAAAAATCCGGACATATTGCATAGCGAAGGGTTTCTAGATAGGAACGACAACCAGTTACGAAAGTCCCAATCAGTTGTCTCTCCAGATTCACAACCGTCATGCCTTCACGACCAGGCGTAAATACAATAAGCATCTCGCCATTGAATGCGCAGTGAGTTGCTGTAGAGCCATCGTCGAGCTCTGTATCAATAACTGCATCAAACATCTTGACGCACTTCCCTGATTTCAGATTCCAGATCTTTACGAAGGCATCTCTGAGATGACACACCAGAATAGATCGCATGCAAGCGAGAACAATTGCGTACATCCCAAACCCGAACTTTATTGTCAGCGTACACCCCTGCTGTGATCCCGTCCTTGTAGTCCAGGTGATTCAGATTCGAGCCTCCCTTCAGGATACAACGAGAGGCTCCGTCTGCAGCATTCCAGACCAAAATCTCGTTTTCTGCAGGGTATTGAAAATCTTCTCTTGGTATTGCAGCACTAGCGATTGTCTTACCATTAAAGAAGAGATGAGAAACAGCCAGACGATGTCCCCACATGACTCGCAGCTGATCTCTTGGCGGAGTAGGCACGAATCTTACCGTCACTGCATCCTGCAGCAATGATGCCATCCTTCATTTTCAAAGCATGTCTCTTTCGACTGATATTTCATACTTTGATGAGATGTTGGCGAGACCCATGGGAGACATTCCAGATGTAAAGTATTATTACCAGTGCAAAGTGCTAGATAGTCCCCTTCTGTAGACAAACCGGTCTTCTGCACGACGCTTGACTACTAATTGGGGTTATGTTTGTCTGTTGCAAAATGAAAAGAAACACTGTAAGGAAACTTAGAAAAAAAAATCGGTTGAAAGAGTTTTCTTGCACGAAAACAAAAGAATTTCCACACTAGGTATGTAACGTAAACATTATTAGTTGTGTGTGCGTGTACAAACACTGCCTTGTGGGGTACCAAAACAATGGGAGGTACCCCACAAGGAATGCCCACCGACATGCGATGTACCGTTTTGGTTCCCAACAAGTTTTTCACGAAATTGATATATGGATATTACTCAAAAACTAGAAATTTCCAAGATGGGTTGATTTGACGCAATTGTAAGAGTTTTAGAAAAGGGATATTAAGTCCGAAATTCAGCCCAGGACATTAACTCTGGTTAAAATAAAAGCATTTTGACATTAGTGTGCGACGTTGCGAAATGTTAGTACACGAGAACAAAGGAAGTACCCCACTTCTATGCCTATGTAAGCATGTGTGTGTGGGTGTGGGGGGGGGGGGTCCGCTGCGCTCATCTCAACCGCATTGCTGCATAATACAGAATAGCACCGCATAGGCTGGTTTCGAGTGTACGGGCGGACATCAGGTTGCAAACCGGATGTATTATAGGCCTAGCAATACTGATACTTAACTCTTCGTCGATTCATCGATAAAGAGTCCGAAAAGTAATCACTGCGGTCATGAAATCCATTAATTAGCCACGGTATTTTGAGGTTCACCGGGGTTACCCGAATAAACAAAAAAACATGTAAAACGTCCTGCCTTTTTGAAAAAAAGGAAGTTGGACCCCCTTTTGTTTGTTAATGGCCATTGCTTGGACTCAGGAAATGACATTCCAGCTTAATATGGGCTAGATGCCACAGACAAAGAGGCCACAATGATGTCACTGTTTAAGATTTATCATTTTTCGTTTAAAAAAAAAAGGAAAAAAAAAAGAGGCGGCCTCCAAAAAGGAAGCGGGCGGGGACGCTCGCGATGTTTTTTTTTATTTGGCCTTAAAGATTTTAATTATACAATGTAGTGACAATGACTGAGGGCAAAGGTATTTCAGATAAGATGGTGAATACATCGACACCATGGGATCGAGGTTGATGATTACAAACAGGACGCCGGGATACGCTGATGAGCTTCACAGAATCTTGTGAAGGAAGTGGCCCATGACCTTTGTATAAAGCATCTGGGTCAGCTGTTTAAGACCGCAGTTAGCCCATGCGTGCAAATGCTTTCCGAAAACTTTCCCATAGAAATGCGCACATTCCATACCGGATGTGAGGCTGTTTCATTGCGGACCATGTGGACAAAATTTTGAGGGTCGCACAATGCAATCCGACCGTTCATGATTCAAAACGGAGCCTGAGCAAGTGACGGGAATTGTAAATATACAACTCCGATAAGTTTTACAGAATTTTCTACATTATTACGCTTTTTTTCAACGGGAAACAAATCTCTAAACTGGAATTAAAGAGTATAATAAATCAGTCTTAACAGCCGTTTCAAACCTTGCAGAGTCATGACCGTGTTGACGCGCAGGTCACAGGTCACGCAAAATCCAACCAATCAGAGCGCAAATTCATCAGAGTATCCAAGCGTCCTATTTGCAGGGCGGGGGTACGAGCGAACCTTTGCCTAGTTTGGTTCCCAGACCAAAAGGTTTTGACTATTCCTGATGAATCTTAGGTGAGGTAGCCTCCGGGAATATATTGTATTACAATTTACGTCACGTGACAAAAAACGGGAGGAATTTCTTCTTTTCCTAAAAATGTCCCAAGTTTTTTTTTTTCCGAATTCATTTCGTAGACAATTGGACAGCGCCCGAGTATTTCCAAGTATAGTGTAGTTTAGTTAACTGCTAATTGCTTATTAAAAAATTTAAAATGAGTTATTAATTAATATTCATTTCTTTCACTAAGAAAACCTGAAATTCAACGACGGATCATCTGGGCGAACTTTTTGCTGCGTCACGTACTATTTTGAATTTGCGACCTTTACAGAGATTTTCCAAAACTCGGTCTTCATTCGGCTGCGCCTGCTAACAGTGCTATTTGGGTGCCTAAATTTTAAGATTCCAGATCAACATAAGTAAATGTTATCTTACAGAAATATGAAACTGTATAAACATAACTGTTTACGAAGCAAGTGGTTTATTAAAAACAAAATTGCTAGTTTATGACGTTTACATGCAAACAAACAAACAAACAAACAAACAAACAAACAAACAGTCAGCAGCCACCAATGTGGCATGAAGAGACCAGGTACAATTTATAAATACCTAAGTATACCCATTCTTATTGGTTTGGAGCCCGTCACGTGGCCGGTCGTAAAAGGTTCATAGAACAACCGGCTTGCGTCTACTTTGCCAGTGTAATATGGAATTTGACTCCTTTCAAATCCGGTCCCTTTCACTCTTGTATTGGTTGACCGGCTCGGGTCCTTATCAGCGTCCGGACTCCTAACATTGTGTTTAAAACCGGCCAAACACATTTATTCCCTTATGAATACAATCTGTTTGTATTTACACAAACTGTTGAGAAGATAAAACATCATTTTTGAAACCATTTAACAATTTAATACGCGTAATCTTTTTCATGTTTTTTTTTACTACTACCACGAGGAAAGCTTACTGAACCTAAAAAAAATATCACAATCAGGCCCAAACAGAATCGCTTAAAGTGAAAAGCGCCACATGATTTCAAGTCTTATTTCCAAGCGTGTACGACCATAGATTCATAACTGAAGAGGACATGTCTGGGCTGAGACTTATCCCCATAGCGATCCAACGCCCACTGCCACAGGTCTTGCAAATAATCTTCCAGCGCTGCCGATGGAATCAACGATGTTTCTCCAAGATTTGTCTTCATTGACACTGTTAAAAAGAAAGAAGTAAAATCCAGGCATTCTGATTGATTATCTGATAAGCACGATAGTCAATAAAGAGATTAAAAAACACCGGACTTAGTCTTCAAGGTGCAGAATTAATAAGTAAAATATTTTACGGTCCCACTATTTTTCTTTAATTATGGGCAGTGAATTAACCAGTTCTTCTTTATCTTTATCCATACTCAAACTAGTTCATTAAACCATTATGCTATATTAAAAGAAAAAAAACAGCAACATTTGAATTAAACGCCAATTTTCAGAAACACTTTGCAGAGAAAAGGCATGTTTTTTTTGTGATTGAGGGCGCTGAAACTGCACAACTTATGGGATATGGCCTACAAATTAATAAACAAACGAAGTGTCATTTAAAGAGATGTAAGTTTAAAATGATGGCAATCTTTAACAACATGCGTTTTATACTTTAATTCCGTTTGTTTTTAACTCCATAACTGTGTCGTTACAGTGTCTCAATCTTAAAAAAAAACGAGATGGGTCTCGAACCATCTGTCTTGCCTGCTTTCGCGGTTATCTGTAAAGAGTTACCTTTGATCTTGGTGTTTGACCATTGACATCATTATCATTTGTTGCATCTATGACCCAAGTTTGGTTGCAATTGGACTTTAACTTTTGAAATGAGACACATTTTCAATATTCAGGCAATTATACAACTTGACCTCATATGACCCTTTACCTTGTTATGTGATCTTAGACATTAGTATCATTATGAAAGTTGTGAAGTTTTGAAATGGGACCAATTTTACGAAACTTTAACCAAAATACCGCATACATATACATGTATACTACATGTACATACATACACATGCACACACCGACACGCACACTATGTGTTCACCGTCGATCGTGGACGTCCTATTGTCCCTCTTGTGTTTGTACTGAACTTTTTAGGACTCCCATAGGTTTGGTACACGACCCAAATCGCAGACGTATGCTGGGAATCGTGGACGATATTTTTCTCTCTTGTTCTCTGGTATTTTTCGTCCACGGTTTAAAAAACTGAACACGTACCCACCCATCCACACGTTTGTTTAAGGTGTAAATCGAGGATTTGCTTTTGTTCCGCTTCCCTTTTCCTTTTTTGTACTTTTTCTCAACAGCTCTCCGATGATTGGTTTTGCACACGTTTTCCAACTGAGGAGTCCTTGATTCGGTTTCTGACCTCGATTCACTGATGATGTGTGTGTCCTCGATTTACACCATAAACAAACGCACACTTACATACTCACCCACGCAAACACGTGTGTAAATACCAGCAATCGTGGACGCCCCATTGTCCCTAATCCTCTTTCCTTTGTTTGTACTCTTACTTGTTAGCGACAGCTCTCATTGGTTTTGTACATGATTTGAGATCGTGGACGTTCGGTCAATCGTGGACGTATTGTTTGCGCCCAATTCTGTTGTCCTACGTCCACGATTGCCGGTGTTTACACACGCACACACGCAACCCCAAAATGCCTCTAAACCTGTTTTCCAGAAAGGGTAAAACCTTATGTGGACACGGCTTAGTCCACATAAGGTTAACACAACCTGCATTATGTGGACCTCTTTTGTTCACAAGTCCACATAGGGTATGTAACACAAACTCACACGGACAGACAAAGTGATTGCATAGTCTCTTTCTTGAACAAAGTTTAGGCGAGACAAAAATAAGGCCCTTTTGATTGATAAAGTCTGGGCTAAAACGTCCTCGGTTGATATCGTTGATAATGTTATAGCCTTTTCGATTTCGTTCACTTCTCTGGTACTGGTATTAAAAGAAAATTGTTGATTGCACTCTTTTAATCATACGTGTGGTTCGAAAGCAATCCATTTTGTTTGCAAAAGCCTACATTTTAACTGAATTTCAGACAGGACCAGTTCGTGTCTCCGCACTGAACACTTAGCCTCGGCCCAGCCACACGATTTGAAGACTTTCTGCGTTTCTTGAACTGATAGGTTCCACATGAACAGTGATGATTTGTAGTCCTGAAAGACAAAAGCCAAGACAATACACCTCTGTTGCCGTTCTGTCTGTGTCAAAAAGGCCGGCATGTGATTTTTACACCTCTTTAGTTAACATCATTGATTGAGTCTTTAAATAATGTCTTTTTTAACACTAGTCCGGTCAATGTAAGTTACGACCTAGAACAATTGCAATAGAAACCAGTTAAGGGTCAAATGGCTTTATAAACTACACAAACACCATGTGAGCAATCTCATTCTATGGAATGGAAAGGGTGTTTTTTTAATCATTTTATTAAGATTAAAATTTCGGACATTTTGTCCTCAAACAATTCGACTGGTGACATACTTCGATTTACATGTCTGTATATTATGCTAATGCTTAGAATGCATGACCTCATGGACTTTGCGAGGTGGTAGCCAGATATGGATTTTCATTTTTTTCTGATCCGTCGGGATCTTAATTTTTGGGGAATACTTCAAAATGAGGGACCGAGACTGAGACCAAGATCGAGACCACAGCTCCCAAGACCGAGACCAAGACAGCTCCTGTTTTATTCTAAATTAACCGGACTATATACCTGTCATCTAGTTAATTGACTGTAAACTTACATGTTGGCGCACCCATGAGTCACGTTGGGCCACCACTTACATTTTGTTAGTACCCCCCCCCTGCAAACAGGACGCTGGGTTACGCTGATCGATGAGCTTCACTAAATCTGGTGAATGAAGTGACCTATGACCTATGTATAAAGCATCTGGCTGCAGATGCAAGGGCGGATACGGGGGGGGGGGAGGGCCATGCCCCTCACCCCCAAACAAACCTCTGTTCTTGTTTTTTTTTTTTTTTTTTAAAGTGACGTCACAATAAAGGCAGGCAATGAATACAAAACCATCTTTTCCTAAAAATAATGGTTAATGTAGTCAAAAATTGCCTCATATTGCACCACAGACCATCTAGAATCCAAAACAAATTCGGGGCCCTTAAGGTGACCCCGAACCCCACGCCGTCATTTTTGGATCAGCTTTTTGGGGGACCAACATTTTGTTTGGCCCCCTCCAAAATTGGAGGGTTCTGGATCCGCCCTTAGTTGGTTGGTTAATGGACACTTTACTCGGCCATGTGCAATTGGAGTATAACAGCTATGCAGTCGAAGACCAGTTGTGAAAACACTGATGCGACTGCATCTCATTTGCATATTTTTGAATATTAGATCACGCCCCACTCGTTTTCGTTTTCTGTACTCTGCAGGTACTGGTGCGGCCGGCCCGAGTGCGCGGACGGTACCGTAAGCCGTCTTCATGACCCGACCGCCGTGGGTTCTACCACTTGGTACTTGTTTCTATGCTGTTGGTCCCCCACGTTAAGACGAAATCAGCAACGCTGTATAGTTTACCATTTTTACCAGTCTAAGATTCGATCCGGAATATGAATGCATCTCGATCTATACGCAAACCAAACAACAAAACTAATCCCCAAAAAGCTTGATCCAAATGAATTCCGAAGGATAACTGTTTAATTATACATGTACCTGGACAAAAGCACCCCACTTCTCGTGACTTTTCAAGAAGGAAGTCGCTTGGTTTAAAATGAAGAGGTCATCGTGGTTGTCGATGATCAAAAGTGCCTGCCCGCCCGGCTTCAGACACGCCGAGATGCTACGGAGCGCTTGGGTCTGCTCGGGAAACCAGTGAAGAACGAAGAAACAGACAGCTTTGTCGAATCCCTCTCGCCAGTCTGGGTTGTCTCCCACGGCTCGGGCGTCCCATTGACTGTATGCTACGTTTGGTGCCGAGTTGGTCTTAACGGCCACCGCTACCATTTCCTCTGAAGCGTCAACGCCTAAAGGAAAGGGGAACAGAGTTAAGGCACTCTGATTGATATGATGGTATGTTAGCGGGGTTTTTTTGCGTAATTTCAAACAGCTGTTGAACGTGCGAGCTCCTGTGGAATGATAGTTTTTTGAGCGTAGTTAAGCTGGAGGATAGAATAGTGACACAGGTTACGCCGTATTTAAAAACTAGAAAACTCTATAACTTTGAAACATTTTGGAATTTGCCCCCCCCCCCCCCAAAAAAAAAATATTCCCTACCCCCCCCCCCCCTCCACACACACACCCACACCCCTTGTGCCCTCTTCCCAAGAAACTGAAACCGTTGGAACTGGCCCAAAAATGCGGTGATTTTGTACATTGAAACGTATTATAGTTTTGTTTGAACAGCGCCCCAGGCATCGAATAATATCCGGCCCCACCCCGTATTTTTTTCCCCACGGGCGGTGATCTTTCAATTTTACACACGCCCCCCCCCCCCAACTATAATTTCTTTTTTGCACTTGCACCTCCCTCCGATGCTGACATGAATATTTATCACACTTTGTGGAAGCATAGAGCAAGTTCCTTGCTCTATGGTGAAAGACACTTGGGTTGTCGGAGTCTTGTTTCCCTTAAACTAACATTATTCCGACGATAAACTTTGAGAACAACAAGAAAAGTAGTCTTAAAAACACAAATGCCCCGCAACCATGCATATTTCCATCACATAACACCACTCTATTAACGTCATTGACATCGTTATTGTTTTATTTAGGCTATATATGTAATGTATTGACGCCAATGATCCCATAATTAATTTGTGGTTATTGCTTCTCTGTTGGGAAGTCATTGTATGTGATTTAAGCAAACTGACTGGATATTTTCAGACTTAAGCAAGACATTTCTCAAAGGCAAATCCTTTTAGCATAATCCTTTGAGCATTTACAAGGCCTACATGGAAATAAGAATTTTTAAATAATCAAAAGAAAATATGGTTATTTGAGTAAGCTTGAGTTATCATTGTTACATCATTTCTTTGGTTTTTAATAATGAGAACAGATGGCCCATGGGGTCCGAAAGTGACTCAAAATTCTAAGAACAACTCACAGAGCTTCATAAACATGTACATGCACATGTACTACGGTGCAAGTCTCAAGTTTTAGTAATACATGTATAAGTACATATGTTTGTTTTTCTGTTGTTTCAATTAAAAATATGACTGTCAAAGAAAAAAGGGTGGAGAAGCCACATTGATTATACAAGAAACATGTATAAACAGTGTACAGGCCCCCTAATATTTTAGTGAGTGATTACATTTGCACATGTATACTGGTTTGGTAAAAAAAAAAAAAAAAAATTATGGTGTCCAAACTTATAAGTTATACTAGCATGCTACATATACTGGTAAAGTAAAAAAAAAAAATTAAAAAACATGAAAAAAAAAATGTAATCAAACTAGAAGTTGTAGGAACAACCACACGGTATTGGGCCGAGGATTACCGCAAACTTTGCCACAAACATCAACTCAAAATATGCATGTTTAAATCCATGTTTGACATTTCAACATGCCGCCAGAGGGCGCTCTAAAATTTGATGACGTCACCTGTTAAATTTGGGTACAGTACTGCCTAGGCGGACACTCGAATCGTTGAAAGCAAGTTCGCATCTTCTGCCAATTTCAATAAATAAGGCACTTCCGGCTTTGACCGGAAGGAAGGGTCACGTGATTTTGCACTTAAAACCAAAAATGAAGACCCTGCAATATTTTATCGATTGTCATCAAAACAAAATCAAATCTGTAGCAGTCGATTTTGTATTGATTTTCAAAGATTAAATATGGAAATATTTATTTGCTTGTAATATGACACTTGATGACGTCATCGCCAGAAACCTCCAGAGCTATATTTACTCTGCTATATATAGCCACATCTTGATTATATCTCTCACGGTTGATTTTTTAACAATTGTTAAAGGTTTAAAGGTCTTTTCATTATAACTTCCGGTCTGATGACGTCATCCATTTTTTTTCGCGCACAGGTCCTTCTGTATTAAGTTCATCATGTATGTTAGGTTTGAAGCGATTACCGCAAATTTCGCCACATACATCAAGTGATAATGCGTTTTCGATGTTTTTTAAACTGCCGCTAGAGGGCGCTCTAACACTTTATGACGTTTCCTGTAATATGTTTGTACAGTACTGCCTAGGCAGACACTCACATCGTTGAAAGCGAGTTCGCATCTTCTGCCTATTTCAAACAATGAAGCACTTCCGGTTTCGACCGGAAGGAGGGGTCACGTGATTTTGCACTTAATACCAAAAATGAAGACCCTGCAATATTGTATCGATTGCCATAAAGAACAAAATCAAATCTGTAGCGGTTGATTTTACATTGATTTTCAAAGATTAAATCTAGAAATCTTTCATTGCTTGTAATACGACACTTGATGACGTCATTATGACGTCATTACCAGAAACCTCCAGAGCTATATTTACTGTGATGTATACAGCCAAATCTTGATTGCATCTATCACGGTATATTTTCTAGCAATTTTTTAAGATTTAAAGGTCTTTTTATTGTAACTTCCTGTCTGATGACGTAATCAATGTTTTTTTCGCGCACAGGTGTTGTCTGCATTATGGTCATCATGTACATTAATTTTGAAGCGATTACCGCAAACTTCGCCACAGACATCAAGTGAAAATGCGTTTTTGACGTTTTTTAAACTGTCGCTAGAGGGCGCTCCAACACTTCATGGCGTCACCCATTACTTTTTTTGAAAGGTCAATCCAGGCAGACACTTAAATCATTAAAAGCAAGTTCATGTCTTTTTCCACTTTTAAATTATAAGGCACTTCCGGTTTCGACCGGAAGGAAGGGTCACGTGATTTACGCGCACAACATGAAATGAAGATCATGTATTACCTTGTCTATTCTCACAAATTTCAGGTTCCGGTCTCTCGCGGTTGATTTTATATTGAATTTCAAAGATTAAATGTATTAAACTTTCGAGTGACGTCACGTGACCCATGATGGCGTCATGATTACGTAATTGCAAAAATAAAATAAAAACACATCTGCGGTGGATTGGGCATTCATGTATTGACAAATGAAGTTCATATATGTTTCCATTTTTCCAAACAGTTCTGGAGAAGGATTTGCTGAGAATATGCTGAGAAGAACAAAAACAGTAAATTCTTACAAAACCAATAGGTGTTGGGCTCAAGGCCCAACACCTAATAAAATCCTTTGGGGTCCAAACTCTAGCAAGCTACCTTCATTGTATCAAGGTTCAAGACATAAATAAACACTCAATCCAGATATCGCTGTGGAACCAAATGCACACGCACACACATGGACGGCCAAGGCGGAAACAGTATGCCCCTTCGGCTTCGCCGGCGGGGCATAAAATAGTCGATGAAAAATGGGCGAGCCAATGTAGTTCATCGCACTAAATATCCATTAAGTAACAACAATGGCGTTACGTTGTTCTTTTCTCATGAATAAACGTAATTTTCCCCTAAAACTACTGAAAAATCGTGATCCATTGACGATCACTGCTGAAGAAAAAAATGTGGACACCGCGACGTTAACAAATAAAAGACTCTTTCAACAATAATTATTATAACCAGCAAGTGTACTAAGCATTCGTAATGCTGTGTGGTGTACAACAAAATGTACATGTACATGAACTATACATGTACACCTATACATGTACATTATACTGTGCAAGAACAGCCACACCGAAAACATACAGTGCATGTACAGGAAATCTATCTTCCTTTTTGCCCCAACTTATGGAATGGGGGAGGGGGACACTGCGTATGCCATACGTACGGGAAGGGGGTGTCTAAGAAGTCGGCATTTCATGCATATTTTAGGAGGCTTTATGGGCTATATAGCTGCTCGCATATAGTTTCTCGAGAAAACAAACACACAAAATTCCACCTACGATAGCGGGAAAAATAGGTGCGTCAACACCTCCTCCCTGGAGCAGCTGGCAATGCAGAAGCCGACTAATGAAACTGAATCTTACCTGTTACACTCTTGACTTTCCCTGCCCTTGGTTTCTTCCCCAGTACCGCATCCCACGTCCAGTACCGTGTCTCCTGGTCTCAACTCCAGTTTGTCAATGTGTTGCATGATGACGGAATGTTGGGCGAATCTGCCATCCCCGCAGTAGTCGTTGCTCGCTGAGAAATTCATGAGAGATGCTAATTTTCACTGGCCAAAACAGAATATGAAAGTAATGATAATCTTTAGGAACTATGACTGTGTCTGAACAACCCCGAATGACTTCATTCACACACTGAACTGTCGGGTATCAGACGCGTTTTGCATGATTCATGTTCAGCATTGACGGCATACGACCTTGAACTGTGACATGAACATTACGCTATCATCATACATTGGTGGCGCCAGACTCTAAATTGCGGCGGAGGGGGGGGGGGGCTAGTCCCCAGGGTGTCGAGCAGTACGCGCCCACCACTACCTGCTCTCTCACCCTGGTACTGACGTTTGCATGTGCAAGATTTTTGAACACGTATGCAAATGAGGAATAGTCTGGTGCGTGCTGGTGCGTTACATTTGCGTTTGCTTTGTTATGCAGTGTCGGGGGTAAAAACAGAATCAATTCGTCGCAGCGCGAGCATGGCGTGAGTTAAGAAAACACGCTTTTATTTTAATTAAACTGTTACGATCTTAACGAAACAACTTGCAGTATCATATGTCATATTAATATTAACAAATTAGGAAGGACATGAATGTTTTTGAGAAGGCGTGGATGAATGATCGCGAAAACACGTAATGCACGTTGTGAATAACAAACCAAGTACACGATATAAATCCATTTCTGACCAATTGCGGTATAGAATCAGAATACAGGAAGAAAGTGTCCTATCCAGGGCTTACTATTGGAAACGAGGTTGGAAATAAAGTGAGCACTCGGGACGAGGTTGGGGAGGGGAACACTCTGCGCAGTGGCGGAGTTGCCGCCCCCCCCCCCCCCCCGTCCAGCCTGAGACAAATGTTGTGTAGAATGGGGAAAACATTTATTTTCAAATTGCCTTAGTTAGAATGCAGGAGAAAGCACGCTGGTACCATCTGTCGAGGGGGGCGCTTTTGAAAAACGACGATTATGCACACTAACGCACAATATAATGGTGCTTTTCAGGGCGATACGTGCGCGATGTTAAATGGCGACGTTACATGGCACAAACAAGGTACGACCTTTTTTTTTTTTTAAAGGGCACTTGTTCAGAACAAAAGGGCACTTGTTTAAAAGAAGGACACTCTTTACAATATTTTTTTTTAGGGGAGGGCAGTCTTTACATAATATGGGGGGGGGGTATAGATACCCCAAGGCTACGTCTATGCTACTAAACTAAACACAGTGGCAGTGGCCACAAAAAAAAGAGCAGCATAACTTAAGCTTTAACTAGTAAACATTTTAACTAATTTTGTGCTCCTTAACAATTAGATAATGAAATCGAATTTGAAAGAACTGTTACACTCTTGACATCCCACGTCCAGTACCGTCTCTTCTGGTCTGAAGTTGAACTCCAGTTTGTCGATGTATATTCTTTGAAGTAGACCATGGCGAAAGCCATGGTCTATGATGCATGATCAGAGTTGCTGATTAATTAGACAAGACCCCGCCTCTTGACCTCCTAGATTTTGACTAATCAGCGGGCTCTTTCTATTTCGGGTCTTCGGTCATTCACCCGTTGTGCGTCATGGAAATGGATAAAAAAAAAAATGTGTCACGGCGCCCGTGGCGGCGCTCTTTATCATGTTACGCGAATGCGCGCCCGGCTGTTGTTGTCTCACAAAACACTGCATTCGAATTCAGTCAGTTGCCGTGTCACGCTTAGCTGCTCTATTTTTCTCGTCCAGACAACTGACAGCAACGCGAGGCCAGCGAACGATGGCCGTAAAAAGGGCTTTAGAAAATTCGTAATTTTCATGCCAAACCACAACTGATGCAAACAAACAAAGCTGTCTCAGGTAGTTAAAGACCTACTCAATGCATCTATCGAGGTATTTAAAAAAAAAAAAATGATTTCGATGAATTTTGACGATATTATTTCACGGACAAATCGACTTAAATTATGTCATGAAATTTCCGGGTTTTTTTTTCGACAACGACGAAAGTCTCCCAAATGTTAATGTACTCAAGGGAAAGAATGAACCTTCATCTACCTTCATCTCGTGAAGGTGATGTCGTTAATATCTTAAGAATTCGATGTACACCTAATGTTTCTAACAACTTTTTGTTGGAAAACAACAACATTTTTCACAAACGCGAAAAGATCGTCGCCATTGCATGCATCGTAAAAGCATATAGAGCAAGGAACGCAAACATGGTATGACCTTAATTGTGACCCCATACGCGCCGCCCGCCCACGGATTGGTCTAGCTTGAGATGGCCTGCTTAATATTCATAAGTCATTCATTGCATGTTCGCATGTGCTGTTCATGACGTTGGCCTCATGGTTGGCCTACTTACGTTCGTTTACACGCGTACATGAGATTGCAACCATGAAATCTCGCAAAAGTCTTCATTTTTCAACTGGCGATTTGAACTAAACATTAGAAGACTCCTGCACGTGTTTCACATGGAAAAGAAGCGCATACTTTCCTCTATCTACTAAGCCTTGCCATTTCTTTTGGCCGTTATTTAAGAATCGAATGTACACCTAAAAACTATCGGCCCTCGCTTTTGTTGATTTAAAATATGATTTTGTTTGACAGGCCATAATAACACTTGATGTTTGTCAAAAGCAGTTATTTTTGGTATCAAAATAAAGCACACGATTTCAACTTTTCACTTATTTAGCCATCTTGGCCAAACAGTGCACGTATCCAGGTACTTTTGTGTTTTTCTGTAGTCTCGAATACATCTCGTAAAAACTCTGTGTGCGCGACATGACGTCGACACGGGGCTTTATCTCTATGGCCAAGGTCATCTGGCCGACTGCGGGCTTTGTCTGGTTAACATGGGGTCATTTTGACCACAAAGGATTTGATGATGCAAAACGCGTCTGATACCCGACAGTTCAGTGTTTGAAGGATGTCATTCATGGATGTTCAGACACAGTCATAGTTCCTAAAGATTTTCATTACTTTCTTATAGTCTGTTTCGACCCGTGAAAATTAGCATCTCTGATGAATTTCTCAGCGAGTAACGACTACTGCGGGGATGGCAGATTCGTCCATTATTCCGTCATCATACAACACATTGACAAACTGGAGTTGAGGCCAGAAGACACGGTACTGGACGTGGGATGCGGTACTGGGGAAGAAACCAAGTCAATGGCGGGGAAAGTCAAGAGTGTAACGGGTAAGATTCAGTTCCATTCCTCGGCTTCTGCACCGCCAGCTGCTCCAGGGAGGAGGTGTTGACGCACATATTTTTCCGGCTATCGTAGGTGGAATTTTGTGAGTTTGTAAGTTTTCTCGAGAAACTATGCGAGCAGCCAAAAAAGCATCCTATAATACGCACGAAATGCCGATTTTTTTAGACACCCCGTACATATGGCAAACACAGTGTTCTCCCCCCCCCCCCTCATTCCATAAATTGGGGAAGAAATTCAGATAGATAGACTCTTTTGGACCAAACTAGATGAAAATTCATTCGTTTGGTAATGTGTTTTAAAATTCTTAAGGGCTTCATCAATATTAATGCCCTTCATAAGTTTCATCCAGCCTCGAGAATTGGGCGAAATGATTATAGCCTGAAACTCGGTATTCCTTTTGCCCGAACTGATTGTTTCAAACATTCGTTCTTTTTACGTACTGCAAATGAGTGGAAAAGTCTGCCCGAACACGTCATCCAAAGTCCATCTGTGAATGTGTTCAAAAGTTCCCTGTTTGATTTCTTGACCTTTTAGCTTGATATAGCATCTGTTTATTTTTGTGTTTTTATTAGGCACGTGTTTCGTTTTATATCTTTACATATTTTATTAGATAAATATATCTATTTTCAACTTTCATTTTTTTTTTTATATTATACATTTTAACTCGTTTAATGCTTTTCTGTTGTGTGTAATTTGGTTTGTGTGCATGTCCATTATTGTTTAATGTGATTTTGTTCTTATCTTTCAGAATTATATTTCCTACTGTAAACGATTTTTTGTTGCGCGTAATTGTTGGATAATATCTCTATTGTATCTCCTTTGTTGTTGTTGGCCAGTTGGTTTTAGGGTGTTTTTTTCCCACTTTTAAATTTATATGTACTTATTTTTAACGTTTTATTATTGTGTGTAATGTTTGTCCGCGCATCAATTATATGTTTCTTGTTTTTTTGTGGTTTTTTTTTTGGTCACAGATTTTAACATGTTTTTTTTCTTGGATTATTGTTCTTATACGTTAAATTTCAAATGTTATCCTTTTTGTTTTACAGTTTACAGGATTACATGTTTTTATCTTTCAATGATTACTTAAGTTCTTATAGTATTTTATACGGGAAGTGATTGAAGATGGGCTGTACAGCCTTTCCACAACCTATGACTTTGTCAAAAAATTATGATAATAATAATAATAATAATTACTCTTTTGGCTGCAATAGGGTGACTTTCCCATAGACTTGTGCACAAACCTAAACTGTCACCTAACCCAAGTTTACCTTATATTTTTCCACGAAATTTAGTATTTATACTAATTGGACCATGGGGAATCGATCTAGATGGTTTTCGACGGCAAAATTCCTTGTCCTAAGGGTCGTTTTCATAAAAAGGCGACAGTTATTTTGTCGCCTCAATAAGGTGTATCGCCCTATTGCGGACAGAGTTCGCAAAACCTGTCGCCCTATTACAGTAATAGTAGTAATAACATTGATAAAGCGCCTTTTCCTAGGGTTACAAAGCGCTCAGAAAATGACCCAAAAATACGACAATGACAATGATAAAATAATGGAAAACCAAATGGAACTGAAACCACTGCCAGGCCCAGGCCACGGCGCTCAGACAAGAGAGCCCAGCGATAGAATCGCAGGGAAACAATCAAAGGGAGACCGAGGAGTGCAGGGGCTCCCTGAGACGAGCACACGCGGGCCAGGCCTGACAAGGTAGTTACAGATTAAACAAGTGTGTCTTTAATGACCCTTTAAACTTTTCCAAGGAGCTAGAATTGTTGATGGAGTGTGGAATGGAATTCGACATCCTAGGACCAGCGATTGAAAATGCTCTGTCACCTGCTTTTCTGGTGGTTCGGGGAATGTACAAGTTAACCTGGGTACGTAAGTTGCTCTTCGTTGTCCTGGTGTCAAATGAATTGGAAATGTGTATGGGGAAAATACTGGAAATGCATTTATAGATGTTCAAAGCCGTTTTATACATTATACGTTTCTCTATTGCAAGCCAGTGCAGCTGTTTGAACAGTGGAGAAGTGGGAACATGTTTTGGGTAGGAGAAGATCACACGAGATGCTCTATTTTGGATTTTTTGTAACTTGACTAAGTCAGATTGTTTGAGACCATGTAACAGTGAATTACAGTAGTCCAATCCTGACAGTGCAAGTGCCAGGACGGCAGCGTGACATGCTTCAGCGTCAATGTACTTTCGTATTCTCCTAATGTTTCGGAGGTGATAGTTGGCTGATTTGCAGATAGATGTGACGTGATCACTCATCGACATGGTGTTGTCGAAAACAACACCGAGATTCCGGATAGAAGTTGATGGTTGGAGTAGCAAATAGAAAAGAAACACTGTAAGGAATCATAGGGAAAAAAATGGTTGAAAGAGTTGTATTGCACGAAAACCAAAGAATGTCCACACTCGGTATGTAACGTAAACATTATAGGTGGGTGTGTGTGTGTGGTGGGGGGGGGGGGGGGGGGGAGGGGGGGGGGATTCCGCTGCGCTTATCTCACCCGCATTGCTGCATAATGCAGAATAGCACCGCATAGGCTGGTTTCGAGTGTACGGCCGGCGGGACCGCAGGTTGCAAGCCGGATACATTATTTATAGGCCTAGCTATACTGACACTTATCTCTTCGTCGATTCATCGATAAAGAGTCCGAAAAGTATTCCCTGCGGTCATGACATCCATTAATTAGACACGATATTTAGAGGTTCACCGGGGTTAGCCAAATAAAAAAAAAACATGTCAAACGTCCTGCCTTTTTTAAATGGCCGTCACTTGGATTCAGGAAATGACATACCAGCTTAATAATGGGCTAGATGCAACAGACAAAGAGACCAAAATGATGTCACTGTTTAAAATTTAGCATTTTTCGCTTAAAAAAAAAAAAAAAAAGGAGGCGGCCTCCTAAAAGGAAGTGGGCGAGGACGATAAACATATTTTTTTTTTGGCCTTAAAGATTTGAATTATACAATGTAGTGACACTGACTGAGGGCAAAGGTATTTCAGATAAGATGGTGACTGCATCGACACCATGGGATCGAGGTTGATGATTACAAACAGGACGCTGGGATACGCTGATGAGCTTCACATAATCTTGTGAAGGAAGTGGCCCATGACCTTTGTATAAAGCATCTGGGTCAGCTGATTAAGACCGCAGTTTGCCCATGCGAAAACTTTTCCATAGAAATGCGCACATTCCATTCCGGATGTGAGGCTGTTTCATTGCGGACCATGTGGACAACATTTTGAGCGTCGCACAATGCAATCCGACCGTTCGTGATTCGAAACGGAGCCTGAGCAAGTGACTGGAATTGTAAATTTACAACTCCGTTAAGTTTTACAGAATTCCCTACATTATTACGCTTTTTTCAACGGGAAACAAATCTCTAAACTGGAATAAAAGAGTAATTAATCATTCTTAACAGCCGTTTCAAACCTAGCAGAGTCATGACCGTGTTGACGCGCAGGTCACAGGTCACGCAAAATCCAACCAATCAGAGCGCGAATTCATCAGAGAATCCAAGCGTCCTATTTGCAGGGCGAAGGTGCGAGCGAACCTTGGCCTAGTCTGGTTCCCAGACCAAAAGGTTCTGACTATTCTTGATTAATCTTAGGCCAACAAAAAAAATAAGTCGGTTTCTGGTCAGCGCGCGCGTCAATTTTAATTAGTGCGTCGATCTTTTTTTTCCAAAATGTTCCACGTTAGCTCCAACAGCGCCCTCTATTTCCGCACCTCCTCATTTTACCAAAGAGCACCAAGGAATTGGAAATTGCACCAAGGCAAATGATCGAAAGCACCAAGGCAAATTATGGAGGACACCAATGTGCATGAGGACACCAAAAAAGCAAAATACTACCCACCTTGTCTGTACAATCCAACCTTGAAGAAAAAAAAAAAAAAAAAAACCGCGTGGCCGCGTCAATTCCGGAACTTTGGTCTGACCAGAGACCGAATATTTTTTTTTTTGGCCTTAGGTGAGGTAACCTCCGGGAATACATTGTATTACAATTTACGTCACGTGACATAAAACGGGAGGAATTTCTCCTTTTCTGAAAATGTCCCAAGTTTTTTTCCGAATTCATTTCGTAGACAATTGGACAGCGCCCGAGTATTTCCAAGTATATTGTAGGTTTAATTAACTGTTAATTGCTTATTAAAAACTTTTTTAAAATGAGTTAATATTTAATATTCATTGCTTTCACTAAGAAAACTTGAAATTCAACGACGGATCATCTGGGCGAACTTTTTGCTGCGTCACGTACTATTTTGAATTTGACGACCGTTACCGAGATTTTCCAAAACTCGGTCTTCATTCGGCTTCGCCTCCTAACAGTGCTATTTGGGTGCCTAAATTTTAAGATTCCAGATCAACATTAGTAAATGTTATCTTACAGAAATATCAAAATGTATAATCATAAACGTTTACGAAGCAAGTGATTTATTTAAAAATGTGCTAGTTTATAACGTTTACATGAACAAAACAAACAAACAAACAGTCAGGAGCCACCAATGTGGCATGAAGAGACCAGGTACAATTCATAAATACATAACGCAGTTTACCCATTCCTATTGGACGGGATTCCGTCACGTGGCCGGTCGTAAAAGGTTGATAAAACAACCGGCTGGCGTCTACTTTGCCAGTGTAATATGAAATTTGACTCCTATGAAATCCAGTCCCTTTTACTCTTGTATTGGGTGACCGGCTCGGGTCCTTATCAGCGTCCAGACTCCTAACATTGTGTTTAAAATCGGCCAAACATATTTTTATTCCCTGATTAATACAATCTTTTTGTACTTACACAAAATGTTGAGAAGATGAAACATCACTTTTGAAACCATTAACCAATTTAATACGCGTAATGTTTTCCATGTTTTTTACTACAACCACGAGAAAAAATTCTACTGAACCTAAAAAAAAAATCAAAATAAGGCAAAAACAAATTCCTTGAAAGTGAAAAACGCCACAGGGTTTCAAGTCTTATTTCCAAGCGTGTACGACCATAGATTCATAACCGATGAGGACATGTCTGGGATGAGACTTATCCCCATAGCGATCCAAAGCCCACTGCCACTGGTCTTGCAAATAATCATCCAGCGCTGCCGCTGGTATCAACGGTGTTTCTCCAAGATTTGTCTTCAATGACACTGTTGAAAAGAAAGAAGAAAAATCCAGGCGATTGACGCGTGCACAAGCGTGTGCACATTCTGATTGAATATCTGATAAGCACGCTAGTCAATAAAGGGATTAAAAAACACCAAACTTAGTCTTCAAGGTGGAGAATTAATGAGTAAAATATTTTACGGTCCCACTATTATTATTTAATTATGGGCAGTGAATTAACCAGTCCTTCTTTATCTGTATCCATACTCAAACTACTTCATTAAACCATTATGCTATATTAAAAGAAAAAAAAAACAGCAACATTTGAATTAAACGCCAATTTTCTGAAACACTTTGCAGAGAAAAGGCATCTTTTTTTACGATGAGGGCGCTGAAACTGCACAACTTATGGGATATGGGCTACAAATTAATAAACAAACGAAGTGTCAATTAAAGAGATGTAAGTTTAAAATGATGGCAATCTTTAACAACATGCGTTTTATACTTCAATTCCGTTTGTTTTAAACTCCATAACTGTGTCGTTACAGTGTCTCAATCTTGAAAAAAAACCGAGTTGGGTCTCGAACCATGTGTCTTGCCTGCTTTCGCAATTATCTGTAAAGAGTTACCTTTGACCTTGGTGTTTGACCATAGATATCATTATCATTTGTTGTATCTATGACCCAAGTTTGGTTGCAATTAACTTTTGAAATAAGACCAATTTTACATATTCAGGCAATTATACAACTTGACCTCATATGACCTTTCACCTTGGTATGTGATCTTTGACATCAGTATCATTATGAAGGTTGTGAAGTTTTGAAATGAGACCAATTTTACGAAACTTCAACCAAAATACCAACTACATGTATACTACATACATGCCCACACAGACACGCACACCCAGTCGTTTTTTGCTATGCTTCCGAGGATTGGCTTTGTGTTTTCCTTTGTCCCTGTAATATAACACTCTCCCATAGACTAAGCACACAAACCTGCGTTCGAGGACAATAGGCACCTTCCTTCAAGGATCAATGGCCCCTTTGTGCTCCTTTTGTTGTCTGTCCTCAGGCGTAATGCCATGCAGGAACACTGTGTGTTCACCGTCGATCGTGGACGTCCTATTGTCCCTCTTTTGTTTGTACTCTAACTTTTTAGGAAAACTCCCATAGCTTTTGTACACGACCCCAATCGCGGACGTATGATGGGAATCGTGAATGATATTGTTCTCTTTTGTTCCCTGGTATTTTTCGTCCACTGTTTAAAAAGATGAACACGTACCCACCCACCCGCACGTTTGTTTGTGGTGTAAATCGAGGATTTTCTTTTGTTCCGCTTCCCTTTTCCTTTGTTTGTACTTTTTCTCAACAGCTCTCCGATGATTGGTTTTGCACACGTTTTCGAACTGAGGAGTCCTTGATTCGGTTTCTGACCTCGATTCACCGATGATATGTGTGTCCTCGATTTACACCATAAACAAACGCACACCCACATACTCACCCATACTTGTTTCACATGACTAGTGTGGACTTTCCATTGCTTTCGTGTAGTTAAGAAAAACCAGTGAAAAAACTCATTTTTCTCAAACTGTGAAAACTCTTTCAACCCAATTTTTTTTCTATGATTCCCTTTAGTGTTTCTCTTCATTCTGCTACAGATAAACCTAACCCAAAAATGCCTCTAAACCTGTTTTCCAGAAATGGGGAAACACTGTGTGGACGTGGGGTAAGTCCACACAACGTCGGTGCTACCTACATTATGTGGACGTCTTTTGTTCGGAAGTCCACACTGCGTATGTAAGACAAACTCACCCAGGCACACACGTGTGTAAATACCAGCAATCGTGGACGCCCCATTGTCCCTAATCCTCTTTCCTTTGTTTGTACTCTTAACTTTTTAGCGACAGCTCTCAATGGTTTTGTACACGATTTGAGATCATGGACGTTCGGTCAACCGTGGACGTATTGTTTGCGCCCAATTCGGTTGTCCTACGTCCACGATTGACGGTGTTTACACACGCACACACACACAGACAGACAAAGTGATTGCATAGTCTCTTTCCTGAACAAAGTTTAGGCGAGACAAATGTGGTTCGAAAGCAATCCATTTTGTTTGCAAAAGCTTACATTTTAACTGAATTTCAGACAGGACCAGTTCGTGTCTCCGCACTTCACACTTAGCCTCGGCCCAGCCACACGCTTTGAAGACTTTCTGCGTTTCTTGAACTGATAGGTTCCACATGAACAATGATGACTTGTAGTCCTGAAAGACAAAAGACAAGGCAATACACCTCTGTTACCGTTCTGTCTGTGTCAAAAAGGCCGGCATGTGATTTTTACACCTCTTTAGTTAACATCATTGATTGAGGCTTTAAATAAGGTCTTTCCACGCATTTTTTAACACTAGTCCGGTCAATGTAAGTTAAGACCTAGAACAAATTGCAATAGAAACCATTCAAGCCACAAACGACTTTAAATAAATACACAAACACCATGTGAAAATCTCATTCTATGGAATGGAAGGGTTTTTTAAATCATTTTTTAAAGATTAAAATGTGGGACATTTTGTCCTCAAACCATTCGTCTGGTGACTT
Organism: Patiria miniata; assembly: GCF_015706575.1. NCBI lineage: Eukaryota > Metazoa > Echinodermata > Asteroidea > Valvatida > Asterinidae > Patiria > Patiria miniata. The sequence continues at coordinate 230,858 of NW_024037057.1, forward strand.
ACTTCGACTTACATGTCTGTATATGATAGGATAGGATGCATGACCTCATGCGAGTGCAGTAGACCACATGTTTCAAGTCTTCATTTTATACAGGGCACTACACTGCAAAAACTGTGGGGTAAATTCAACAATGGTGGTATCTATATAGGACCAGGGGTGTAAACGTTTTATACCCATGGTCTGATATAGACACTATCAGTGTTAAAGGTTTTTGCAGTTTGAAAAGTGTTCCGCCGCCGCTGGTCAAGAGTGAAATGCACTACTCCAGAAAAGCATATTTGACTCCAGTGTTGTAGTCGAGACCGGATAGTCCCAGACCGAGACCAAGACCAAGACCGAGACCAGCACCTCCAAGGCGGACCGAGACCGAGACCGAAATGGTCCGAGACCGAGACCGAGACCGCTCATAATAAATAACAATAATCTAAATAAAAAACAAGACAAATAATTATAGTTGTAAGTTGTAACCTTTCTATTCACGAAGATTACAGACAAAATTTTGACCAGTGGCAGTGTTGACAAATTGATACCTGACACCTTACTTGAGCAAAAAGTAGTTACACTTAAGAAATATGGGCTGTGATATGTTGTCTGCACCCAATCTTGACAAAAGTAACAACCGGTCTCAAGACCTTTAATACTGCTTGAGTCCCGACGAAATGATTCTTTCGGAATGAAACAGACCTCGGTTTGTTATTACTATTCAAAAAGATGATTGGCATGGTCCACCCCTGCCCTCGGCCTAAGACTTTGATCTGGGGCACGTTTATTACTTATAGAAATAATACACTTGTCACGCTGCCTAATTTCTTTTCTCTAAAGCTCAGAATTCAGCTAAAATTTCATTCCCGATTTTAATCCCGTTAATTTGTCTTCGTAAAGTTTTTTGAGTATACGTTCATTTTTTTTGACAATTTATATCTTATTTATAAGTTATGCCGATGACCTAAACGCATCACAAAAGGATTACACGAATCTCGGATTTCGGATATTTCCACTAATATTTTAGAGTCCGGTCTAGTGCGGTAGACACTTGAAATTTAACTTCAAATGGTTTCTCGCCCTTGTATCAAGTAGACCTGTTTATGTTAAGTTTTTCCATAAAACAAATGGTTTATTGAGCACAAAGTGATATATTTTAACCACTAAATAATTCAGGCAGTAAAACAATCTCAAATTTCCTGATTTTTTTTCAAGAAAATATCCTATAGTATTGTGCGGAAGAGCAAATTACCATATATTTCAATAATTGGTTGACATAGAAAAGTCGTATGCTGTGATCAGTCGTTTCTCGCAAAGTCCCATACGTGATGTGAACGGATATTCTGACCAGTAACGGACGCAAAAGAAAACATGACGCTCTCCATACGACTGTTTAGGTATGATGAAAAAGTAGTAGAGAAAAAGTGAACAAAAACACTTCTCCTCTCCATGATAAAATTCCTTAGCGTGATACAGCATTAAATACATTTTATTGCAATTTCTTCTAAGTCAGCTCCTGTGTTATTCTAAACTAACCGGACTATATACCTGTCAGCTTGTTAATTGACTGTTAACTTACATATTGGGTAATTGCGCCCCCGTGAGTCACGTTGGGCCACCACTTACATTTCGTAAGTACCCCCCGCCCTGCAAACATGACGCTGTGTTACGCTGATCGATGAGCTTAACAGAATCTTGTGAATGAAGTGACCTGTGACCTATGTATAAAGCATCTGACTGCAGATGTTCAAGTCCGCAGTTAGACAATGTGCGCAAATGCTATCGGAAAACTTATCATAGAAATCCGCGCATTCCATATCGGATGTGATTTACTGTTTCATAGCGGACCATGTTAACAAAATTATGAGCGTCGTATAATGCAACCCGACCGTTTGTGATTCGAAACGGAGCCTGACGGGAATTGTAAATTTACTACACAGATAAGTTTTACAGAATTTCTTACGCTATTACGTTTAAAAAAAAAAAAAAATCTCTAAACTGGAATAAAAGAGTTGTGACTCGGTCTTAACGACCGTTTAAAACCTTGCAGAGTCATGACCGTGATGACGCGCAGCACACAGGTCACGCAAAACCAACCAATCAGAGCGTGAATTCATCAGAGTATCCCAACGTCTGATGTTTGCAGGGCGGGGGTACAAGCGAACACTAACATCCGATTTTAATTTTTTTGCCGTGGGCTTGAGCTGCTTATTGGTGGGTGGGTGGGTGGGTGGTGGGTTGGTTTGTTGCAAGGTCGGATACGGGGGGGGGAGGGTCATGCCCCTCGCCCCCAAACAAACCCCTGTTCTTGTTTTTTTTTTAAGTGACGTCACAATAAAGGTAGGCAATGAGTACACCACCATCTTTTCCTTAAAAAAAATGGTTAAAGTGGTCAGATATTGCCTCATATTGCACCACAGACTATCTAGAATCCCCCAAAAAATTCGGGGCCCTTAAGCTGACCCCGAACCCCACGCCGTCATTTCTGGACCCACTTTTTGGGGGACCAACATTTTGTTTGGCCCCCTCCAAAATTGTGTTCTGGATCCGCCCTTGGTTGGTTGGTTAATGGACGCTTTACTCGGCTATGTGCAATTTGAGTATTACAGCTTTGCATTCGAAGACCGGTTGTGAAAACACTGATGCGACTGCATTTCATTTGCATATTTTTGCATATTAGATCACATTCGACTTGTTTTCGTTTTCTGTACTCTCCAGGTACCGGTAAGGCCGGCCCGAGTGCGCGGACGGTGCCGTAAGCCGTCTTCATGACCCGACCGCCGTGGCGTTCTACCACTTGGTACTTGTTTCTATGCTGTTGGTCCCCCGCGTTAAGACGAAATCAGCAACGCTGTATAGTTAACCATTTTTTATCGGTCTAAGATTTGACCCGGATTATGAATGCATCTCGATCTATACGCAAACCAAACAACAAAACTGATCCCCAAAAAGCTTGATCCAAATGAATTCGGAAGGATAACTGTTTAATTATACGTGTACCTGCACAAAAGCACCCCACTTCTCGTGACTTTTCAAGAACGAAGTCATTTGGGTGAAAATGAGGAGGTCATCGTGGTTGTCGATGATAACAAGTGCTTGCCCGCCCGGCTTCAGACACGCCGAGATGCTACGGAGCGCTTGGGTCTGCTCGGGAAACCAGTGAAGAACGAAGAAACAGACAACTTTGTCGAATCCCTCTCGCCAGTCCGGGTTGTCTCCCACGGCTCGGGCGTCCCATTGACTGTATGTTACGTTTGGTGCCGAGTTGGTCTTAACGGCCACCGCTACCATTTCCTCTGAAGCGTCAACGCCTAAAGGGAAGGGGAACAGAGATAAGGCACTCTGATGGATATGATGGTATATTAGCGGGGTTTTTTTGCGTAATTTCAAACAGCTGTGGGATGATCGTTTTTTTGAGCGTGGTTAAGCTGGAGGATAGAATAGTGACACAGGACCAGTGGCGTAGCCACCGGGGGGGGGGGGGCATGAAACCTTGTCACCCCCCCAGTCGCCCCCCCCCCACTGAGATTTAGAGTTTCTAAAAAAAATATCATTGATCTACATGACGCCATGGGCGTCAATCCTGGGGGGGGGGGGGTAACAGGGGACATGTCCCCCCCCACACACTTTTTGAAGGGTGGGGGACACAATATCAAAGTCCCCCCCCCCCTCCAGATTGTTGAACTCGTGTCTCATTTACAGGGCCCTATTATGTACTACAATGTATTTTTTGCTTAGAAAATATTGGTTAAAGTGGTCAGAAATTGTCTCAGATAGCACCACAGAGCATTTAGAATCCAAAATTTTTCGGGGCCCTTAAGCTGGCCCCGAACCCCACGCCTAAAGCTCAGAATTCTGGTAGCTGATTCAATGACTCCAACCTCGAAAACAATGTTCATTTTTTTTTCGTATGCCTTTAGCTGAGAAAACCTCGAAAATTATGTTTAAATTATTATCTTTTGTGCTAAGATAATTATTAGTTAAAGTGGTAAGAAATTGCCTCAGATCACACCACAGAGCATCGAGAATCCAATTTTTTTCGGGGCCCTTAAGCGGGCCCCGAACCCCACGCCTATAGCTCAGAATACCGATAGGTGATTCAATGACTCCAACCTCGAAAACGATGTTCAAATAATTATCTTTTGCTAAGAAAATATTAGTTGAAGCATGGAGGAAAGTGGTACGAAATTGCTTCAGATCACACCACAGAACATCGAGAATCATTTTTTCTGCAGGTCCCTTAACCCCACGCAGTTAGGGCTTCGCGCTTCGCGCTCGCATCAGTTCTGATAAAGGTATGTCCGCCCCCCCCCCCACTTTTGAGAAGCGATTAACGCCCCTGCATGACGCCCCCCCATGAAATGTTCAAGCCCCCCCCCCAGCGCCCCCCACTGAAAAAATTAAAAATAAAATAAAATAAAAGTCTATTGTTTTAATCCTAATGACCTTGGCCTTTGTCTTATGGGGTCCAAACTTATATGTTATACTAGCAAGCTACATATACTGGTTAAGTAAAAAAAACATTAAAAACATAAAAAACAAACAAATCAAATTAGAGGTTGTAGGAACAACCACACGGTGTTGGGCCATGGATTACCGCAAACTTTGCCACACACATCAACTCAAAATATGCATGTTTAAATCCATGTTTGACTTTTCAACATGCCGCCAGAGGGCGCTCTAACATTTGATGACGTCACCTGTATTTTTTTTTTAACAGTACTGCCTAGGCAGACACTCGAATCGTTGAAAGCAAGTTCGCATCTTCTGCAAATTTCAATTAATAAGGCACTTCCGGTTTTGACCGGAAGTAAGGGTCACGTGATTTGGCACTTAAAACCAAAAATGAAGACCCTGCAATATATTATCGATTGCCATAAAAAACAAAAACAAACCTGTAGCAGTTGATTTTATATTGATTTTCAAAGATTAAATATGGAAATATTTATTTTATTGCAATATGACACTTAATGACGTCATTGTGACGTCATCGCCAGAAACCTCCAGAGCTATATTTACTCTGCTATATGTAGCCACATCTTGATTATATCTCTCACGGTTGATTTTTTAGCAATTGTTTAAGGTTTAAAGGTCTTTTCATTATAACTTCCGGTCTGATGACGTCATCAACTTTTTTTTCGCGCACAGGAATTTTCTGCATTAAGTTCATCATGTATGTTAGGTTTGAGGCGATTACCGCAAATTTCGCCACATACATCAAGTGATAATGCGTTTTCGACGTTTTTTAAACATGCCGCTAGAGGGCGCTCTAACATTTGATGGCGTCACCCATTACTTTTTTTGAAAAGTCAATCCAGGCAGACACTTAAATCGTTAAAAGCAAGTTCATATCTTTTTCCACCTTTAAATGATTAGGCACAAAGTCACGTGATTTTACGCGCACAACATAAAACGAAGATCATGTATTACCATGTCGATTCCCGCAAATTTCAGGTTCCGGTCTCTCACGTTTGATTTTATATGGAATTTCAAAGATTAAATGTATTAAACTTTCGAGTGACGTCACGTGACCCATGATGGCGTCATGATTACGTAATTGCAAAAAAAACACATCTGCGGTGGATTGGGCATTCATGTATTGACAAATGAAGTTCATATATGTTTCCATTTTTCCAAACAGTTCTGGAGAAGGATTTGCTATGAATATGCTGAGAAGAACAAAAACAGTAAATTCTTACAAAACCAATAGGTGTTGGGCTCAAGGCCCAACCACTAATAAAACCCTTTGGGGTCCAAACTCTTGCAAGCTACCTTCATTGTATCAAGGTTCAAGACATACATGAACATACAATCCAGACATCGCAGTGGAACCAAATGCACACGCACACACGCACAGGAACGTACCGCACACTAGTTCCACCGGAATGTTACCGCAGGAATATGTTACCACAGGAATATGTTACCACAGGAATATGTTACCACAGGAATGGTACCACAGGAATGGTACCACAGGAATGGTTACCCCATGAATGGTACCACAGGAATGTTGCCACAAGAATGTTACCACAGGAATTGTACCACAGGACTGTTACCACAGGCATTGAACCACAGAAATGTTACCACATGAACAGTGCTGTGGTAATGTCCCCCCAAAAAACACAAGAACTTTCCTGTGGTAATGTCCTGTGGTAGTTTTTCGTGGTAATACCACAGGACATTTTCGTAAGGGCGCCAGCTGCTCCAGGGAGGAGGTGTTGACGCACCTATTTTTCCGGCTATCGTAGGTGGAATTTTGTGTGTTTGTTTTCTCGAGAAACTATATGTGAGCAGTATAGCCCATAAAGCCTCCTATGATAGGCCAGAAATGCCGACTTTTTAGACAACCCTCCCCGTATGTATGGCATACGCAGTGCCCCCCCTCCCCCATCCCATAAGTTGGGGCAAAAAGGAAGATAGATGTCCTGTACATACACTGTATGTTTTCGGTGTGGCTGTTCTTGCACAGTATAATGTACATGTATACGGGCACATGTATAGTTCATGTACATGTGCATTTTGTTGTTGTACACCACACAGTATTACGAATGCTTAGTACACTTGCTGGCTATAATATTGTTGAAAGGGTCTTTTATTTGTTAACGTCGCGGTTTCCACATTTTTTTCTTCAGCAGTGATCGTCAATTGATCACGAATATTTAGTAGTTTTAGGGGAAAGTTACGTTTATTCATGAGAAAAGAACAACGTAACACCAATGTTATTACTTAATGGATATTTTATGCCCCGCCGGCGAAGACGAAGGAGCATACTGTTTCCGCCTTGGCCGTCCGTGTGGGTGTGCTCAAATGTGTATCCTTGTGGAGACACGAACACAATAGGGAACAAAACATTGTAAAGGTCTCCACAAGGCAATTGCTATAGATGAATAGGTCTCCACAAGGTTTTCACGAAAACGATATATGGATTTTACTCAAAAACAAGGAATTTCCAAGGTGGGTTGATTTGTCGCAAATGGAAGAGTTTAAGAAAAGGGATATTAAGTCCGAATTTCAGCAAAGGAAATTAATTCTGGTTAAAATAACAGCATTTTGAAACTTCAATTTCAAAATTGAAAACTGTACTAAACGAGAAAATAAAAAAGTCTCCACAAGGTTACACATTTGAGAGTGTGTGGTAATGTTCCTGTGGTACATTTGTTATTATTCCTGTGGTAAATGTTCCTGTGGTAACTAAATGTTCCTGCGGTTCATTTGGTATTGTTCCTGTGGTAAATGTTCATGTGGTACGTTGTTTTTATTCCTGTGGTAAATGTTCCTGTGGTACGTTGTTTTTATTCCTGTGGTAAATGTTCCTGTGGTACGTTGTTATTATTCCTATGGTAAATGTTATTGTGGTACGTTGTGTACGTTGTTATTGTTCCTGTGGTAAATTGACCACGGTATAATGTTTTGTGGAAATGTCGCCGGGGGGGGGGGGGCAAAGTTCCTTTGTTAGTTCCTGCGGTACCTGTTCCTGCAGCTGTGGTATTAATGTATATTTGATAATGTTCCTGCGGTATTAATGTTCCCTTGGTAATTGCTGGATGGGATTCCATTGTTTCCAATTGGACGGGATCCTTGAGGTAGAATATCCATGGTTTCTTCTTCACATGTACCAACATCATTGGTGGAAATTAAGTTAGGAAAGCTGGAAAAGAAACAAACTTGTTAGTTTGTATGAATCCATATGGTGTTCAACAAAGAAAAAAAAAATGAGCAGATGCAGTTCCCCTTTTAAGTTGTATTTTAGTTGCAGTCAAACTCGAAAACATTTTTGTACATTTCTGTAAGGCCAAAAAAAAAAAATACTTGGTCTCTGGTCAGACCAAAGTTCCGGAATTGATGCGGCGACGCGACTTTTTTTTTTTTTCAAGCTTGGACTGTTCAGACAAGGTGGGGTACTATTTTTGCATTTTTTGGTGTCCTCATGTACATTGGTGTCCTCCATAATTTGCCTTGGTGCCCTCGATCATTTGCCTTGGTGCAATTTCCCGTTCCTTGGTGCTCCTTGGTACACAAATTTGAGGAGGTGCGGCAATAGAGGCTCCTGTTGGAGCTACCGCCGAAAATATTGGGAAAAAAAAGATTGACGCGCATGATTAAATTCGACGCGCGTGCTGACCAGAGACCGACTATTTTTGTTTGGCCTAATATACGTTTTTTTTATTAAAAACAAATTTAACAATCAACGTTTGTAATAATACCAAAGAGTGCATGCAACAACCGATCACTTAACCCTAAAGGGGCCGGGGGGCGGAATCCGCCCCCCCTCAACATTTTCCGCGATAGCTTCGCGACCCGAGCTGTTATGACTTTTTAGCCTCGAGCTTTGCGCATCTTTTGATACCAAAAACATAAAAATCGGACCACGGGTTGGCACGTAGTGAAAAATTTTCAGGCGCTACGCGCCGTGAAAACTGAATTTTCGCATATACGTCGTGTACACCGAGCAGAATTGCCATTCCTACATATGAATAATTAATTAGCCATAATTCCAAAACCCTTTGACCTATAGTCATGAAATTTCTTGGGCATGTTTAGGAAGAGTTGCTCTATGCATGTGCTGAGTTTCAAATTTTTTCGTTACTCGATGGCCGAGATCTTGGGGGGGGGCGGAATCCGCCCCCCCCCCGGCTGAGAGATGGTCAAAATAACCCGGCCCCTTTAGGGTTAAGTATGGAATATTTGCGGTAACATCCTGTGAATTGATTATTAACTTGTGTGTAATTTACGAATGCAGAAGTTAAACCAGGAGAGTAATTTACCATAGTCATGAGCAGATGGTGTTACTGAAGTTCGTCCAAGTTCCATACTTGATATATAAAGTAATGAGTTTGCATTTAACTTTTACTATGTTTAAATCTAAATGTTTGGTGTCATTTCATGAACAATATATCTTCTTACCCCTTTTAAATTCCCAGTCAAATCACTTGAAGACAAAGTTTTCCAATTTGACACAAAGAACACAAACAGTTTATACTTTTGATGAGGCAGATCTGATAATAAAGATGGCACCGAACAAATGCAGCATTGTCATCAAGTCATATGTGACACGGTTTAGAAAGAGCATGGGATTTTTCAAAAAAGCTTCCATGTTGAATATGCGAGGATGCAAACTGGACTGAATATTATATAATGCCAATGACAAATTGTAGAGTTTTGCAACCCCACTAATTGATTCTATGAAGTTGTAATGGGAATTCCTCACTGATCCACGTAAATGTCTTGCAACAAATTCCTACATTGGCACTAGCTAGCTATAGAGACATCATAATTCAGACTTACCCGTGCATTAGACAGACCATGGAGCTATACAAATAGCTCAATGAACAGACTACTGCAAGATCCATTCAGCATGACTCGATCCACTCGGTCCAGTTTTCATCATCCAGAAAACTTAACATGCCACCTACTAATACTATAGTATGTTCAAGCTCACATTAACACACTATATAATACTGGCAATTGATCTTTGCTTACAGGCAGAAGTGAGGCACTTATTTCATACAAATATTCACTGTTTTGAATTCTGCCATGTCCTGCCCCACGCACAACTCTACTGCTGCTTGTAGTGCTGTGATTCAAACTGTACTGGTTTTGCTCTTATTTTAACCAGAATTAGTTTCCTTGGCTAAAATTTGGAAATAATATCCCTTTTCTAAAACTCTTCCATTAGCGACGGATCAACCCACCTTGGAAATTCCTAGTTTTTGAGTAAAACCCATATTTCTATTTCGTGAAAACCTTGTGGAGACCTATTCATCTATAGAAATTGCCCTGTGGAGACCTTTACAATGTTTTGTTCCATATTGTGTGTGAGTCTCCACAAGGATACGAATTTGTGGTCAGTAGGGTAACTGTGTGGGTGACCGTTCGTGTGCAGAACATGACCCCTGCATGGTTAATACACTGTGTATATGGAATCACGCATGGGTCACGCATGGGTCACACACTGAACAGGGCACTCAAGCTCACGATGTGGTTGTGGAGAACAGGATACAGTGTACCTTGCAATACACATGTACATTGTACATGTAAGTATGCATGGGCTTTATGTACATGTACTGTACAGTAAACGTTTAGTACATATTGGGGCAATATTTGTACATGTATTTTTTTATTTCGGTGTGTTCTTATTCGGGTTTATTAGTTATAATTTATGTACATTGTATATTGGATGGTAATCTTTTTTTCCTTTGGTAAATTATGTGGTAGCAGAACTATCATATTTTTTTTAAAGTTGCACATATAAGGCGAAGTAAAAAAAACAAAAACAAAAAATGTTTCTCGTCCCTGCCAGCTTCCTTTTTGGAGGCCCCCTGGATTTTTTATCATGTTTTTAATTTTGAAAAATGCAGTAAAACAAACACCGAAAGGTACACGGTTAAACTGCATATGCAAACTGTTCATTGTAGACTAATACAACTCTAAATGACTGTAAATGTGTTCAGTTCTCTTGTCCAACTTGTCTTTCATTTTAAAAGTGTCTTTGAACAGTGGAAACACCAACGGTTGCAGGAATTTTTTAAATGGCGGCCATCTTGAAAAAAAAAAGAAGCCCCTCTCAGCTTCCTCCTTTTTTTCAGAAACCCGGACGAGAAACATTTTTTTTTAATACGGCCTAAATATACATTCGGCCTAAATATATCATTTTTGTGTGTGTGGTATTTAGCATATATGGTACAACAGAAGTACCACATGATATCGAAGGAACCACACACATTTATGTGGTACTCTCCTCCGATTCCACTGACCTGTGGTAGTTTGTGTGGTATTTAGTACAGTACAACAGAAGTACCACAGGATATCGATGATTGGTGGCAAATACCACACACATGTATGCGGTACTCTCCTCAAATCCTACTGTTCTGTGGTACTTCGTGTGGTACCTACATGTACCACATGAATACCACAGGACCGCGTTGGCATTACCACATACATTTGTGTGGTACTCTGGTCATATATACTTTTCCTGTGGTAATTTCTGTGGTAAACATATGTACCGCAGAAGTACCACAGAAATACCACAGGACATTTTCGTAAGGACGATGCAGAAGCCGAGGAATGGAACTGATCTTACCTGTTACACTCTTGACTTTCCCTGCCATTGACTTGGTTTCTTCCCCAGTACCGCATCCAACGTCCAGTACCGTGTCTGTTGGTCTCAACTCCAGTTTGTCAATGTGTTGCATGATGACGGAATGTTGGGCGAATCTGCCATCCCCGCAGTAGTCGTTACTCGCTGAGAAATTCATGAGAGATGCTAATTTTTCACTGGTCGAAACAGACTATGAAAGTAATGATAATCTTTAGGAACTATGACTGTGTCTGAACAACCCCGCATGACTTCATTCACACACTGAACTGTCGGGTATCAAACGCGTTTTGCATGATTCATGTTCAGCATTGACGGCATACGACCTTGAACTGTGACATGAACATTACGCTATCATCATACATTGGCTCTCTCACCCTGGTATTGACGTTTGCATGTGCAAAATTTTTGATCACGTGGGCAAATGAGGAATAGTCTGGTGCGTGCTGTTGCGTTACATTGCGTTTGATTTTTTATGCAGTGTCTGGGGTAAAAACAGAATCAATTCGTCGCAGCGCGAGCATATATGGCGTGAGTTACGAAAACACGCTTTTATTTTAATTAAACTGTTACGATCTTAACAAAACAACTTGCAGTATCATATGTCATATTAATATTAACAAATTAGGAAGGAAATGAATGGTTTTGAGAAGGCGTGGACGAATGATCGCGAAAACACGTACTGCACGTTGTGAATAACAAACCACGTACACGATATAAATCCATTTCTGGCCAATTGCGGTATAGAATCAGAATACAGAAAGAAAGTGTCGTATCCAGGGCTATTGGAAACGAGGTTGGAAATAAAGTGAGCACTCGGGACGAGGTTGGTGGAGGGGAACACTCTACGCAGTGGCGGATTTGCCCCCCCCCCCCTCCAGCCTGAGACAAATGTTGTGTAGAATGGGGAAAACATTTATGTTCAAATTGCCTTAGTTAGAATGCAGGAGAAATCACGCTGGTACCCTCTGTCGATGGGGGCGCTTTTCAAAAACGACGATTATGCACACTAACGCACAGTATAACGGTGCTTTTCAGGGCGATACGTACGCGACGTTAAATGGCGACGTTAAATGGCACAAACAAGGTACGACTTTTTTTTTATAAAAAGAGCACTTGTTCAGAAAAAAATGCTCTTGTTAAAAGAAGGACACTCTTTACAAATATTGGGGGGGGGCAGTCTTTACATAATATGGGGGGGGGGGGAGTATAGATACCCCAAGGCTACGTCTATGCTACTAAACTCTACACAGTGGCAGTGGCCAAAAAATAACTTCAACTTTAACTAGTAAACATTTCAACTAATTTTGTGCTCCTTAACAATTAGATAATGAAATCGAATTTGAAAAACCTGTTACACTCTTGACATCCCACGTCCAGTACCGTGTCTTCTGGTCTAAAGTTGAACTGCAGTTTGTCGATGTATAGTCTTTGAATTAGACCATGGCGAAAGCCATGCTCTATGATGCATGAGCAGAGTTGCTGATTAATTAGACAAGACCCCGCCTCTCGACCTCCTAGATTTTGACTAATCAGCGGGCTCTTTCTATTTCGGGTCTTCGGTCATTTACCCGTTGCGCGTCATGGACATGGATATAAAAAAAAACTGAGTCACGGCGGTGGCGGCGCTCTGTATCATGCTACGCGAATGCGCGCACGGCTGTTGTTGTCTCACAAAACACTGCATTCGAATACGGGCGATTCCCAATAGTGCGCCTCCAAGAGTTTGCAACGCGTTGGCCAATCACAATGCGCGAAATCTGTCGACCCAATGCGCGTTTGGAAAAGGTCGACTGATTTCGCGCATTGTGATTGGCCAACGCGTTGCAAACTCTTGGAGGCGCACTATTGGGAATCGCCCGTATTCAGTCAGTTGCCGTGTCACGCATGGCTGCTCTATTTTCTCGACCAGACAACTGACAGCAACGCGAGGCCAGCGAACGATGGCCGTAAAAAGGGCTTTAGAAAATTCGCAATTTTCATGCCAAAACACAACTGATCCAAACAAACAAAGCTGTCTCAGGTAGTTAAAGACCTACTAAATGCATCTATCGAGGTATTTTTTTGTAAAAAAAAATGATTTCGATGAATGTTGACGATATTATTTCACGGACAAATCGACTTATATTATGTCATGAAATATATGGGTTTTTTTCGACAACAACGAAAGTCTCCCAAATGTTAATGTACTCAAGGGAACGAATGAACCTTTATCTACAAAAAATCTCGGGAACGTGATGTCGTTCATATCTTAAGAATTCGATGTACACCTAATGTTTCTAACAACTTTTCGTTGGAAAACAACAATATTTTTCACGAACGCGAAAAGATCGTCGCTATTGCATGCATCGAGCTTGAGATGGCTTGCTTGATATTCACAAGTCATTCATTACACGTTCGCACGTGCTGTTCAGGCCGTTGGCCTCATGGTTGGCCTACTTACGTTCGTTTACACGCGTACATGAGATTGCAAACCATGGAATCTCGCAAAAGTCTTCTGATCATTTTACAACCGGCGATTTGAACTTAACACTAGAAGTCTCCTGCACGTGTTTCACATGAAAAAGAAGCGTATACTTTCCTCTATCTACTAAGCCTTGCCATTTCTTCAAAAGCAGTTATTTTTGGTATCAAAATAAAGCACACGACTTCAACTTTTAACTTATTTAGCCATCTTGGCCAAACAGTGCACGTATCCAGGTACTTTTGTGTTACATCTCGTAAAAACTCGCGTACGCTTTTGGGCTATGCGTGCGTGACCTCAGAAACTGAGAAGAAACTGAGGTCAATCAGGGCTGTGTGCGCGACATGACGTCGACACGGGGCTTTATCTCTATGGCCAAGGTCATCAGGCCGACTGCGCGCTTTGTCTGGTTAACATGGGGTAATTTTGACCGAAATTTTGACGCACGAAATGCCGATTTTTTAAACACCCCCGTACATATGGCATACACAGTTTTCTCCCCCCCCCCATTCAATAAATTGGGGAAGAAATTCAGATAGATAGACTCTGTTGGACCAAACTAGATGAAAATTCATTCGTTTGGTAATGCGTTTTAAAATTCTTAAGGGCTTCATCAATATTAATGCCCTTCATAAGTTTCATCCAGCCTCGAGAATTGGGCGAAATGATTATAGCCTGAAACTCGGTATTCCTTTTGCCCGAACTGATTGTTTCAAACATTCGTTCTTTATACGTACTGCAAATGAGTGGAAAAGTCTGCCCGAACACGTCATCCAAAGTCCATCTGTGAAAGTGTTCAAAAGTTCCCTGTTTGATTTCTTGACATTTTAGCTTAATATAGAATCTTTTTATTTTTGTGTTTTTATTAGGCAAGGTTTTCGTTTTATATCTTTACATTTTTTATTAGATAATTATTTATATATATTTTCAACTTTCATTTTTGTTTTATTATTATAAATTTTAACACGTTTAATGCTTCTCTGTTGTGTGTAATTTGGTTTTGTGCATTTCCATTATTGTTTAATGTTATTTTGTTCTTATCTTTCAGAATTATTTTTTCTAGTGTAAACGATTGTTTGTTGCGCGTAATTGTTTGATACTATCTCTATTTTATCTCCTTTGTTTTTGTTGGCCAGTTGGCGTTAGGGTGTTTTTTTTCCACTTCTAAATTTATATGTACTTATTTTTAACGTTTTATTATAGTGTGTAATGTATGTCCGCGCATCAATTTTATTTTTCTTTTTTTTTTTTTGGTTTTTTTTGGTCACAGATTTTATCATGTTTTTTTTCTTGTTCCTTTTTTTCTTGTACGTTAAATTTCAAATATTATCCTTTTGTTTTACAGTTTACATGATTACTTTAAGTTTTTATCTTTAAATCATTACTTTTAAGTTCTAATATTATTTTATACGGGAAGTGATTGAAGATGGGCTGTACAGCCTTTCCACAATAATAATAATATAATAAATTTGCATTTATTATGCGCATATACCATAACATGTTTAAATACGCATTACAACATTTGAACAGTATAGATAAAATATTAAAAGTACAAATTCGAATTAAACATTAGTCTTAAATGTAAAAAAAAACACTAGATATTTTAGAAAACACTGTCAAAACAATGAAACTTAAAATTACAAAAACAAGACCTACATTTAAAATAGATCATACTAAAACCTTAAACGAATGCCTTTGTATAAAGGAAAGGCTTATGCTTAGTCTTAAAAAAACTGTTAGAGACTGAACAGACTGAATTTCAGGCGGTAGCTGGTTCCATAAGCTGGGAGCGGCTTGTGCAAATGCACGATTTTCCATAGTCTTTTGCATTCTCCCAGATGGATAGTCCAAAAGCAACCGCCCATTGGATCGCAGGGAATACTTGGAATGGACCTTAACTTTCAACATGTCTATAATGTATCTGGGAGCAAGATCACAAAGAGCCTTGAAGGTCAACAGAAGGGTTTTAAAGTGTATGCGAGATACGACTGAGATTACTTTATCCCAAATGAATCACCTCTTGGTAATAGGGAATGTTAAGCAGGGACTGGTTTTAGTAACTGGTTGGCTTGGTAACGCTCTCAGAAAATCGAAGAGTGTTGCATTGAGATGAGCCTGTGATTACCGGAAGAGTGATTGTCAGGGAGAATTGATATCGTACATGTGTCAAATAAAAACTGGTTCCTAATACGTACGCTCGGGCCTTGTTTTTTTCCTTGCTGCCATAAAAATGGTGGGGGGGGGGGGGCAATAAGGGGCAAGGATTTGGGTTTTTTTTATTGGGGGGGGGGGGAGTCAAAATTAAATTTGATGATATTCAAAATCTATAGGGGAAAGTAAGGAAGAGCCCAACAACTAAATGGTAACTAAAAGCCTGTGTACGCGCGCGTGCCCATTCTCAATGGTCCGGAAATAAGACACTGGAGCAACTTAGAAGTGTAGTTGGTTGTTTTATGAATGGGAAATGTATCCACCCGCAGAATGGTCTACAACAAATGTATAACAAAACAAAAAAAGAAGTTGACTGCACACTATCCACGGCTGTATAAATGCATTTGTGTTTTGTCTGCCAAGGTTCCAATGTATATAATGCTTTCATTGGCCCAATGTGTTTCCACAGAACCGATGATTCATCCCCTATGTTCAACTTGTCATGAATCTAAACAGCGAAAACAATAAACATAATTAATATATTTGTTGATAAAGTGTTAATGGAAAATGGCGGGGGGAGGGGGTCGTTGAACTGGGGGAAAAGGAAACAACAAATGCCCCCACCTTCCAGCAGCGCCGCCACTGGCATTGCCACGTATTGTTTGTTATAGAAAATGATGTTCTCATTAAGGTGAACGCAGGATCTGTGGGTTACCGGCGACTGTTGTAAATGACCAACTGGGTTTGCTTTTGTATTTGTGCGCTAAATAAAAACTGAAGCTCGAATTACTAACATGTTTTTTTGTTATAAGATGGAATTTTGCGTCGGGTGATATAAATCAAATTAGGTTTTGCCC
Source organism: Patiria miniata (assembly GCF_015706575.1). NCBI lineage: Eukaryota > Metazoa > Echinodermata > Asteroidea > Valvatida > Asterinidae > Patiria > Patiria miniata. The sequence goes on from NW_024037057.1 coordinate 247,404, forward strand.
TTCACCGACGTTTAAACACTGTATATTTTCAGTGTGTTACCTCCCGAGTGAAAGCTGGAAAAAAATCACTCGGGTGGGACTCGAACCCACGACCTCCTGCTTTCTAGTGCAGATGTCTTACCACTCGGTCAATACTATGACATCCAGACCTCGCGCGCCCACGCAGTTAACGTGAGACAGCAAAATTAAGGAGGTATGGGATTTCAGTCTCTCTGTGAGACAGTTCAGTTGTAACTGCAGTTTTAATTCTATGTTTCAATCTGTCCGTGTGTCAAGGATCATATTGCGGTCGTACACTTTCACAGCAATTCAGTGCTTGGATTTGTATGATGAAGTTACAGCCTGGACCGAGTATGGAGTTGTTCAAGTCTCTTGAAAGAAGTAATGTCTGCGTTTTTTTTTTTTTTTTTTTTTTTTATGTACACACTTTGCAGAGTGTTAAAACTGCCAGAATTGACTTCTCGTACAGGGACGATGACAATTCGAATGATATTTGGGTCTGTTGGATTAATCACATGGAAAATAACATATAATCAGCAAGTATTTCCGAGCCTCAAACGTATCCCGCACCTGCAGCATTTCAAATGATCTCTATTGTTCGGTATACATTGTACTTGTACCTACGTGATTTTAATCACATCATCAAGAGTCGGTCGTAAGTTTATCACCCAGCCATCCAAGTTCAAGTCGAGTGAAAGCTATTCGAAGTAACAGTGACGAAGCCGTTCCTTTGTCAATGTTCACCGCTTTTATTTGTGATCTGAAATTGTTATTTTATTTGATAGCATATATTTTGAGATAAATTGCCATCCCAGCACGTTGACTCTGTAAGAGTTAACCTTTGGCCGTTTTTGAATCGTGCGCTGAATATTCGATGGCAAAATATGTGGACTTACAGCAAATTATTGTTTATATGCTGAAAAAAAAACCAGGCTGATAGACCAAATTGTTGTGCAATGGTTGACCCAAATTCATTGTTCCAAATTATCCAGGTAAAGCTTCTATGCATGAACGTTTCCTAATTCCTATATTCCAAATCTTCATGACAACGGCAGTGATAATTAATCCACGAGCTGCGGTAAAGAATTCTAAAGAACGATAGCTGAACAATTAACAATAATTGGGTCATTTAAAAATGGGTTATTTCTGTAGGTGAAATTCTGTCACAGATTGAGAGCGACTTATATTGATCCGATTACACATATTTATGGTGTGCTTCTTTTTATTTGTCAAAGACACTGACCGCAACGTTTTGTTTTTCTCACGCATACGCGTATTTGTTTTGTTTTTTTCATGAGAAAGAGATTTGGCTGAAGCATTGTCCTAAGTAATAGTCCTACAGCTGCTATTTTGTGCAGAAAGATACCGCTAGCGATTTTTTCTTAAATTATCGATCACTAAGCTACGCTGTGTAGTGTAGCCAAGGGAAGAGTTATTGGTTTGGTCTAGCAGGGAACTCTTCATGTGGCCGAAGGCTACTTATAGTTAATAAATATTGATGTGAAGCGAGTGGACACGGAGAGATGACTAGATTTGATTAATTTATTCGGATGAATCTATACAAAATATACAGTTGTGGCTCTCTCGAATATATATACAAAAAAACGACAGTCAAATGGGTATACAGTTGTACGTCTGTGGAATTAAAGAAAACGAAAATGGACATCTCATTAGTTTGTTATCATTTAAAAATACATGTACATAGCAATTCAATTCAGCATTTACAGCTTAGCTCCGCAATGTAAATACGTTAATTTATCTGTAACAATTGTACCATATAATCCTGAAAGAGGTTCAATATATTTTCTTCTCAGAGTTCCAAGGATATGCAATAAATGCATTATAAAATCCCAAATCCATCCATTAATAATAGGCCAGCTAATAATTATTATTGTCAGAGTCCGTGTCCTTTAGGACACACCGTAGTGTTTATGCAAAACCGTGATTCCATCATGTCTATTTATATCACATGTGACTTGCCATCTTATAATGCGCTGTGCGAAACGGTCCTTTTCGGGTCCGCCACCAAACGTGTAGGTAGTTAGATTAAATCGTGTCCCAAACTCTAACTATTAAGGATAAATTTGCTAGATATATTACATAATTACTATGCCATATTCTCTCATTATCATCCCTGTTTCCATTGTGCAAATCTCAAGTCCATGTGCTGAATCGAAAAAGGGTAATTTGGGATTCATTTATCGTATCAATCTGGTGAAAACGTTTGCGGGTAAAGCACATGGTTGTATACAACGACTGTTTCATGTCGGGTACATAAAATTACTGTTGCATGTTTTAATCTTAGCTTTTGCTGATAAAATTGGAAAAACTTCAACATCCAGGAATTTAATTATTTAACTAAAGCTATTTGGAATGTGTACATATATTTGTAAAACTTGTCATCGTGGAAACTGGTTGTCATCCATTTAATTTTTCCTTGCTTAACAAAATCCAATCAGTTACAAAACTAATAAGATAATTCTAACATTTAAACTAATATTTGGCGGAGCCTCATGGTGCATAATACTGCCCATGGTCTCTGAAACAGTGCTTTAGTTTACTTAAGCATCAGGTAATAAGAGAAACTTGAAGAAGCACGTTCTACTTTAGTTATTGCTTTACATTTCTTGCTAATTCACCTTACAATTATGGCCAATTATGCCTAAAGCTGGTGGGTAAAGGTGATATTTTATAGCATGTATTCTCTTTAATATCGAGAACACTTCTCTTTCAAGCATAATTACAATTGAAGAGAATCAAACCCTTTGTATTATGTGAAAATCTATCCATAGTATCTTTACACAAGGCTTCTACAAAATTTACAATAAAAATTGAAAAGAAAGATATAAAAATTAGGTGTGTACTCACCGCCTAGGCTGAACAACGGTCGTGCCACCACCAAACGAAGGGGAAATTGTCCCCAACTAGCTGTAGTTGAGCTATAATCAGAGCACTTCTAAATTGTAGGTGTGGTCTGATCGCAAGCAAGTGGATGAGTGTCTCTAGCAATGCCTTGTCATTACACGAAAGCTAAGTTATGCAGCACGCAATGCAGCTCAGAAAGTGTTAACAATATTCTGGAATGCAAGGTATGTTGGAATGTTCCTGGCCAATGTAGCTGGTTATGCTAGAATGTGATTGCAGGAAAGTTAAGGAACCAAGCGAGGGCGTTGCAATAAAAAGTTTCTGTAACTACAGAGGGCGCTAATTATGTTATCAAAATAATGGCTCATCATATTGTACAGCCTATGTACTATGCTTATGATTATATTAGAAATATTACCGAGACCTGTCTGTTGTAAAACACGACAGGTCACACTCACCCCCTAATTTAAAAAAGAAAGAAAACTATACGAGGAATAAGTAGACTATGAGGAATAAGTAGCAGTAGTTAGATGGTAGTATGTGCAAGTTCAAGTTTCTGCCTCTACAAATGCCAACTTATCCTAGAATCTTCCTAGAGGATACTGCATGGTGAATACCTAGTGATCAATATCAATTAGAAATATCTCGTAGTCCAGACTCAGTATATCACTAAGAGCGAGTTGACCTCATGGACTAATATAAAGATGTTCTAAATATCACAATAAAGATGATAAACTAGGCTACTATTCAAACCAAATGTCCCCTAGTATGATAGAACTATCTAGGAGGGTATTATACAAAACAGTCCAACCTAGGATGTCCCTAGAAACGAGTTAACCTCAATGCACTGATGAAACCTTCTAGTCATTCTGCGAATAGGGCATGTAAACGGCTGATAAGAAACTTGACAATACCTACAATTTGCTAATTAAACTGACAATGCGGTCACATCTAAATATGCGAAGTAACCTTGACACTATGGCCTTATTTTAAATTTATTTCAATCTACCCTTGATTAAAGCTAATTTATAAATGTATATTAATTAAAAATATGTACAAACTTCATAACTAAACCACTGTAGTCAACCATCCAATGACTTCATGAACGTTACAACATCAACAATTCTCATCCTGTGTCGCCAACACCACTGAAAACATGGCTGGATCAATATGACAAGGATACATGATGGAAATAGCCAGAGTAAATGAAAATATCCAACTATTTGTCCAATGTTAATTGCTACAAGAAGGATCACAAGAAACATCAATAGCAATATTATTTGTCTGTTGCTATCAAATGCGATATGTTGGCGATTCAAGACTGAGCGTGGTTCACGATGTGGATTACTGTGTTGACCCTTTGTAGTTCGTCGAGATCGACGCAATGCAACTGGAGGTCGTTGTGGAAGTTGACGTCTCAATGAAGGTTTTGGAGGGGGTCTTGCCTCAGGATCTGGGGCAACCGGTCTATCTGGCTCTTGAACCGAATCCACAACTACATCCTCAGCCGGCAAGAAAACTTCAATGTCATATTCCGAGTCTGAACCAGAATCTGAGGAACTCACCATCACCTTATCTATTTCCTGACTTGGAGAAGGAAAGGATGTTGGGATTGTAGGGACCAATTTCAGCTCAGCCGAATTCACGGTTTTTTGTTTACCGCTTCCAACTGCCAGTTCTATGAAGTACACAAAAGAAGTCATATCTGGTCGCTGTACTACTCGATATATGTCTGGAAAATAATAGTCCTGAATCTTACTTCTGCCACGACTATGTTTACGAAGGTAAACAAGATCACCTATTTTGAAGATGTTGGGATTAGCTTTGCGGTCAAAGTGTTTCTTGCTCTTCCTCAACTGGTGCTGTAGCTTGGTTTGTGCTAACCGGTAGGCTTCTTTAAGTCGAGACTGATGAAGTAGCAGCCAATTGTCGTCAGAACCCTTTAACACATCTGTGTTTAGTAACAAGTCAACCGGCAAGAAAGGTTGACGACCAAACATTAGATAAAAGGGAGAAAAACCTGTAGAAGAGTGTTCTGTGGAATTGTAGGCAAAGACTAGTTCTGGTAGGTACTTTGGCCAAGCACGTTTCTGTTCGTCTGACAGGGTACGAAATAGGTTATGCATCGTTCTGTTGAATCGTTCGCATTGTGCATTGCCCTGAGGATGATATGCTGTAGTTCTTGATTTGTGGATGTTGTAGAACTGACAAAAGTGCTGAATTAGCACACTCTCAAACTGACGACCCTGATCAGAATGAATACGTCGAGGAACCCCATATTTCATGAACCACTCTTTGACTAATGCAGCAGCTGTAGTCCTTGCAGTTTGATCCTTTGTTGGAACAGCTACAGTGAACTTTGTAAAAATATCCGTGATCACCAAGACATTTTCTGTATGGTCTGTGGATGGTTCTAACAATGTGAAATCAATAGCAATGATCTCCAAAGGCTTTGAGGCGACCAAATGTCCCAGAGGATTTCTCACAGTTGGTGTAGGTAGTTTGGCAACCGAGCAGCGCTCACACTCATGAACCCATTTCTTCACATCACGGTACATATGCGGCCAATAACAACGACGACGAATCAATGACATTGTTCTCTCTTCTCCTTGGTGCCCAAAGTCATTATGTAAGCTTGTAAGAATTCTCGACTTGAGTGATGAAGGCAGAACTAGCTGATGTAGTGGACCAAGTTTAGGATCCGTTACCTCCCTGTACAAAACACCATTTCGAAGTGAAAGATGTTTAGTCTGTCTCAAAAGAACTTTTACAGCGGACGATTCTGTTTTCCTACTGGCTTTATCTGTGTCTTTGGAGTTGTGGTAACCTAAGTAGCGGTGTATGTCTGGATCAACTTCCTGTAATTTGATCAGTTCGGAATTTGACAAAGATGGAAAGGCAGATATAGTGGAGCCAATTTCTGCTTGAATTCGCATTGGACCAAGGTCAACGACATTCTCCGACATTTTCACCTGCAAATCCACTGGCAAAGGAGTGAAGGGAAACTGAGCATTTCCACTTATTGCTACCATTTCAGAAATTGTGCAGCTGTCTTCAGTTTCTATCGAGCACTGTCGAGATAAGCCGTCAGCATTTCGATTGGCACGACCAGGACGATAGACTATATTAAAATCAAATGGTGCCAGACTTGAAACCTATCTCTGTTCTGTTGCTCCAAGTTTTGCTGTGTTAAGGTGACTCAAAGGATTGTTGTCGGTTCTAACAGTGAAAGTAGATCCATATAGGTAGTCTTTGAACTTCTCTGTTATGGCCCATTTTAGTCCCATCATTTCCAGTTTTCTTGAGCTGTAGTTTTCCATCTTTTTCTCGTTTTCTCGAAGAGAACGACTCGCATACGCTATGACCTTTTCCTGATTGTCCTGGATCTGAGATAACACAGCACCTAACCCACTCAGACTAGCATCTACATCCAAAATAAAGGGTTTAGTGAAGTCTGCAAATGACAAAATAGGTGGGTTAACAAACTTGGATTTCAGTTCATCCATGGCTGTTTGACATTCTGGAGTCCAATGTTTTCGGAAAACTTTTGGAGAACTGCTACGACACTGACCAACCAAAGTATGTAGTGGCTTCGCAATCCTTGCAAAGTTAGGGACATAACGTCGATAATAGCTCGCAAAACCTAAAAAGGCTCGCAGCATCTTGACTGTACGAGGAACAGGCCAGTCGACAATGGCTTTGGTCTTGTCGGGATTCGATGAAACACCATCTTCAGATAACACATGACCCAGATAAGATATTTTCTTGCAGAACAAGTGGCACTTGGAAGGCTTCTACTTGAGTTTATGTTCTCTCAGTCTGTTAAAAACAGTGTCAAGATGCTGTAAATGATCATCAAAGGTCTTGGAAAAGATGCAAATGTCGTCAAGATAGACAAAGACCATCTGATACATAAGATCTCCCATGCATCTCTGCATAAGTCTCTGAAAAGTAGCTGGTGCTCCACAGAGGCCAAATGGCATTCTAGTATATTCGTATAACCCCATAGGTGTCACAAATGCCGTTTTTTCTTTATCTTCATCTCTTACTCTAACCTGATGATATCCACTGGCCAAGTCCAAGGAAGAGAAAAACTTGGCACCGACTGGAGCGTCAATGAGTTCATCAATACGTGGAAGAGGGAAAGCATCTTTCTTTGTGACTTCATTTAGGCGCCTATAATCTACACACATACGTAAAGAACCATCCTTCTTCCTAGCCAACACAATGGGAGCGGCATATGGGCTAAAACTTTGTATGTATGATGTTGTGGTCAAGAAGTTTCTGGATGTGTTTCTTCACTTCGTTGTATCGATTAGGTGGAATGCGCCTGAATGTTTGTGCTGTAGGTTCTGAAGTTGTTGTTTTTATGTGATGTTCTACGGTGTCAGTGTCACCTAGGTCAAGATCATGAGTGGCAAACACATCTCTATGTTTTTTGAGCAACTTCTGTATCTTCTCCATCTGCTGATCGTCACCCTCAAACTCAGACAAATCTATTGGAACTGGCGAGGCGGTGCTCATATCTGCTCGATCGACACGAATTTCACTTGCAGTTACTGTGAAATTTAATTCACCTGAGTCCTGCCCCACACTGTCAACTGAACGTAACACTCCAAGTCTAGTCTTGGGATGGAGAGTATAACCAGACCTAGAAATGTTGTCTATTCTCACCGGAAAAGACTTCTTCACTTCAACTAATGTAGAAGCTACAAGAATCCCTACAGGAAAATGATCGCTGTTCCGCAGTGGTTCGACTACTGCCAGTTGAAAAGGAAGATCTTGTGGCACTCTGGCCATCACCGTCACTGACGTTTCTGGAGGGATGTATACCACCTGGTTACAAGATTTTACAATGGCAACCATCTCTTGCTCCTTAACCTGCGCCTCAATCTGCATGCTCAAAACAGATCTTAGAAAATGCAAAGGGGAAGACTCCCTGAGACAACTGTCTGTCAGGGAATCGACCAAAGATGCCAACACATTCATTCCAAGAATTCCTGGAACCTTGTGCTTCTGCTCTTTACATTCTACATCCAGTGGATCACGGACAACTAAGAATCCCATTTGACTCAAAACAATACCATCACAATTTACATCAACTTCTATGTATCCAACATAAGGAATCTCTAAGCCATTAGCTGCCGTTATACGAAGACAGGGACTGTTCTGCTTAATAGTGCTTCCTGTTGGTTGCAAATGGTTGCGAAAGAAGTCCTCTGTGACAGTTGAGACCATGGATCCAGTGTCAATCAGACAGGTGGCATCAATATCTCCCAGTTTTATAGTGAGTATAGGACAATCAGCAACCAACTTGTTACCTTCCCCAAAAGTGGCGTGACATGACGAAATTGAAGTAGGGTCCACAACCTCCCTCTCTGCCGAGGGACCCAATTCGCAGAGAGTGTCTAGTTTTCCTGTGTGGACTTTGGTGCATTGATTACTTTGCGAAGTTCTTCAATGGTGTTGTTTGCGTCTTGTATCTGTCGTTTGTAGCAGTTGTCTTTAGTGTGGCCTGCTTTGTTACAATGATCACACTTGATTCTGTTGTTGTTTGGTGTTCTGTTGTATGCTTGTGGACTTCTGGATATATCTGTGAGCTTTTGATGCATCAGTTTAGTCACATCCTCAATTTGCTTCTGTTGGGTATCCATTTGTTTCTGTTGTTTATACATTAGATCAATAAGTGTCTTGGTGTCTGACCTAGCAGTTGCTGCTTCAACTTGAACCTGTTTGGGTATCTGAATCAAGTCCCTTGATTGCAGGATGGAGTCCGCTGCTAGCGAGGTAGACGACTGCAGGACTAAATGTCGGGCGGGGTAGCCTCCAGATTGTTCACCAGTAGCCTATACCCTATTTATTTGACTGCCGTTAATATCTCCAAAATCTCTTAGTCCACTTTTTCAATGGAAGATTGCAAATGTCTTTCAATGCTTCACATCAAAAGTAGATTCTTAGTGTTCAAAGAATCAACTGCCGACTACGCCATTTGTAGCCAAGGGAAGAGTTATTGGTTTGGTCTAGCAGGGAACTCTTCATGTGGCCGAAGGCTACTTATAGTTAATAAATATTGATGTGAAGCGAGTGGACACGGAGAGATGACTAGATTTGATTAATTTATTCGGATGAATCTATACAAAATATACAGTTGTGGCTCTCTCGAATATATATACAAAAAAACGACAGTCAAATGGGTATACAGTTGTACGTCTGTGGAATTAAAGAAAACGAAAATGGACATCTCATTAGTTTGTTATCATTTAAAAATACATGTACATAGCAATTCAATTCAGCATTTACAGCTTAGCTCCGCAATGTAAATACGTTAATTTATCTGTAACAATTGTACCATATAATCCTGAAAGAGGTTCAATATATTTCCTTCTCAGAGTTCCAAGGATATGCAATAAATGCATTATAAAATCCCAAATCCATCCATTAATAATAGGCCAGCTAATAATTATTATTGTCAGAGTCCGTGTCCTTTAGGACACACCGTAGTGTTTATGCAAAACCGTGATTCCATCATGTCTATTTATATCACATGTGACTTGCCATCTTATAATGCGCTGTGCGAAACGGTCCTTTTCGGGTCCGCCACCAAACGTGTAGGTAGTTAGATTAAATCGTGTCCCAAACTCTAACTATTAAGGATAAATTTGCTAGATATATTACATAATTACTATGCCATATTCTCTCATTATCATCCCTGTTTCCATTGTGCAAATCTCAAGTCCATGTGCTGAATCGAAAAAGGGTAATTTGGGATTCATTTGGGAAAACGTTTGCGGGTAAAGCACATGGTTGTATACAACGACTGTTTCATGTCGGGTACATAAAATTACTGTTGCATGTTTTAATCTTAGCTTTTGCTGATAAAATTGGAAAAACTTCAACATCCAGGAATTTAATTATTTAACTAAAGCTATTTGGAATGTGTACATATATTTGTAAAACTTGTCATCGTGGAAACTGGTTGTCATCCATTTAATTTTTCCTTGCTTAACAAAATCCAATCAGTTACAAAACTAATAAGATAATTCTAACATTTAAACTAATATTTGGCGGAGCCTCATGGTGCATAATACTGCCCATGGTCTCTGAAACAGTGCTTTAGTTTACTTAAGCATCAGGTAATAAGAGCAACTTGAAGAAGCACGTTCTACTTTAGTTATTGCTTTACATTTCTTGCTAATTCACCTTACAATTATGGCCAATTATGCCTAAAGCTGATGGGTAAAGGTGATATTTTATAGCATGTATTCTCTTTAATATCGAGAACACTTCTCTTTCAAGCATAATTACAATTGAAGAGAATCAAACCCTTTGTATTATGTGAAAATCTATCCATAGTATCTTTACACAAGGCTTCTACAAAATTTACAATAAAAATTGAAAAGAAAGATATAAAAATTAGGTGTGTACTCACCGCCTAGGCTGAACAACGGTCGTGCCACCACCACACGAAGGGGAAATTGTCCCCAACTAGCTGTAGTTGAGCTATAATCAGAGCACTTCTAAATTGTAGGTGTGGTCTGATCGCAAGCAAGTGGATGAGTGTCTCTAGCAATGCCTTGTCATTACACGAAAGCTAAGTTATGCAGCACGCAATGCAGCTCAGAAAGTGTTAACAATATTCTGGAATGCAAGGTATGTTGGAATGTTCCTGGCCAATGTAGCTGGTTATGCTAGAATGTGATTGCAGGAAAGTTAAGGAACCAAGCGAGGGCGTTGCAATAAAAAGTTTCTGTAACTACAGAGGGCGCTAATTATGTTATCAAAATAATGGCTCATCATATTGTACAGCCTATGTACTATGCTTATGATTATATTAGAAATATTACCGAGACCTGTCTGTTGTAAAACACGACAGGTCACACTAGTAACTATTAGAACGGGCTTGGTTTCGAGACTGGTCTTTCTAGAACTAACTCTGCCGCCATGGATGGAGCACGTTATCAGAAGGGCTCCTCTAAAGGAGGACTTGCCTTGAGTATGGCGATCGTGTTCTTCGTTTTTACCAGTTTTAGGCCTATACTGAAGGTATCTGGAGAAACCATTTGCACTCGGCAGCCATTGTCACAAACGTTCGTTGCTGCTGAAAATCGAGCACTGAGAAATGCCACAATATGGTCAGGTTCGGTTGGTAGTCGTGTCACTTGTGTCAGCAAGTGTCACTCCTTGCCTGCGTGCAAATCGGCCAACTTCTATCAACCCAGCGGAGTATGTGATCTGAATAATGCCACACGAACCGATGTTCCCAATAACTTCGTTGCAGACTGCGCGAGCGTGTACTTTGATGATAATGGAGACACATCTAAGTTGTCTGTTGCAGCTAACAGCGATTGCCAGAGTTTACTGAAGGCAGGTTACAGCGTGAGCGGTATCTATACGATATTCCCCGACGGGTTCGCTGATAGTCTGAGGGTGTACTGCGACATGGAGACCGACAGTGGAGGCTTGCTTGTCATTCAGAGGCGTCAGGATGGCAGTGTTGACTTCTACCGCGACTGGGCTGACTACCGCGTGGACTTTGGGGACTTGGCTGATGAGTTTTGGCTCGGCAACGACAACTTGCGCACATTGAGTGATTCTTCTGGATTTTGGGATCTGCGAATCGATTTGGAGGACTGGGACGGCAACACAACCTGGGCAGAGTACGGAGATTTCTGGATCTCTGGACAAGATTACCGTCTGAGTTTTGATTCGTACAATGCTAACAGCACGGCCGGAGACTCATGGCTAACCACAATCACCAGCCGTTTTCAACAAAGGACAAGGACGATGACTCTCATAATAACCTTAACTGCGCAGAGGATGAGAAAGGAGCTTGGTGGTACACGTGGTGTTCTGATTCAAACCTGAACGGTATGTATTTTTATGCGCCTTCACATACACATTTTCAAGGCATCATTTGGAGTTCTTGGAAAGGATATTCCTACTCGCTCAAAAAATGTGCATGAAAACTCGACGTACCATGGACTATTCACAGGCTGCTTAAACAATATTTGAAATTAGCTATTAACACATGTGAAATAGATGTCCTTGCCTTTAAAACGTGTGCATACGCACATGAACCTATAGTGACTAGACGATTTAGAATAAAAATCACTCTACTTTTAGATTGAAATACTCTGACAAAAGAAACCAATCCAGACGAAACTTGAGTAAAACTCCATTTATTAGATTGAATGGATTTCAATCTTTAGCGTCTGTTTTAGGCGCTGGGAGCTAATGTTCACTCGAACAGAGTGACTTTTTTTTCTCTTTGAAACTATGAGAGTACTCTCAAAATATAAAATAGCAAAAAAAACACTAAGTTCCCTGAAATGTCACAATTTGGTAGTAGATCTTGTATCAGTATAGTGATTGCATCAAATGTCATTAATTTGTAAATGCGCGCTAGATTTCTTAGTTTGCCTACCTGACTTTAGAATTGTCACAAGATGACAGCAAAACGCGTTTTATGTCAGCTCATTGGCGGAATGTTTTAATAAAAGAACCTAGCCATCTTTCTGAAGAAAAGCGCCTCTTTTTCAATTAAAATGAAGCATACATCATACCCTTTGTCAAGACATGTAATGAATACAAGGTAAACATAGGAACATACAATGCAAACTGTGCATGAGTAACTGGCCAGGACAAGGGCAGCATGGTAGTATTTTCTTTTGAGGTAATCATTTGTTAACCTGTTGCTATGGTTACTTGGTCAAAGATGAAAGTTGGTCGATACATCATGAAAACCATTGCTACAGCTAGAGGTACGAACAGAATCAGGACAACACATCATTGTACGTATTTGTATACGTCTCAACGTGATCAATATGTCCGGTGGTTTGAATCAATTTTACTTGTTTCGGAACGTGCCCGGAGACGAGGAGTAATCGAGCAAGCCAGGAGCATTGAAGACCGGTGGCTGTCAATATCACGACCAAGGTTATAATAACAATTGATTTATGCCATGGAGATACCTTCACTTGGAAATATTATGCTATGTGTTTCGCTGAAATTCCAACTATCACTTTGCGTTGACGTCAAAATGGAGGAGGTTCGGGTTTTGAGTCGCTCAAGTAGAGAGGTACTTGTCACCTGTCTTTGGAAGGGGCATAACATGCATGTAACTGACTAACTGTGCATGGGTAACTGGAGAGGACGAGTGCGGCAGAATAGCGTTTCCTTTGAGGTAATCATTGTTAGCCCGTTGTCATGGTTACTTGATCAAAGATGTAAGTTGGTCGATACGACAAGAAAACCATCGCTACAGCTAGAGGTACGAACAGAATCGGAACAATACATCATTGTACGTATTCGTATACGTCTCAACGTGATCAATATGTCCGGTGGTTTGAACCAGGTTTATTTGTTTCGGAACGTGCTCGGAGACGAGGAGTAATCGAGCGAGCCAGGAGTGTTGGAGACTGGTGGCTTTCAATATTACACCAAGGTTCCAATAACAATTGATTGATGCCATGGAGATACCTTCACTTTGAAATATGCTGCGTGTTTCATTGAAGTTCAAACTATCACTTTGCGTTGACGGCAACATGGAGGAGGCTCGGGTTTTGAGTCGCTCAAGTAGACAGGTACTTGTCACCTGTTTTTGGTTTTATACTTTCTTTTTAAGCTTGCCCACGTCTCAAGGTACCTCTTGTGGTCATGCACTCTCACAGGACTTCAATGCTGCTGAAAATCGAGCACTAAGAAATGCCACAATTTGGTCGGGTAGAGTTGATACTCTTGTCGGCTGTGTGAGCCGGTGCCACTCTTGGCAAGCTTGCAAATCAGTCAATTACTTCAAGTACAATCGCAGGTGTGATCTGAACAATGTAACGGGAGTCAATGTGCCAACTAATTTGGTTGCACACTACGGGAGCGTGTACTTCGATGGTCATGGAGGCACACCTGAGGTCTCCGTAGCTGCTTACGGCGATTGCCAGAGTTTACTGCAGGCGGGTTACAGTGTGACCGGGATCTATACGATATTCCTCGCGGGATTCGCAGATGGTCTAAGGGTGTACTGCGACATGGAGACAGACGGTGGAGGCTGGCTTGTCATTCAGAGGCGTCTAGATGGCAGTGTCGACTTTTACCGCGGCTGGGCTGACTACCGCGTGGGCTTTGGGGACTTGGCTGGTGAGTTTTGGCTCGGCAACGACAACTTGCGCACCTTGAGTAATTCTACTGGACCTTGGAATCTTCGAATCGATTTGGAGGACTGGGATGGCAACACGGCCTGGGCCGAGTATGGAGATTTCCGGATCTTAGGAGATGATTACCGTCTGAGTTTTGGTTCGTACAAAGCGGACAGTACGGCCGGAGACTCACTGACATTCCATAATCAATGGCCATTTTCAACGAGGGACAACGACAATGACTTGTTATCGATCATTAACTGCGCAGAGGACGTGCACGGAGCTTGGTGGTATGTGGCGTGTTCTCAGTCAAACCTGAACGGTATGTATTTTAACTCATCAAGGGAACAGAATGGAGATAGGCGAGGCATAACATGGGTTTTATGGAGGGGTGAACTTTATTCCTTGAAAAAGTGCGATATGAAGACTCGATTAGCAATATGAGATTACTTAAACGTCTTATTTCAGAAGACTCGATTAGCAATATGAGATTACTTAAACGTGTTATTTCACTTTGACCGTCAACTTTTGTTACCACTTTAAATATTTGTAGGGCATTAAACTTTAGTCAAGATGTGACACGAAAGCTAATGCGAACAACCAGCAATTGAACATATTTTGTACATGCTTATTTTCACGATAAGCACTTAGCCAACAAGATTATATCAGGTATTCAAACGTTGTCCCACTAATGCCAAAGTTCAGTTGCTTGAGCATGCATTACTCGAAAAACAGATTACAGCTATAGTCACTTTGGTGCAGAACTGCAGATGTGACTAAAACTTAATGCATCTGACTAGTTTTTCTTTTATCGGACTTAATTGTTCAGTGTCAAAGTAAAAACACTCTGAATACTCCCAAATAGCGTCCGGATTCAATAAGACAGTTATACCAAAATGCTGTGCAATATATACATATATATATCGGTGGAATTCAACTACAAACCGGGACCTCGCTTTGGCAATATCTCCTTACTCTGATGATTAGTTGAATCGGTGTATAATGAATTCATTTTTTTTTTACGATTGATTAGTGAAATTACTAATCAACCATTGCTTTGAAATACTCATGTAACAACAAACTTTCGCTGTACAAAATTTATTTTTATTTGAACGGCTTATAAAAAGCGACAGAGAACAAATATAGTGGCCAGAAAAAGAGACCACTCTGGTGGAAAACCGACGAGTTGGAACTCTGAAGGACGGAGGTTCGACACCAGCCGTAACTGAACTAGAATAACAGTTATTATTCATTTGTCTGTTTTTGAGGTAAGGGTGGACGAGTTCATGGAGAAAAAAAAACATTTTTAGCTCAAACAAAACTAATTTAAACTTCGTTTAATAGCTTTGTGTAGGTGAGCAAAATAATTACGTTCTCTGAGGAATTTTATGAACTTTTCAGAATGTGGCTCTAGCCGATTGTTTACTTAGACCGAGATATGTTTAAGCGTTCAACACTGGGTTTATTATTATGTAAACCATTAAAATTCGATTAAAGATGACAGCGTCTCTATAAACCGGCTGTTACTTGCCCGCATTTATATGCTGATAACATTGCCATCATTTTTTTGAAAATTGTTTTTTTTTTTCGATTTTAGGATTTTTGATTAAAAACAATTAAAAATGACGCCTGTAAATGCCAAACTCTATCCATTTGTAATTTTAAATGTTCAGTAATATTATTGTGTCAAAACTGAATTTCTATCAAGCCTCGATTGCTTTAGAACCACTCCAATTTAGTAATATCGCTGGCAAAATTGAAACTAAATATTCGAATGTGTTTGTTTGGAAAGTTACAATTATTGGTTGTGTTGGAGTAGGCTATATATATTAGTGGTAGTTACTGATTATGTAATTCGTAAAATTAGTCAAAGTTATTGAGAGGTTTGAAGCAATGACTCGATTTGAATGCGATGTACGGTTGCAAGGACCATTGTTTTTTTTTTTTTCTGAGGTGGTATCTCATAAACACATTAATCGAGTCTGAAGAAATTATCACGGTGCTCAATCAGATTGATATCTGATTGAGCACAGTTTAGAAGCGTTAACATAATTTGCACAAGTTTTGCACTTATATAATCTGGTTCTCCGTGATTCGACAGCATAATTTTATCTTGAATCAACGTACATTTAGCCCGAGTTTCAGGTGATCGTCTGTAAATCATAAAATTTGTTGTTGACTTTCAAAACGCATTTACTTATAACATAATCTGTGTTAATTTAGAAGAGTGATAACTATTTTATATTTTTAAGTTGATTCAGTGCTGCATGCCAACAACATTAAGTGATGCAGTTCAGTAATTCAGAAAGAACGTTTTAGTTACAGGTGTATTGTTATTAATGGTAACGTTTACATATTGATTCAAGTGATCAACAGTCAAAAAGTAATCTACGTTTTCAATGCTCCAAGGATATGAAGTAAACTTTATTTTCACTTTTGCGCGACTGGTTCAAAATATATTATTTTGTTGGCGGCAAACAAAGCTGTTATATTAAATTTGATATTTATATTATAAACTGGTAAGTAACAGTTAATGATTGGGCAATTCGTAAACTTTCGTTGAAATTATGAACATGGTTGAAGGTGTAATTTGATTTGAATGCGATTAATGCTCGCAAGTACCATTGTTTGGTGTATATCTTTGGCCGTAGCTCATACAAAAAAATGTAGAGTGAAAAAAAAAAAACATGTCATGTATAAATCTAACTGTACTCATTTTACAAGTTTGAACATTCTTCGCATTAGTCTTGCATTGTACATTGCTTTCGCGTTTTTTAAGATTACCTAAGGCAATATGGTAGTTTTGTATAGGTTTTCTCAGCTTATTTAACACTTGTAGCACACAAACTACTAGAAACGAAAGTCGATGACAACGACATTGATATGAATGACCAAACAGATAAAAAAAATAATTGCTTGATTCAAATCATCGCCCATCACCACATGAGACGAGTTTACCGAATTTAGCAAGAATCGGAATGCTTCAAACTGAATTATACTGCACCTTAAATGAAATCCACTGGTTTTTGTTTTAATTGAAACTGAGAGTTGAGCTGGAATATGTAAATGGACTAATTGGAAGTGTCGTTATGGGGAAAAGTGTGTGATATAAGTGTTAAAAAAGCTGAAAAACCTTTACTGCATGTGAGGTTCCATCGTGTTGGGCACTGAAGTCTAATTATTAAAATTCGTGGTTGTAAAAAAAAAAATGTTTGGCAAACAATCAATGTGATTTTGTTGTAGCTATAGAAATTATATTATATTGAGTCAACGTAAATATTGTCACGCCTTAGGTGAACGTTTGTGATTTGCCAAATGTGTTGCTAATTAAAGTTTTATTTTTTTTAAACAAAAAAACAGCATTGGTGATCAATTTTAGAAGTGCGATAAGTGTTCTAGCTTTGAAGATTGATTCAAAGCTAGAATAAATCTGCTTTGTAACTTTAATTTTTGCCATGATATAACGAATCCATAATGTGAACATTAATTACAGAATATTTGATGGGTAAGCCCGTGAAATTCTTGCCTATGATTTATATGCCATTGAAATTATTATTTCAATGATATTTAACATTGGTTGTTTTATGGTTGACCAAATTAACCTAGTTATGCTGTATGCATCAAAGCTTGCTTTCTTGTCAACCCTGAAGACTACTCTTTACAAACTAACGAAAGTGATTATTTACAGTTATAGATTACGAAGAATGGTGGTAGGAATGAGCGATAATTGGGTTATTTTACAACTGTTTTTTTTTTCTTATCAATGAAATTCGGTCACAGATAACAAAGAGAGTTAAATTGATCAGATTACAAAGAAAACCTCTCGTTTTTACTGTCAAAGAGGCTCAGTTTAAAAGCTTGTTTCCTTGTTAGAGCAGATGCAGATTTCAATTTTGCGAGAGAGAGATTTGGCTTTAACATTGTTCTGAGTGATACTTCTGCATATGCCATTTCATGCAAAAAAATATGCTGGAGCATGTTTTTCTAAATTCTCGATCAATGAGCTTAGCTTTACCGTGTGTTAACTATTATCAATTGCTTCTGTATCGAGACTGCATGGTCTTTCCAGAACTAACTCTGTCGTCATGGATGAAGGACGTTCTCTTAGGAGCTCGTCTTAAGGAGGACTTGTCTTCAGTGTGTCGTTCGTGTTTGTCTGGTTTATTGGTTTTGTACTTAATGCATCTGGCGAAACCATTTGCACTCGGCGGCCACTGTCACAATCGTTCGTTGATGCTGAAAATCGAACACTTCGATATGCAACAATCTGGTCGGGTTCGGTTGTTAGTCGTGTCACTTGTGTGAGCAAGTGTCACCCATTACCTGCTCAACTCAATCGAGTATGCGATGTCAACAATGTCACACGAAACCATGTCCCAAATAAGTTCTTTACAGACTACGAGAGCGCGTACTTTGATAATAATGGCGACACACCTGGGTTCCATTTAGTGGATCCAATAGGAGGCGCTGTTCAAACTCGACGATTATTAGCACTAGATTACAGAATGGTGTACCGTATTTTGAACAGGCAGACATTATACCAGTATACATTTTTTGGGGGGTGTCACAGCAGGGAGGGGGGGGGTTCGCCTCTTTTTTTTTTAGCAATTAGTACGGAGTTTTTTTGGGGGGACAGAGCGGGGGGGGGGAGGGGGTGGGGGTGGGGGGGGGGTTGACCCCCCCCCCCCCCCACAAACCCGAGAAGTCACTTCTACCGCGGCTGGACTGACTACCGCGTAAGCTTTGGTGACTTTGCTGGTGAGTTTTGGCTCGACAATGACATCTTGCGCACCTTGAGTGATTCTGCCGGACCTTGGAATTTTCAAATGGATTCGAAAGGGACTATCTTGTATAAATCTGATTGAACACGTTTGAGAAGACTGAAGATTGTTCGCACTTGTCATTGTTTTGAACGTTGCTTTTTCGAGACTATAAATGTTAGGTTTTCAAGATTGCACTGTAAACAATGTATGCACTTTAGAATTTAAATCGCCGTAAATTGAAATTTTGAATAGTTCGTTTGGCATGATAAACTTGATGTGTAACTCATTTTAGCACTGTAACATGTAATTAATTACTGGTTATAAACAAAATCTTCAGCAATGTAATCGATGTGACATGTGATTAGCTGTCAATTATAATAATATAATATTGCATCTTTCATCAACGTACATCTTGTTCGGGTTTTAGATGAAGGTTTGTGATTTTCCAAATTTGTTGTTACAATTTAAAATGAATTTACTGATAACAACATCGATAGTGATTTCAAACAAAAGTTGAGTGATTCAGTTGAGAAAAGAACGTTTTAGTGATAAGGTATCGTAATGAATGGTCAGATAAAGTTGACAATTGTTTGAAATGTTCTTAAGAGTTGCAAAAGTGGATCAGGTGGCTCAGGTCTACAACTTTCCCAAACATAAAATGTACAAGCAATCATCATTGAAATGTAAGCATGGCTACTTTCTCATTTTTTCTTCATTTGTTTAATTTGACGACTGGACAACATGTCTACTCATGTCAATCTTAGGGACCCAAAAGGCACTCAGAAAGACTACCAATGTAAACTGGCTGCTGTGTAAAGGTTGTTGAGTTGTAAGATGAACTGGGCATTAAACTGATTGATGTGATGAAGAATGAAGACCGGTGTAGTGGAAAAAAAATAAAGATGAAGAAAGAGAAATGATTCGTTGTAGTATTTGCCGTGTTATAAGAGCAGTGTTGCAATCAATTAATCCCACGTAAAATCATCAATCGAGTGAAAAAGATGAGGAATTCACGGTGATAAAGCCATGCCTTTGTCACTGTACATCTTTTGCTACGTTTGATCATTTACTGCTTGATGACTCGAACATCTGTGATTAAATGTGAGTATTTGTTATTTACTTATTAAAAAACCCAAAAGAAATCTTCCAGTTCCCTGCACTAATGAGAGAACTCTTTACAAGTTAATATTCATTATTTGCCAAATAGTAAATGGTACATCCTGTGCCATTGCTTGGGAAAATTAAATATCATCGAATTTCATTTGAGAAAGAGCAAGTGTTGCATGCTCATTGACCGAAATTAACGCTGCCCAATTAACTAATCAGAATTGCAGTTTCCTGTTATTAGAATAAATGGAGAGCCATAAGATTGCAGTAATTGCCAGCAAACCTAAGGTTTTAACAATAGTGATTCCATATCGCCCGCGTGATGGCAACTGTTGATTAAAGCCTGCAATTGAACAAGAAGTTGAGAATTCAGCAACTTTTTTTTCTGTCAGTGAAATTCGGTCGCAGATCGTAAAGCGACTTCATTGATCAAATAAAATATATCGCGTGCCTCGTTTTAATTGTGAAAGAGGCCGACGGTAGTATCTTGTTTTCCTAAAGATGCAATTTCCTGCCAATGGCCTTGGCTCCCGCTTAATATTGCATTTTCTTCTCTCTCAGTTTTACAGTCGTCAGTGTGGAAGTAACTAGTAATTTACCTGCTTGTGTTCGGGACTGGTCTTACCAGAACTCACTCTGCCGTCATGGATGAAACACGTTTTCTTCAAAGCTTCTCCTTTCGAGGACTTGCCTGCAGTTGTTCGCTGATATTCTTAGGTTTCATATTGATTGTATCTGAAGATGGCATCTGCGTTCGGCAGCCACTGTCACAAGCTTTCGTTTCTGCTGACAATCGAGCACTGAGAAATGCTACAATCTGGTCGGGTTCGGTTGGTAGTCGTGTCACTTGTGTCAGCAAGTGTCACTCGTTACCTGCGTGCAAATCGATTAACTACTATCAACTCAATCAAGTATGCGATCTCAACAATGCCACAAGAGTCGATGTCCCGAGTGAATTCGTTGCAGACTACGCAAGCGTGTACTTCGATGGTAATGACGACACACCAGGGTTTTCCGTAGCGGCCTACAGCGATTGTCAGAGTTTACTGGAGGCAGGTTACAGTGTGAACGGTATCTATACGATATTCTCCAACGAGTTCGCTGATGGTTTGAGGGTGTACTGCGACATGGAGACTGACAGTGGAGGCTGGCTTGTCATTCAGAGGCGTCAGTGGGTTTTGGGGACTTGGCTGGTGAGTTTTGGCTCGGTAACGACAACTTGCGCACCTTGAGTAATTCTTCTAGATCTTGGGATCTTCGAATCGATTTGGAGGACTGGGATGGCAACACAACCTGGGCTGAGTACGGAGATTTTCAAATATCTGGACAGGATTTTCGTTTGAGTTTTGATTCGTACTACGTCAACGGTAAAATTGAAACGACTGAGATTACTTTGTCTGAAATGAATCATCTCTCGGTAAATGGGTAATAGGTTAACTTTTTTTTTCTCTCAATTTGTGTAAACTTCTATATTTGTTCCCTATTTAATGCACGTATCAACTACCATTTCTGTGGGTTTCTTTTAATGGAAATTGTATTCGCCATTCTGCCACTGGCGGAGAGGAGTATAATTAAAATAAACCATTCATAATGATACATACGTAAACCCGCATGTGAAAATATAAGTGTGAAATCAGATTTTTTGTTTAACCCCTTTATATTACTTTTTGGGCCGTAATCTTCAAAACGTGACAGACAAGTGTTTACGCTTATTCATCAAGAAATTAACAGTATGTGTACAATTTGACCATACGCATTAAGTCAACATGATACTAAAAAAAGGTATTCAAAAGTTTGCTCACCAATGGCAGAGTGCTCCCCGAATCATGCATGACTAGAAAATAGTCAAACGGGCACCCAGCTGACAGCTACAGTCACCCTGGAGCAAATATTCACGTTGAATCTAACAATTTTTACAACACTGTTAAGTGAGCAGAGTTACAGACAAAAGTTCTCTTAATAAATAAGACAATTATACCAAATAACGTGTAATAGATAGCGAATGAACCCAATAATTATTGATGAAGTACAAACGAGGACATCGGTCGGGCAAAATCTTCCTGCATCGTGTGCTTAGGCCTACTTGAATATGTTGTACAACGACTTAAGATGTAGAATTCCCTTTGTATACTTTGCCTATTTATTGTCTCAATTGAAGTGAGCTCGGCAACACCTCATCTTTAGCACGGCAGTTCTTTAAAAACCGAATTTAATAGTCGAACTTAATAATGCATCAAGGGTAGATTGCCAAGTTAAATAATTCAAGAAGTTCAATGCACTATTCCGGTGCGATCGTGTTATACGTCACAATTTCACCCCCGTAATGCGAACGCGAGAGAACTCATGTGGACTAGCGTATCCCTACAATGTTTGCCACAATCATAGTGACCGTTTTAGCCGATTTTCGGCTAACTTTGACATATTTTTTTGTTAAAAAACGAGTTTAACAGAACATTTGACAGAATGGACTTTTTGGCAGATTTCTGGCAGAATTCTGCAAAAATGGTTAGTTGACAGAAAAACATAGCAAATTTGAAGAAAAAAAAATGTACACTTGTTTAAAAAAGTCTCATCTATTCAAACAAACCCTTGCTAAGGTTGGCTCACTGGGAACCGTACGTGACACAAATTAACCGCGTTTTGCCTGAAATTTACGCAATTTCATTACATCTTTATGTGACTATAGATTGTTTACAATGTAATTTGAACCTTAATTAAGGCACTACTACAACATCTGCATGTGATTTTAAGTGTTAACAGTGCACGTCGAGTAATTCTGGGGAATTTGGCAGATTTTTGATGAATCTGACAGATTTTTAAAGTGCATTTAGCAGAATTTAGTCATTACCTTACGGTCACCACGGATCCTACACACAAGGATCAACGACTCGGCCCAACTCCTAGTTTTAGAACCCAACACGATGGCACATCTGGAAAATTACGCGCCAACGGGTATTAATGCCCGTAATCACGCGTCTAACCAATTAAGGCAAGTCCGCTCAGTGCATTTTGTACTAGAGCTCAGAACAGTCGTTTATCCTGGTGTCTAGGATCCGTGCGGTCACCCTGCCCACAATTTCGAATTGTCTGAGTTGAGTTCGGCACGGCAATGACATGGCGATGGTACCGTGCCAATGCCGTTCGAAGCGACGGTAGCCCTCGTCCAACCAAAGGATGATGTCGTGCAAAACCCAATTTGTCGAGTCAAACGTTCATTAACAATTCGTTGGCTACATAATTGGAAATTTGATATTTAATGTTGTTAGTATTGTTGGAAAATTATACAATTGGTTATGTCGAGGTGGTATGTGGCAGATTATGATCATGTAGTTAGTTGAAAAAGTCAACATTGTGAGGATGTTTGAATGTATAAAATAATTTGAATGCGATGTTTAGTTTAGTAGGCATCCGTCAATCCCGGGGGATTATGGGGTTCTGCCCTGAATGTCTGGTTGGTGAACAGCGTCTGCTGTGGCTGTATAGTCCAATGCGGGAATGACATTCGCGGCCACAGTGGGCGCAGAGGAACACTGAGGTGGGTCTGTCTGCTGGTCGCTGTGCCTTTCCATGTTGTCTTTTCTCCTCCGCCTGCCGCATCACCTCACTCTCGAGCTGCTGGATCCCCTTGTTCACTTTGTGCCTCCAGGCACATCTATCTACAGCTACTGTCTCCCAGGTATTGGTATTGATGGCGAGTGCCTTGAGGTCACGTTTGCAGGTGTCCTTAAAGCGCAACAGGGGTCGCCCAGCATTCCTCTTGCCCGATGCCAGCTCTCCGTAGAGAAGGTCTTTTGGGATGCAGCCGTCCTCCATTCGTACGACGTGTCCCTGCCAGCGCAGGCGTCTCTGTTTCAGGAGAGTGAGCATGGAGGAGACTCCTGCTCTCTCAAGCACCGCCCTGTTGGTGATATGGTCTCTCCATGAGATGCCTAAGATGCGCCTCAGGCAGCGCATGTGGAAGGCACTGAGCCGTCTTTCCTGACGAGAGCGCAGGGTCCATGACTCGCATCCATAAAGGAGCGTACTCACTACGCACGCCATGTAGATCTGGGCCTTGGTGTGCTCTGTCAGCTTGCTGTTTGTCCATGCACGCTTTGTAAGCCTGGCCATTATTGTTGCAGCCTTTCCAATGCGCCTGTTAAGCTCGGTGTCAAGGGAGAGAGTGTCAGAGATTGTAGAGCCCAAGTACACAAAATCGTGGACTGCCTCTAGCTCGTAGTCTGTGATGGTTACGGAGGGCGGCTCATCGACATCCTGTCCCATCACCTGGGTTTTCTTCAGGCTGATCGTGAGGCCGAAAGCGTTGCAGGCTTCGGCGAAGCGATTTAGTAGCTGCTGCAGGTCTTCTGCTGTGTGGGTGGTAATTGCTGCGTCGTCAGCGTACAGGAAATCCCTGAGGAGTCTCATCTGCACTTTCGTCTTGGCACGGAGTCTAGACAGATTGAATAGGTTTCCGTCAGACCTCGTGCGAAGGTAGATGCCCTCTGTGGCTGTTCCAAAGGCGTGCTTAAGCAGGACAGAAAAGAAAATGTCAAACAGAGTCGGAGCAAAAACACAGCCCTGCTTGACTCCGCTATGGATGTTGAACGGCTTCGATGTTGTGCCGTCGTACACAATGGTACCCCTCATGTCCTCATGAAAAGATCGTACTAGGCTGAGGAGAATTGGCGGGCAACCAATCTTTGCCAGGATCTTGAAGAGTCCGTCCCTACTCACGAAGTCGAAAGAATTCGTTAGGTCAATAAAAGCGATGAACAAGGCCTTTCTCTGTTCCCTGCACTTCTCCTGAAGCTGCCTGAGGGAGAACACCATGTCGATGGTCGACCTTCTGGCTCTGAACCCGCACTGTGACTCTGGGTACACTCTTTCAGCAAGGATCTGGAGTCTGACCAAGATGACTCTGGCGAAGAGTTTACCGACAATGCTGAGGAGGGATAAACCGCGATAGTTGTTACAATCGCTCCTATTTCCTTTATTTTTTTAGAGAGTGATGATGTTTGCGTCTCTAATGTCTTGGGGCACAGAACCCTCTGTCCAGCACTGGCACAGAAGTTCGTGAAGCTCCTTGATGAGTGTCCCCTTGCCGCACTTAAGAACTTCAGGTGGAATGCCGTTGCCACCGGGGGCCTTCCCTGAGGAAAGTGCATCCAGCGCCGTCTCGACTTCTTCCATTGTCGGCTCTTGGTCGAGGTTGTCCAAAGTGGGCAGGCGCTGTACTGCATCCAGGGCTTCTGTGCTGACCAGGTTCTCTCTGGAGTAGATTTCTGAGTAATGCTCCTTCCAGCGATTCATCTGCTGGTCCCGATCCTTGATGATCTCTCCGGTGGCTGACTTGAGGGGATCTGACTTGTTTTGTGTGGGGCCAATTGCCTGCTTGATTCCTTCATACATGCCCCTTACGTTGCCGACGTTGGCAGCAGTCTGTATGCTGGAGCAGAGTTGAAGCCATTAATCATTGGCACAGTGCCGTGCGGACTGTTGAACTCTGCTTCGGGCTGTACGGAGTGCCTGCAGGTTCCCCTCTGATGGCAGGTTCTTGTAGGCTGAGAGGGCTTGTCTCTTTTCCTTGATGAGTGGTAACATTTCCCCTGCATTGGCCTCAAACCAGTCAGCTGACTTGTTTTGCCTCTTGCCGAAGGTGGACTTTGCAGCATTGTAGATAGTGTCCCTAAGGTGTGACCATCTCACATTGGTGTTATTGCTGGGCAGTCCAGGTAAGACATTTTCCAGTGCCTTAACAAACTCTTCCACCTTATCGGGATTGCGAGTCTTGCTGGTGTCGATGCGAGGTCTGCCCTCTTTCTTTGAAGCTTTACTTTGCAGCCTACGAGAAAATGGTCGGTGTCGCAGTCTGCGTTCTGGAAGCTGCGGGTCAGTTTGACACTTCCAAGACCACCGCGTCTTGTAAGCACCAGGTCGAGCTGGTGCCAGTGTTTGGACCTGGGGTGTCTCCAGGAGACCTTGTGCTGGGGCTTGGTGTCAAAGAAGGTGTTGGTGATGCATAGATTGTGGTGACAGCAGAGCTCTAGGAGGCGCTGCCCGTTTTCATTCATCTTCCCAACTCCATATTGGCCCAAGCAGGAGGGCCAATAGCTGTGATCGGCACCGACTCTGGCGTTGAAGTCACCAAGAACGAAGATTGTCTCTCGCTGAGGTACTTCTGTAACAGCGGAGCTAAAGTCTTCGTAGAAGTTGTCCTTTGTTTCCGCAGAGGATGTCAGTGTTGGTGCATAGGCACTAATGCGGCTGACCATTCCTGCTGCTGTGTGGAGCTGGAGCTTGAGGATCCTTTCGAAGCCCTCAGTGGGTGGTAAAATGGAGCCCAGCAGTCCGTTCCTGACGGCAAAGATAACACCGTGTATCTTGGTCTCTTCAGGGGGTTTACCCTGCCAAAAGAAAGTAAAGTCCTTCTCCCTGATGGTGCCCGACGAGGACAATCTTGTCTCTTGGAGGGTGACAATGTCCAATTTTGAATTTGAATGCGATGTACTCCCGCAAGAACCATTGTTTGGTGTATTTAAATATGAGGCGGTAGCTCATAATCATAGCAATTGAGTGTATAAAAACAAAACAAATAATGTGTATCTGTTTGTGCCCGTTTTACAAGTTCTAATTTTTTTCGCACTATAGTCATTGATCTGTACATAGCTTTTCGCGATTTTTAAAATTGAGGTTTGTCAAGATTGTACATATGAAGATTTTGCACCATGGAATTTGGATCGCCTTCAAAATATTTTTAGCAATTCGCTTGTTATGTTCAGTTCGTTTTAGCACTGAAGTCTGTTTATTCACTGAAATGTGTGATTGTACAAAACAAACCATATTTCTGCAAATAACCAATGGTCTTTTTTAGTCAAAGAGGATATATCGTTTTGATATTTTGTAGATCATGTCATGTTTGTTGACAGTTTGTGATTTGCTAAATGAGTTTTTGACTTTTTAAAATTCGTGTTCTTATATAGAAAGCATCTATGTGCGCTTCAGAAATGTGATAAGTGTTAAACTTGGTGTTGCATGAAAAAGTTAAGTTATTCAGTCCAGAAAAGAACGGATTGCTTACAGATATTGTAGCGGATGCAACATGGAATATAAATTGAATACAATTGAACAGTTTTTCGTTAAAATGTGTGTTTTCAAACAAATAGTAAAAGTGGTTTCATATTCAGATATACAAATATCCTAAGCAATGGTGTAAGTATACATCACTATTTTAGCGTTCTTTGGTTTGCAATGAATGACCAACTGGTCTGCTCCTCAGATGCCAATCCTAGGGACACAAAACCAATCCCAAGAACATACAATGTCAGCTTGCTGCACTTCCTGCTGTACAAAGGTTCTTGTCTGGGTAATAAACTGATTGTTGTGACGAGGAACGAAGATCTGTGAAGTGATAAATAAAAATGGAGAAAGAAATATGTTTTGTCGTTATTTTTTTTCTGTCCTAACTTAGGAGCAGAGTTCTTATCAGGGCATACAAAGTCATCACGTGTCATACCCAAGTCTATCCAGTAGTCTGAACTAATCATAGGCTCATAAAACTTCAATTAACAGTTGCTACGTCTTGTTGCGATGATGTCGAGCTCGGACAAAATTAAAGGGGAGGCATCTCCATTGGTTATTGCCTTTGCTCAAAGGTTCTGATCTAAAGGAGATTCACTTCGGATCTGTTTGATATCTCTCGTATTTTTCAATAATGTTCTGCCGACACAGTAAGCAGATCCGTTAGTAAACCCTTCAGTCCTGTATTCGTTTTCTTCATCATTGTCAACGCTCCGAGCATTGATCTGCCTACGTCAGCCACAAAACAAGAACTGCTGATGAAAACCCAACTATAATAACAAAAAAAACATTAACCCTAACTCCCTAGGGGGTGTGCAAAATCGTATTGACATTGGAGGATTACGGACTGTTAGGGGTAGCGTATGCCTATATGATGAGATTTGCAGGCGTATACGCCTATCCTTTGTGTGAATTGATGCCTTCTTGTTTATTTTAAACCTTCATACGCATCGGTGAAATCGCTTCCAGACTGTAAAAGAAACACCTCATATGCGATCCCAACAAAGCCACAATAATTGATTTTCTTTTAGGAGCTTTATTGCGCACCCCGCGCTGTCATCGCTATAGATTGGAAGCCACTTATTGACGTGCTTGTTGCTTTGCTAGCAGTTCAGTTAATTTTGTCTTAAAAGCCTAAAAGCGCAAATAACAACTTTGCAAATAAAGCTAGGATGGCTGCAAGAAGTTGCAGCTCCTTTGATGAGAAACACGTTTTCAAAAAATCGGTAGAGCTACGACAGGATAACTGGTTGGCTTGGTAACGCCCTCTGCAAATGGGGGACCATTCAATAGAGATATAAGTATTAGAGCCGATTCATCAGTGCATACTTCTGAAGTTTTTTCTTCATATCTCTCCCATACGTCGGTAAACCTACACAGCAAAATTATAGACAACTGGATATGTACATGTACGTATAGCCCATTCCATCCAATGCGACATCTTTTTTTGGTAGCCGTTTCACAATGCCAATCGATCGGCGTTTTAAGCGCATTGTTTTTGCAGTCATCGTTCAAAAGATGTGTACGTGCCCCCTGCACTCTAAAAAAAAAAATAATAGGCCTATTCACCTGAAAACATTTCAATTTGTTTACTTTTTTTAAATAATGGTTTCCCGGTTTTTTGGCATGTGTAACCCTCTGAAGAAATTTACCTTTGACCCATGTTGAATGTACATGAGAGTGCAGACTTCAAATGACAATGGCAACAAAACTTTTTAACAGGTTGAATTGAAACTTCACAGATGCATTACATATGTTCGGGGTCCTTTTATTAGGGATGTTCATCTTTTGATTTAAAAAAATAAGTAATTATGTCAAACGCACAGGTAGCAGCTAGGACATGACTAGTTAAAGAACAATAGTATATCAGTTTTGGGGCTTGAGGCTGAAGATGGAATTCGGGCGATTCACAACATTACTGGACTTAGCCCAGTCTAATGTGGCTTTCTTAGATGTAGGTAGCTCTCCAGCACTTAACTGGTTCGTCACTCGTCACTCAAATTCTGATGGGAGGCAGGCCGGCTCTGGACAACAGACGCACATACATTGGGGATAGCCTGACTGTTTAACAAGGACAAACCACTGCACTCCCACCCGTATTATTAGTATGTGCATATGTGCGAACATAATTGATATATGGTCGTTAACTGTTTAAAGAGCCATTATCTCAGAAGGGGGCTCATGAATACGGACCGGGGAATCCCGGGTTCGCGAAAGCCAGATTAGACTGGCGGCTTGGTCCAGTAATGATGCAGTGCGCCACCAAGAGTTTGCCACAGAGAGTTCATTTTTCCCAGTGCATTGTGGGAGATGGTCGACAAATTCGCAGATCGGGACATTTGAAATTGTTAGTTTTTTTCCGGCGAGAAAGTTTGTAAGCGTATCATTCAAGTATCTGTGTTCCTCTTTTCGTTTTATCAATATGGAGGTTTTTTTTTGTAAGGCGGCAGAACGTTTTGCCCCAATCTATATCAAATTAGCTCAAGTTTCCTACTGACACTCGTTCAAATGGGCCATGTTTTGTCGTCCGTGGCCTTGAAAAACAAACTCTCCGTGGCAAACTCTTGGTGGCGCAAGCATTGTGTATCGCCCGAATTGAATCTTTAGCGGCAGTAGTGGGGCTGTTAAAGTCAACAAGCTGATACAATGTTACTAAAGCATGACAATGTTACTAAAGCATGAAACTTCTTATGTTGTTTCTTCACTAAACTCATCATTAAGACCTACATTATAAGATTATGGAGCAATATCGAGACAGCCTAATTCAATATTGCTCATATTACCCCGGACTGGGACCTTGAGTGCTGAAAAACATACAAAATGAAATTATGAAGTCTCAAAAAATTTCATTTGGCAAAGAAAAGGTCCTTAGTATTTCACCAACCAAGTTGGAAGATTCAATTCAATTATTTAAAGGAGCATTTTCTTCAATATGTTGCACATGAGAGGAAAGTCAAGTGATTTTAAAATGAGGCTAAAGACTAGACTTGTTCGTGTCCAGCCATGGTCCAAGTGTTTGAAAAGACTAACTTCTTCATTCTGTGTTATTATGAGGAAATGTGTACAAATAGAGACTAAAGGCCTACCAGACATTTAATATTTTCTTTTTTTTTGGGCAGTTGATGCAGCACTAGATACTGATGGGTTGTTGTACTGTTGTTTCAGGTGCAATGTAATTCGTCACTGACACCACGAACTGACACCATCTGCATCACACGTGTACAAAAACATTTACAATTTAAAATTTTCTTTTTTTGCCGATATTAGCAGATTGTATCATGAAGTTTAACATGACGAAGTTAAAATTGCTGAAATCATCTAAAATAAGCAAATTTTACTTATGAATGTTCAAGACATTGGTCATTTCTGGTGTTTTTTGTTACCACGAAGTGACACTGCACAGGGTGTCAGTTCGGGGGAAAAAAATTACGTGTTTTCGGAGAGTGCGCGCATGCAATAGCGTTAGGGAGTGTCATTTCGTGAAAACGAAAATTAACGTGTTTTTGGAGAGTGCGCGCACGCATGCGCAGTGTGCACGCGCACTCTCCCAAAACACGTCAATTTTTGTTTTCACGAACTTACACTCACGAACGCTATTGCATGCGCGCACTTTCAAAAATCACATAAATTTTCGTTTTCTCGAACTGACACCCGTCTTAATCATTTAATTGCTAATTAACTAAGCATATTTTCACAATATAACGTTTATAATTGAGTAGTTAAAGCATTTTCACGTTAAGTGATACTAAAACCTCTAAGATAGATAGATTATTTTACTGAATAAATTCGTGTCAATCCTTTAAAAGCGTTTTTCTCCGATTTGTATTTCTGCAACGCTGACCACCGGGTGTCAGTTCGTGGTGTCGGTGACGAATTGTCTTGTATTACATGTTTTCAACAAGACTTACCACTCCCACTTGGGGTCAACATGCAAATTCAGGTCAAAGTAATCATACGTACAGTGTGTATGACTCCACCCCGCTAGTTATTTAAATAATACAGATGTTTATGACCGAGGGAATAAAGCGCGTGATGCTACAACCCCTGTCAGGCGAACTTATAATCATTCCTGAATCCATGTCATCTCCTAAGTTTAGGCACAACCACTGTTGTGAGTCCTATTGGCTGTCAAATAAACTCGACCATGAAAGAATTTAATGAAAAGAAACAAAACATTCCAGTTACGCTGGACACTTGCAGCAATATGGGTAATAATAATTACCGGCAATGGGGTAATAGGGAGACTTTCCCATAGACTTGTGCACACAAAACAAATCCGATTTCAATGTGCCCTAACCCAATATTCCCTTGTCCTTTTTCCCACGAATTTCGGTATTTTTACTAATTAGACCACGAGCAACAAATATAACCTGATTTCGACAGCATTTTTTTTTCCTCTAAAGGGGGGCTGCGCCAATAGGGAGACACCTAGGTGTCTCCCTATTAAGCCCGTGTCTCCCTACTATCGAACTTTCTACGCCAACGTGTCTCACTAATAGTACATTTGTAGGAATATACAGTTATACCAATTGTCAATCTACTTTGAAGACAGTAGTCTCATCTCCTGATCATTCGAGTTGTCCTCCGAAGAAAAAGCCTCGCGTGGTTCCCGCCTCCTACAAGGTAAATACAAATCAAAATGTACAAGTTTTTAAGAGGAGCCAGACTTACCGTTTGCTTGTATAATGTTCGAGATTGCAAATTTCACTTAATGAAAAGACTTTTAACTTACAATTTTCCAGAGTTATGGCAGTGGATATTAAATATTGAGTGAGGACACTCGTGACTGTAAAAAAATTGTCGTTTATAAATCTGATTGAGTACAGTTAGGAAGTGTTAAAACGTTTTTACTGATAACACCATCGGTGTTCTCTTTAGAATTGTGATAAGTGCTTTAGATTGAAAAGTTGATTCAGTGCTGCGTGCAATTTTTCCTTTTTAACTTGATTCAGTTCAGTGATTCAGAAAAGAACGTTTTACTGACAGGTGTATGGTAATGATTGGTAACGTTAATATTTATATTTGGTCGGATAAGCACTCAGAAAGTTGTCTATTTATACTTTTTCAAACATTGCTGCAAGGACATAATGCAAATTTATTTTCACTTTTGGGCGGTAAAAAAAATATATAAAAACATTGGCGGTAGATAATAACTCTTTGATTGCGTTAAGATTTGAAGACTGCAAGATAATGCATGTAAAAGCAAACTATATATCTTTGCAATTCTAAATTTTAGAATGGTATCGAACGTGACTTTTCAGCAAGCATTAATTGTTTTTTAACCATACCACTTGAATAGTTTTGACTGCAAAACTAAGCTGAGTAATTAGATATAGGGATTGGTTTTGTGTGAAATTGGTAAGTAGCACTAAATATACAGTTAAACCAAATGTCAATCTACTTTGAAAACAGTAGTCTCATCTCCTGATCATTAGAGTTGTCCTCCGAAGAAAAAGCCTCTCGTGGTTCCCGCCTCCTACAAGGTAAATACAAAAGGTAAAAGTTTTTAAGAGGAGCCAGACTTACCTTTTGCTTGTATAATGTTCGAGATTGCATATTTCACTTAATAGAAAAGACTTTTAACTTACAATTTTCCAGAGTTATGTCAGTGGATATTAAATATAGAGTGAGGACCTTCGTGACTCAAATGTGTGCATTGCAGACAAATCTCAAGTCTGTGCCAAATATCAATATTCTTTCGGAAACGCAAAGGATTGTGGGCGAGTCAAACTAGAGTTTCACGTTCAGAAATGAACGCTGTGTCTATGAAAATCAGACTCCAATGAAAATCGGTTTCCTTTTATTCCCACTGGTTAAACCCCGCCGGGAGTACATGTGCACAACAAGCGCTGGCTGTTGCAAGAATAAGTCTTGCATGATTGCAGAAAAGTCTTGCACTGAAAACAAATCGATTAAAACGATCCCAGTCTGAGCTTAAAAAGGCGATGCCGAAAAATGCGACGCCGGTGTCACATAATATGGCAAAAGCCTTTTGGCCAATTGTCGGGACAAACAGACAAATCAGACCAACCGACCCGACCATCAAGTATTAAGTAATATGTAGAAGCTTCTGTCAGAGCTTATTTCATAAAGGAGTCTTAAATTCACACTTCATCGGCTTTAGTGACTTTTGTTTCAGGACGCCATACGTAGTTTCCAATCACGGTGGTCCATTCTGACCTCGTTCTCCATAAATTGTCTCATGAGGGCGCTATCAGCCGCTTTATACCGTTATTATCCGTTCGGCTTGTGCTTGTGGATAAAGGTATGAAAGATTTCAAGTCTGTGTTTATATTGACAAATACAGTCGAATCCCGTTATAACGAGCTCGGTCCTAACGATATCTCAGATGTAACAAGCACATTCTCCCAGTCCCGATCAATTTGTGTACATTACTATGGGGAAATATTTGGTTATTACGGCACGGACATAACAAGACTTCGGCTGTTAGGACGATTTTTGCCGACCCAATGCGGGGAAAAGCATTGCTTTCAACCCATTTACAACGACAGCTTTTCAGAACCACACGGGCATTATATTACAGCTTGTGAACGACAGACCTTTTGTCCTGAGACGGGTATATGCTCCCGACTTCCAATTCAAGCAACACACTTAAGCTTCACCCATCAATGTACCTATGTAAAGACTTCCACCCAACGTTTTTTCATCTCGCCGATCTTTATAAATAAATTCAATAGGACTGTGATAATCGGCACGGTGGACCGCTGGTCTAGTCGCTAATCCCCCGCTACGGTTTCCCTTAGCATGACCAGGGTTTGAAATTTGCTTACGACTGCGGTACCACGTTTCTAGATTATTACAAACGGACAATAGGGGGCGCTCAGAAAATAAGTGTTGACATTGTAAGGAATAGCATTAAGTACTGCCTCCATTTACGTTCTCAGTGTTTATTTGCAACCTACCCTTTTCCGCATCGAAACTCCCAGATGCCAAAAAGACACGTGATGATCAAAACAGTGAATGAGGTACAAGCGATGGTCATAATCGAATAGCCGAACCCGTAATACTCTGTGATGACGCCCCCTAGCAACGGGCCCGCCAATGAGCTAATAGGAAAAATCAAAATGTATTTGTGTTCATTTAATTTCTGGTGGTGATTCAAGAGATATACACCATCTTTAGTATGAAAGAAGTAATTGTATTTGTGGGATGATTGACATATTAAAGGGCAATGGAGAAAGTATGTAACCAAACTATTGTATCAACTGTGCCTTTTTCTCATGTTATGTTAATTTTACTTATACAGGTACCATGTAACTATGTTGGCAGCATGAAAAAGAAGGAGGAGAAGGAGCATGTGGAGATTAAGGTCTTATCTAAATTTAAAAATTCATTAGCAGAATGCATTCGGTGCACGACCTGTAGGTGGCGCTTTTTGGCCAAGTTGCAAAGGAAGTACA
Organism: Patiria miniata; assembly: GCF_015706575.1. NCBI lineage: Eukaryota > Metazoa > Echinodermata > Asteroidea > Valvatida > Asterinidae > Patiria > Patiria miniata. The sequence goes on from NW_024037057.1 coordinate 281,751, forward strand.
CACTGCGCAGGCGGAATCTTTTGGCTCAAACGTTTGGCCAAACCGAGGCTGTGTAAGCTTTCACCATTGATTTACACTGGCGATTTTTTCCCCTTGTTTCGTAAATTCTTATCAGAAGATAAAGAGAGCACGATTGCGGACCTAGCTTTCAGTCATTCCGCAAATAGCGCCACCAACGGTGTCTTATTGACCCGCTTACCCAAGTGCGTACGAACTGTGCCAAAGGCCGGATATAACAGCAGTCAAACCTATTCCACTCGGTATGTCATACCACCTGTAGGATTGAGGTTTTTATTGTGTTAATCCGAAACTGAAAACTTTTGTTTTTAACAGTACAATTGTGTAACTTCTGTACCAGCTTTACTGAGCTATTGGACTTGTTATTCATCTGGGGATTTTTCTAAACAAAATAACAGCAGCCTATACATGTATACATTAAATTCAAAGTTAGCAAAAAAAAAGGCGTTGCATATTTCTGAATTGAATATGCCCATTATATGCATATCACTCTAAACGAGGCATCAATTCTTTGACCAAGTTCGATTTGGTTTCATGTACATAAAAACGCCGATGGGTGGTTTTTTTTCTCGTTCTTTTTTTTGGTGGATTTTTTAGAAAGTTTGTTTAGCATTTGTCCGTGCTTCAGTAATGTTGCAATAATGTGTTAGTATAAACAGTTACAAGAGTTAAAAACGAACAGTGTAGTAATTGCACTTACTCTGCAGAACGTAACATGTCTACGAACGTTGGAGTAGCCAACATGGTAAACGTTGCGGCTGAGATGGGTATGGTAACGCTGGGAAGTACCCCGGTCCTGTAGGAGAAACGTTTCAGGTGTTTAAACGTTTTCCAAGCTGTTCCGACAGATGATTATACAGGGACGTTCGCAAATGTGTTAAAACAGGAGCGTTACTTAACGATCTTGAAACTCTTCCACGTTTTGAGGCGTTTCGAAGCGTTCCTAACAATAACCAATTTTCAAGAGTAAACTTACACAGGCAAGTGCAAAATCTGCGGTAGCCCTAACAGCAGAAACAGTCCACCACTGCCGGATGCACCTACTACAATTAGTATTCTAGCGCATTTCTGACATGAGGAAATCAAAAATTGTCAAATTAATACACAAAAAAAATCAAAGTATTAATGTTGAGCTTTTTCTTATCATTGTTATTATTATCAGTATGAAGTTTTATCCTTCATTTTTTTTTTTTTTTGCCGTTTACCGCTTATAATAGTTAATATAATGTAAATCAGATCCCAACCAGCCAACCGATCCCGTTAGCTCGGTGGTCGAGTGGTAAGACCTCTGCACTAGAAAGCATGAGTGGGTTTGAGTCCCACACGAGTGATTTTTTTCTTCAAACTCTCACTCGGGAGGTAACACACTGAGTAAACAGTGTTTAAACGTCGGTGAAGGGCAAAAACCTAATTAGATTGATACTACCCCAATGCAAAATTCCATCTCATTCTAATCAGTTATATCCTGCTACAAAATAAACTCCTACATTTTGTGTCTAATTCGGAGCGATGCATAGTCTTTCAATTGTCATTAAAAGTAACGCCTTAACGCACACCCCCCCCCCCCCACACACACACCCATACGCCCTGGCATTTGCTCTTACCTTTGCGTCCGCAATGGCACCCCAGATCACTGAGAATAAGCCGTAGCCCAAACCCAAGCTAACAAAGAGCAGACTTATCGCCATCACACTAAAATTAAGCTATCAAGAAGAAAGTGTCGATCAAATAAAATGTGTATTGGAAAAAAAAAATATCGTCAAAAAGTATTTTACGGGAAACTTTGGAGAAGAGATGGACCCTTCCTGCCTGTTAATCAAACAGTGCACATTGACAAATAAGATCACGACTTTTGGTCACGTGACCACATCAGCGCGGTTAAACTCGGTCACAAGGGCAGACAAAATACACACACCGAAGGATATATCATCAAAACTCTGAATGGCCCATTTTAACTTTGCCACTTAAACTCGCATATCGTGATTTTAAAAAAAAATGTTATTTGAAGAAAATGTCAATTTTGTCTCCATTACCTCGTCCAGAAAAATTGCCAGAGTTGGCTGCAGGGACGCAGTGGCTGCAAAGCCAACGAAGTTGGCGAATAAAGCGACCCAGACGGCAGGTATACTGAGCACTCGGCTCACAGAACCAGACTCCTCTGCCTCGTTCCCTGATCAAAAATGGTAAATAACATTGTACGAAGTCAGCAGGGAACAACAACCTGAATCTGGCGCCCTATTTGGTCTGGTACCCTCATGTACAAATGTGGAGCTTATGTACTTTTATTTAATCACTGATGTCCGGGGTTAGAATCTGATGCTAACTGCAGCTTAACATTGATTGGTCATTTTTTTCCGCCAATGAGGGCGTTGTCTTCCCATTAGGACGTTAAAACAACAGACGTGAATCCAAGTTTGCTTGAGGTAAGTTTATACAGAATCGGGAATTGCATCTTCGCCCACGAGTTTAGCACCATTTTGTATCTCATCCCAGTAAACGAAACACCAGTAAAGAACCTGTTTGTTTGAGGAGAGAGTTTTTAGTGAATTTTTGGTTTGGAAGTTTTTTAATTAACCAAATTTTAGCGTTTTTATAACGTGATGTTTACCTAATTACCTAATAATCACGTGAACATAGAAATGTGCTTCCGGAAGGTTTTATAACTAGTGCGAATCGCGTTATGATTTCTACATATTCACTTAACCAAATGACGTGTTTTTGAACCGTTTCTATATGGTATTTACAGATTATTTCGCTTTTGAAGCGCCAATACTTCTGGCTTTCAGGTACTACACATTTCCGGTGATTATAACGTTATTATTACCTATTCATTATCTAGACTAGTTACCACTTAGTTGACGTAATTATTTGGTGTATATGACAAGTCATTTTTTGTAACTAAAACACCAACAGATTTGGTTCTTTAGTTGCCAGTAATTCATTAGTGATCCTCACGTTATTGTCTCCTTTTTTTACCTAGGCATCTTACTGCTCTACATAACGTTATTATCTAGTGTGTGTAAAAGGTTACTTTTTCGTTATTTAAAGACCAATAGATTAAGTTGTACAGTTACCAGTAATTCACTAGTGATCTTCACGTTATTATCTCTTGTTATTTACCTAGGCATCTTACTGCTCTACATAACGTTATTATTTAGTGTGTGTAAAAGGTTTTTTTTTGTTTCGTTTTTTAAGACCAATAGATAAGGTTGTACCGTTACCAGTAATTCATTGGTAATCTTCACGTCATAATGTCTTGTTATTTACCTAGGCCTCCTACTGCTCTACATAACGTAATTATCTAGTGTGTGTAAAAGGTTAATTTTTCGTTTTTTGTAAAGACCAACAGATAAGGCCCCCAAAAAAGTTTCCGGTTTCTGGTATGGAGCTTGTCCAGAAAGTGGTGCGGCGACGCGGCTTTTTTAACCTGTTTTTTTTTGTTTGGGCTTCAAATGTCGGCTGATGACTGCAAATGGTGCCCGACTAAACTTAGTGCAAATATTATGGGAGTCCAGAGAGGCCAAAAAAGCTTATTCTCCATCATAACCCATCTAAAAACACGTTAAAATTGTGCAGCAGCAGGATTCCAGTCAAAGCAGTGAGTTTGGCGGTTTTGAGTCATCATCTTTCATTGAATACAAACATTTTTCATTTGGCCGACGCGCATAGCTACGGCGACGCGCGCGCATACCAGAAAACGGAGACTCTTTTTGGCCCTAAGTTGTACAGTTACCAGTAATTGATTGGTAATCTTCACGTTATTGTCTCTTGTAATTTACCTAGGCATCTTACTGCCCTACATAACGTGTGTATTTAACGTGTGTAAAAGGTTATTATGTCGTTTTTTAAAGACCAATTGATTCGATTGTACAGTTACCATTAATTCATTGGTGATCTTAAAGAATGCAATTATTTAGTGTGTGTAAAAGGTTGTTATGTCGTTTTCAAAGACCAGTAGATTAGGCTGAACAGTTACCAGTGTTTCTCATTGGTGATCTTCACGTTATTCTGTCTTGTTATTCACCGATGCATCTTACTGCCCTGCATAACGTAATTATTTAGTATGTGTGAAAGGTTCAGTTTTCGTTTTTTTAAAGACCAATAGATTGTTTTACTGTGACCTTGATTTACATGTTGACCCGAGGTGGGCGTGGTAAACCTTGGGGAAGCAAATGTGTCTTTTTGGCCATGAACGATTTGCGTAACAGTGGTATGTTTTAGGATGTTTTTATGTAGAGAATGTTATAATATTTTGCTATTCAAAGTCTAAAAGAAACTAATTTGCCAACAAAAACAAACAAAGCAAATACAATTTTTGAATACGTGCAAACTGTGACTACAGACGGCGGTGGTCGAGAGGCACATATGTACCAAGTAAGCACCTTCTTAGATTGGAGAAGGTGCATGATCAGAGGACCCAATCTCGTTTTATGTGTATATTGTATACTAACCAATATACATTGAGTTTAATAATTATTTGCATAATAACCGATATTAATTGAGTTTTAGGAACCGCATTGCCGAACCGTAGGCATTGCTAAAATAACTAAACTGTATTAACAACGCGTTGGTAACGTGACTAGGAGTGGTTCAAAACGTGACAAAAGAACGAAGCAATAACGTGAATACCAGGTGTGCAAGACGCGATAAAAAAACCCGGGAGCAATAGGTATGCAAAACGTGATACAAGCACGTGCGTTTTTCGTTTCTTAAGCGTGATACAAGATTTATTAAAACGGGTATTATTACCGTGTTTTTAACGTGATTACAATCAAGTGACTGTGTAGACAAATCACATTAACGCTTTCACGCAGTTTTCACGCGTGGGCATAACGTAATTCACACACAATTGGTAACGTAACCATGAGTCGTGCAAAACGTGAACACAGAGCAAACGATTCACGTATATAATAGGTGTGCAAAATCGGGTAAAAAAACGACAAATAACGTTTGTATTAGGTGTGCAGAACGTGATAATTCAACGAGCTACTAACGTGCGTTTTACGTTTTTGTTTAAACGTGATGCAGGATTGGGCAAATTGCGTTATTAAAACGGGTAAAATTACACATTGCAATCAAGGGACTGTGTACAAAATTTGCATTAACGCTTTCACGTGGTTATCACGCGTGTGCAGAACGTAACTTACACTAATTCGGTTACCTTAGACCGAAGTGATGTTTAAGTGATTTTCACGTTCCACTGTTTACTGGGATATTTTATAGATCGTCAGTTGCAGCGCATCTATTGAGGTATTTATGGGGTTTTATTCAACAGGGCACTACGGTTGAGTAAACAAAAACCTCAAAGGTGGCCACTGAATGCAATCGCTTTAACAGCCTTTTTTTTAATATCAACATTGTATTGTGGATCCGATTTCAAATTCGATTAAAAAATACGATTTTTCATGTTTTTTATACAATTTTTATACATGCGTGTATATTATTACAATGTGTATGCATTTAATTGATCTACAGTGTATACATTTCAACATTGCTCTAGTTTTTAAAAAGCCTGATCCAGTTTTTATGCTATCATTTATTTCAGATATATAAGTATTTTTTTTTTTTTTTGGATACCTTATCAACTTTTTAAAAATATTTTATAATGCAGGTTCTCGTACTTTTTAGATGAATCTCTTTTTATTTATATGTTTTATATGTATCAATACTGTTTAACTATTGTAAACCAGTCTCTTCAGACACATTATAGTGGCTGCCGATTGTTTTAATTTTTTTTTTTATAAACCAGAATAAGGATAATAATAATAGCAATAGCAATAATAATATTGGTTTTAAAGATTCAAACCTTCATTAGGCATCAAGAAGTAGTTGACGACAACGGTCGACAAAACGAGACCACCAAGGATGAAGAAGGGAGTTCTAAATCCTGCAGCCTGGTAAGACATATCAGCAAAACTATTACAAATGTGTTTATTTGTTTGTTTGTTGTTGACTCTGTATGCAAACAACAGAGGGCGCCTCACTCCCCTCACCATTTGTTGAGCGAGTTAGGACTCTGGGAAGACGTCCTTTTCTTGGTACAATAACAAAAAATCACATTTAATAAAACGTTCAAGCAATTTGGCAACTTTACTTCAATCTAAAAATCTGATTAGAAGAAAGAATGTTTTTGGTTCCATCCAAGGCAAATATCATGTCACGTGTAGTTCTTTTAACGTGCAGCTTATTTCAATTGACTGGACATTATAGGAGGTGGTATTTACCTCTTCACTATTGTTTTCTTTTTTTTGGGGGGGGGGGGAGGGGAACAGAAAACAACTGCACTCATTGCGTTAACTCATTAACTCCGATTGCAATTTTCCCATACTTACGTTATACAGCAAGCCGCCTACGGCTGGCCCTATTGCTAAGGAAAAGCCGATAGTCGTCTCAACCAGACTCTGTTGATTTAGGAAGGAGGCACCAATGGAAATAGCTAAGTTTACCTTGAGCTAAACAGGTGCTTTGAAGTGAAAACTTGCGTTCGGTGATTTTTGCTTTATTAATCAGCTATAAGCAAAGGCAAATGATTTACTCTATCTCAATTTAAGTCGTCACTTTTCTGCCGGAATAAAAGTTTACGTTTGCCCTTTGCAGGACTGAATATTTCAATACACATTCATAAATACGTAAGATAGTTCACCCATTCCTATTTTTCGAGAGCCCGTCACATGGCCGGTTTTCAACGGTTGATAAGAACCGGATGGCTGGTCTTAAATAATTTTCCAGTGTCACAAGAGAATTTAAAGTCCTATGAAATCTGGTGCCTTTTACAGTTATATTAATTTAACGTTCACAATCCTCACGTAGGCATGCGCAATACCACCAATGAGTCCATATACCATAATACTAAATGCACAATTACTGGAACAGCTGCGTTCTGCGCCACTCGCGCGCTACGCAAACTTCATATAGGGAGTTTTTTGGGGGTTTTTTACTACGACTTTCGAGAATTGACACACCATAATACAGTAAAGGGGGTCCAAAAACATGAAGTTAAAATGTTGATCAAAATCGTTGGGCATTTGTAATTTTGGACTTGTTTTGACTTTTGGACCGAAACGTTTTGATTTTTTGACCGATAATGAAAATTACCCTAGACTTCGGCTTGGGTATAAATTATCAGCATCCAGAAACAAATAGGTCTTAAACATAGTGTTAAAAACGGCCAGGCACACTTATAAATGCACGCATTATTTCCTTTAATTAGTATGGTGGTCATCTTTTGGGTCATTGTGATCCGGAAAAGTGTAATTTTGAACCGGGAAGAAATGTCGTTTTTACCCGGAAAATTATCAGGTCAAAATATGACTCGGATTCCGGGTCAAATCGGACGCGGGACCTTTCAAAGTGTAGTTTAGTTCCAGCGTCATCTCATTCGCTCAAATGTAATATAAGTGCCCATGAAAGTAACTTTTTATACCACAGCCTTGCCAACATCATCAGGGAATACAGAAGCTACGATGGCCGCTGATGCCGTCAGCGCAGCAGCCGAGCCAAGCCCCTCTAAAATGCGAATGGCGAAACTGAACCCAGTGAAAGTAGCGTTTGTGGGCATGTCGATAATAAACCTGTGTTATAGCATAGGACAGAAAACAGTTAGTGCTCCCCCAGTTCTCAAAAGTAAACTGTAGCCCAATGGGCCTTATTGAATTGAAAGTGGAGTAAAATCGTTGGAACTTGGGCAGAGAATTGAGAGCAGGAACATTACTAAATAATCCAAGTGTGCTTAAACGAATAATTTACACTTCGTAATTAAATATTCCCTAATGTTTTAAACCAGATAATAAAAAAAATAGGTAAAACAAGGCTGCATAAATAGTCTGGCGCCACCCCATTCAACAGTTAACAATTTATGAAATACACTTAGGGAACATGACAAAAATGGAAAAAATGGCTACCTCGTGAATACGGTCCATGAAGCAAAACAAAAAAGAGGAGAGAACATGAAGAGATTAATGCTCACCCGAACAGAATGTTACAACCTCCCGTGAAAAATGAACCGGCGAGAAATACGAAACGGGCACCAACGATTGGTATCTAAGAAGCATATACATGTACATGTAATGTTAAAGTCAATGACTATTAGCAAAAAGGGGAAAATGAGCCGGTAGAGGGCGCTAACAACCAAATAGCGCCATCTTTTGGCGAGTAGAGAACAAAGTCTTTGAAAGAAATGGTCGGTTTTATTTTTGTTCCTATAGACCTTTCTATGCTTGGTTGGCAAAATTACGGGATGCAAAACTTTGAAATGTCCAACACTGCAGAAACGAAGAAGAGTTATTACAGAAAACCCAAATATGATTAGATTGTTGGAAATAAAGCGTCAACACAATTCCTACACATTCTTTTTTTTAATGTGTATTGATGGCATTATGGGGCCTTTTTTTAATATGTTGCCAACCACGGCTTTAATTTATGCGCTTGCGACAGCCCATATAAAATGGCGCCAATATTTACAAACAAAAGAAAGGTCTACTGTTAGCCTACATTCCTCATTCAAAGATGTTGTAGATTAAACACGAGATATTTTGCGTTCCCCTAAATAATGTCTAATTGAATTTTTAGACCAAACAGGGACTTACCATTTTGCCTATTAGGGGCGATCCTATGCCGTATGACAAGGAAAATACGCTGAACACCATCCCAATAACTGTCTGTGATATTCCCCTTTTCTTTGCCTGTTGCAAAGTGACAGGAAAACCATTTGATATAATGAATCCCTAAAAAGCGGATTTCATTCTTCAATCAGTGTATCTAAAAAAAAATGTGTTATTGAAGCTTGCATATGTTAACAGCAGTATGGAATAAGCCATTTGCGAGTTAAATTTGAATAAAATCTAGTACGCTGAAGTCAAATGGTTTCCACATTTCAGTTTTCTTTCAACCAGACCTTTGAAGTAGGAAAAGTATAAAAAAAAACTAGAGATCTATGTCTGTTTGCAACAGAACATAGGGCTTTTCCGCATTATGATTTTTTTTTTATCAATAATACGTCTCTGACTATGCATGAACATAAAATCTGTCAAAGTTAGCCGAAAATCGGCTAAAACGGTCACTATGATCAGGATTTGACCTCAGCAACATGTGCGCTGCGGGCTGACTGACATACGATGTATGTGCGTATGTACAACGTACGTGCATGTACATGTTCTGTACATTGTGGACGTCCTGTGCATGTTTTGTCAAAGTTAGCCGAAAATCGGCTAAAACGGTCACCGTGGTCAGGATTTGACCTCAGCAACACGTGCGATGCTTGCTGACTGACTGATGTGCGTATGTACAACGTACGTGCTTGTACACGTACATTGTGGACGTCCTGTGCATGTTTTAAAGCACAGGTATTGCCAACCTAAAGTTTTAAGCGTGCGCAAGGCATGTTCGAGTTCGCTTATTACCTCGAAGCTTTGATATGTTTTAGACCCACCCTTAAATCGACAATTAAAGTAAAAACTAATATAAAAACTGCCATGGTTGATTTTTCATGAATTTTCAAAGGAAAAAAGGTCTTTTCATTATAACTTCCGGTCTGATGACGTCATACACCTAAAACTTCTCACACGTTCTAAGGGGGTCAAGGTCATCATATACGTCAATATTTAGGCAATTCCGACAAACTTCGCCACAGACATCTATTCAAAATACATTTTTGATTTTTTTTTACCTGTCGCTAGAGGGCGCTCGAAGATTGCATGACGTCATCAGTAGATGATATGAAAATAACTATCAGCCAAAAGACTAACACCGTTAAAAGCAAGTTCATATCTATTACCACTTTTAAATAATAAGTAACTTCCGGTTTTGGCCTTTTTCGACCGGAAGCAAGGGTCACGTGATTTCACGCACACCGAATAAAATAAAGACCTTAACCTATTCTATCACTTGACGGCAACAGAATGCTGCGGACGCGTACGGTTGATTTCTTATGCATGTTTAAATATTAAAAGAGTCACAATTTAAGTGCCCATAAATAAACACCGGATGATGTCATCATGACGTCATCATTGCACAGTGATGTTTGAATTAGGGTCTTTGCTTGGACAAAGATTGGTGTAAATGAATTACTGGCAAAGAGTCAAAAATGCCCTTTGAAGATCGACAATTTTTTTTTAAATTTCTGTGTACAAAGTCTTTGGGAAAAATTTAATATTCAAAAATCTATAATAAATCAGTCGATGACGTCACCATGACGTCAATCTTCGGGACACATCTTTGCTATAGGGACTATGCTTATGCTAAGTTTGAATTATGTATGGCAAAGATTAATGCCAAAAGTGGCACTGAGAAAAAAACGCGCACAAAGTCAATGGCATTTGAAGTGGAACAAAAAGAAGAAGAAGAAGAAAGAAACTAGAGCTGTATGTCTGTTTGCAAACAGAACACAGGGGGGCTTTTTCGCACTTTACAAATATTTGTTTCGTTTGTCCTTTTGCAGTCACTTTTCAAAGTGCTTCATGCAGTTAAATGTTGTTCAAAACGCTTATAATAATTGCTAAAGTATATTTTTATCAAATGATGTCACTTGCCCTGCAATGACGTCATCCTTAAGACCCTTCTCAATGCACATTTTGTCATTGTGATTTTGGTTTGAACCAAGTTTAATGTCAATCCGATGAAAGAAAGTGTGCAATTTGTGGAAACAGAATAAAATTATAAATATCTAAAAATAATAAAAACCAAACGATGACGTCATCGTGACGTCACTTTAAACTTTGTATACTAGTACCATTATTTACCTACCCACTAAGTTTCATGACAGTCAGACCTTTCCTTATATGTATTTTGAAAAATCGCATTTTTATGACGTCATAATGATGTAAGATATTTTTTTCAAAATTTTGTGCAAATACCTTTTACCTAACAGACCAAATACACAAATAATTTTGAATTTTGCATGTTACGTTCATGAGATATGGCTAAAAGGTCAAAAACTTCTAATATTCATATTAACTCTCCGGATGACGTCATCATGGCGTCACCTTTTTTTTTTTTTTACCTATAACACATCCCGGTCTAGCCACATACCAAGTTTCAACCCAATCAGACTTACAGTTCTGTAGACATAGGACTTCATAATATGCACGTAAATTTCAAAAATCAATAAAAAAAATTAGGTGATGACGTCATAATGACGCCATAGTCTTGGCATAATTTTTGTATGAGGGTCTTCCTTGGCTGTAACATTGATGACGATTCCAGATTGCCAAGTTATAGAAATGGTGCCTTGAAAACGTGTACAAAGTCAATGGGCTAACAAGTGTACAAAGTTAACGGGCTAAAAAAAATCCCACTGCAGAAAAATTGCACCTCTAAATTTGTAATTTGCCTTTGAACTGAAGCATTTTAATGAAATATTACTTGATATTCTGACCCTTAGGAATATGTTCAATCGAATGACAGCGCGAAAAAAACTACGATTTATCTTTCCTTCTTATAGTAATTCTCGGCCGAAGTTCAGAACTACTCAGTAAAATATCAGTGTTGTATAGGAAAAGACTTGTGGAAAATCCCACTGCAGAGAAACTGCACCTTTAAATACGTAACATAGGTCTTTTCGGCATCATGATTGTTTTTTATACGTCCCTGACTATGCGCATGCATGAACATAAAATCTGTCAAAGTTAGCCGAAAATCGGCTAAAACGGTCACTGTGATGTGGACAGGATTTGACCTCGGCAACACGTGCTCTGCAGGCTGACTGACATACGATGTATGTGCGTAACGTACGTGTATGTAATGTACATACAGACGTTCTGTGCATGTTTCAGAGCAGAGGTATTGTCAGCATCATGTTTTAAGCGTGCGCAGGGCATGTCAGAGCTCGCTTATTGCCTCGAAGCTTTGAAATGTTTTAGACCTACCCTTCAATCAACATTTAAGGTAAAAACTAACATAAAAGCTGCCATGGTTGATTTTTCAGGAATTTTCAAATGAAAAAGGGTCTTTTTATTAAAACTTCCGGTCTGATGACGTCATTCGCCTAAAACTTCGCACACGCCTTAAGTGGGTCAAGGTCATCATGTACACCAATATTAAGGCGATTCCGACAAACTTCGCCACAGACATCTATTCAAAATACATTTTTGCAAATATTCAACCTGTCGCTAGAGGGCGCTCGAAGATTGTATGACGTCATTGGTAGATGATTTGAAGAATACTTTTAGCCAAAAGACTAACACCGTGGAAAGCAAGTTCATATCTATTACCACTTTCAAATAATAAGCCACTTCCGGTTTTGGCCTTTTTCGACCGGAAGCAAGGGTCACGTGATTGCACGCCCATTGAATGAAATAAAGACACTTACCTACTCTACCACTTGCCGGCAACAGAATGCTGCGGACGCGTACGGTTGATTTCTTATGCATTTATAAATATTAAAGGTGTCACAATTTAATTGCCTATAAATAAACACAGGATGACATCAACATGACGTCATCATTCCACAATGCTGTTTGAATTAGGGTCTTTGCTTTGACAAAGAGTGGTGTAAATGAATAACTGGCAAAGAGTCGAAAATGCCCTTTGAAAAGTGACATTTTTTTTAATTTCTGTGTCCAAAGTCTATGGAAAAAATCAAATATTCAAAAATCTATAGTAAATTAGTCGATGACGTCACCATGACGTCAATCTTCGGGAAACATCTTTGCTATAGGGACTATGCTTATGCTAAGTTTGAATGATGTATGGCAAAAATTAATGCCAAAAGTGGCACTGAGAAAAAAACGTGCACAAAGTCAATGGCATTTGAAGTGGAACAAAAAGAAGAAGAAGAAGAAGAAGAAGAAAGAAAAACTAGAAATGTGTTTGTGGACAAACACTGAGCTGTTTCGAACGTTTTATTAATGACTGCCGTATTAGTTTCATCCAGGTCGAATGAACATGTACATGAATATTCTATACAAAAAGTGTCCATCCTATGTAAAAAAAAAAAAAAAAAACTATCTACGACCAGTACCTATCTACGACCTAACAAACCTTTTGCAAAAAAGAATTTCGAATTAACCACGTTCCATTGATGAGATATGAGTAAAAGGTCCAAAAATTGAATAATTCATATAAAATCACATGATGACGTCATCGTGACGTCACTGCAATCTTTGTCTATAACGCCTCCTGGAATATCTGTATATCGAGATTGAACCCAATCGGACCACAGGTTCTCTGGATATAGTGACTTAAACTATGCAGTTTTAGGATGACGTCATGTGACACGTGATGACGTCATGATGACGTCATGATTCGGCATACATCTTCAGATGGTTGTATAAGTGTGTGCCGTGTTTGAAGTCGATCGGACCGTATTTTATATAATTTTTGAAAAAATTGAAGAAAATAGTAAAATTTGAAAAAATTCATAAAAAATCAGGTGATGACGTCATGATGACGTCATTTCAGATTTGGAATGCTGTTATCTATACCTACCTACCCACCAAGATTCATAACGATCGGACATAACCTTATATGTGAAACAAAAAATCACGTTTTTGATGACGTCATCATGACGTCACACATTTTACGAAATTTTGTGCATCTATCTATGACCTAACAAACCTGTTACGAAAAGAATTTCGAATTTACCACATTCCTTGTATGAGATATGAGTAAAAGGTCCAAAAATTGAATAATTTTAATAAAATCACACGATGACGTCATCATGACGTTACTGCAATTTTCGTCTATCACACGTCCCGGAATACTTGCATACCAAGTTTGAACCCAATCGGACTTCCGGTTCTGTAGATATAGGGCCTTAAAGTATGCTCTTTTAGGATGACGTCACGTGACACTTGATGACGTCAGCATGACGAAAAGTTTCGGCACACATCTTTAGATGGTGGTCTTAGTGTGTGCCAGGTTTGAAGTCGATCGGATTTGAAAAAGGTCCAAAAGTGCGTTGTAGAACGAAAACACGTGTTATCCTATAGGAAAAAAAATGGAAGAAAAAAAAAAAAGAGAAAAAAACTAGAAATTGTGGTTGTGGACAACCACAGAGCTGTTCCCAATATTGAATGTCTGTTGAACCAATAGACATATAAGTAGAGATCTATGTCTGTTTGCAACAGAACATAGGGCTTTTCCGCATTATGATTTGTTTTTATCAATAATACGTCCCTGACTATGCATGAACATAAAATCTGTCAAAGTTAGCCGAAAATCGGCTAAAACGGTCACTGTGGACAGGATTCGACCTCAGCAACACGTGCGCTGCGGGCTGACTGACATACGATATGTACAACGTACGTGCATGTACATGTACATTATGGACGTCCTGTGCATGTTTTAAAGCAGAAGTATTGTCAACCTGAAGTTTGAAGCATGCGCAGGGCATGTCCGAGTTTGCTTATTGCCTCGAAGCTTTGAAATGTTTTAGACCTACCCTTAAAAAGACAATTAAAGTAAAAACTAATAAAAAACTGCTGGTTGATTTTTCAGGAATTTTCAAAGGAAAAAGGGTCTTTTCAATATAACTTCCAGTCTGATGACGTCATATACCTAAAACTTCGCACACCTGTTAAGTGGGTCAAGGTCATTATATACACCAATATTTAGGCGATTCCGACAAACTTCGCCACAGACATCTATTCAAAATACATTTTTGAAAATTTTCAACCTGTCGCTAGGGGGCGCTCGAAGATTGCATGACGTCATCGGTAGATGATTTGAAGAATACTATTAGTCAAGAGACTAACACCGTTGAAAGCAAGTTCATATCTATTACCACTTTTAAATAATAAGCCACTTCCGGTTTTGGCCTTTTTCGACCGGAAGCAAAGGTCACGTGATTTCACGCACACTGAATAAAATAAAGACCTTAACCTATTCTACCACTTGCCGGCAACATAATGCTGCGGACGCGTACGGTTGATTTCTTATGCATTTTTAAATATTAAAATTGTCACAATTTAATTGCCTATAGATAAACTCCGGATGACGTCATCATGACGTCATCATTACACAATGTTGTTTGAATTAGGGTCTTTGCTTGGACAAAGATTGGTGTAAATGAATAACTGGCAAAGAGTCGAAAATGCCCTCTGAAAATTGATATTTTTTTTTTATTTCTGTGTACAAAGTCTATGGAAAAAATTAAATATTCAAAATTCTATAATAAATCACGTGATGACGTCAGCATGACGAAAATTTTCGGCATACATCCTCAGATGATGGTTAATAACTATGCTGAGTTTAAAGTTGATCGGATTTAAAATAATTGCCAAAGTTGCTTGTAGAATAAAAACGTGTACAAAACCTATGAGAAAAGTGGAAAAAGAAAAAAAAAGAAAAAAAAAAAAAAAAAAAAGAAAAAAAAAAAATTAACGAAAACAAGAGCTGTTCCCAATTGAAATTGGGAACAGCTAAAAAATAACAAAAACAAGAGCTGTTTCGGTGTGTACACCGAAACAGCTAAAAAAAACAGAACAAAAACAAAGGCTTTTCCGCAACTTTGCGGAAAAGCCAAAAACACTTTAAAATTTCGGGCATTCCTGGTCGTAATGGCTCTTTAAATCGAGCGCAGTCGCACGTGCACGATAAGCGCCGGAGGAAGTAATCGAACGTCGGTGTCATTATGATAATCTGACTCCGTCAAAATCGGACTCCTTTTCCTTATTATTGGTTAATCCCTCGCACGCGACAGGTCAGTCTCCCGTATACATGATATATATGATCCTAAAAATATCGTGTTATCCTACTTACGCAAGCGCAATACTACCATACTAGCAACCATCATACTACAAATTAGTAACCGGGACTAAATTGCTAATAGGGTATTCGTATGTTGTTTAATGTCCTTGGTCGTAAATGTTACATGTGCACCCATTCACTCATTTCAATAATGGGGCTTGCACGATACATTGATTTAAACAAACTTAGAGGATCCTAATAATCATTTTAGCAAAGGGCGGATCCAGGGAGGGGGGACAACGAGGGACATGCCCCCCCCCCCTAAAAAAAAATAACCCAATTTTGCGTACACCGTACCAACATCTTTTCCGTTTAAA
Organism: Patiria miniata; assembly: GCF_015706575.1. Classification (NCBI taxonomy): domain Eukaryota; kingdom Metazoa; phylum Echinodermata; class Asteroidea; order Valvatida; family Asterinidae; genus Patiria; species Patiria miniata. The sequence goes on from NW_024037057.1 coordinate 297,770, forward strand.
AAAAATTGTGGTAAGAAATTGCTTCAGATCCCACGACAGAGTTTCTAGAATTCCCCCCCCCCCAAAAAAAAAATGTGCCTCTTGAGGGGGACCCGAACCTCACGCCGTAATTTTTGTGTACCCACTTTTTTATAAGGACCAACAAATTTTTGCCCCCCCCAAAAAAAAAAAAATAGAAAAATTATGTGTTCTGGATCCGCTCTTGCTCCTGCTTGACATAAGACATTGTAAACAGTTAGCCTTTGGCTAACTAAAAACAATACAACTTACAAAAGTCTTTTTGGTTGGGGAAGGAAGAGGGGCATTATCAGTATTTTGGTGGGGGACCTGGGGGCACGGCCAATTTATGGGGCCCCATGCCCCCCCCCTCCCCGTGGCTACGTGGGTTGAACTTACCTCAATAGGGTAGAACACCGTAATGACCGAGAAAGCCATCATGTTAGTAAGCGCGGCCAAAAGGGTGCCCACGATGGTGGCTATCTGGTGGGATGTAAACCTGCTCTTCGCTGGTTGCTGGTCACCGTCGGCATCAACCGCTTCCTCTGGAGTTGCCAAACCTCTGGGCGGAGTCTCCATTGGAGAAGGCACCTGACTATTTGCATCTTTCTGCGAACCCTCCATGTTGCCGTTTTCGTGTGTTTGAAGCTCCATGGCCTGTCCAAAAAATGTCGACATAAAACAAGAAGGGTTTACCAATTTAGTATTAGGTTCCGTCAAAGCAGTAGGCCTACTTAAGACTAGCGTACTGTCACACTATCCGAAATTCCGATCGGCCATATACAAGTCGTGGTTTGAAGTTCTGTAACGTAATCATTAGCCATTTATTTTCTTTATAAAACATGCGCAGCTGTGTAGTACTACAATCGCGGTGATGGCTTTCAGGTAGGGTAGTATTTTACGATCACATTAATTGCAGTGCGTGGTTCATTATACTTTCTTGATCGTTTGAATTAATGAAGTGCGTCTATTTAGCATAAATAGAGATATTCATGTATGTGTATTTTTCAATGGCAATGGAATTGAATTTATTCCAGTTTCCAATGTGACATTTACCGACATTTAGTCCAACAATTTAGCTGTCCACTCTTTCGCTGGTGTCACCTTTCATAATACCATACCGTATAATCTGCGTCATTGTATTGTATTATTTGAGTTTAGGGGCCATTCAGAATGTTCAATGTGGTAAAATTTCGATCTTTTTTCCAAATTGTGGGTGGGTGGGTCAAGCTAAATAATTGAAAATCGAAATACACTTTCCATGGAAAAAAAGGTAACAAAAAAAAAACAAAGATAGATCTGTTGACTTGGCTGAACTACGCGCAAGCGTTCCGATATCGCGATGCGTGTTTCTTTTCCAACTTCTTCCCCTGTATGTACTGTCAGTGGCGTAGCCAGGATTTTTTTAAGGGGGGGGGGGCGCTGCATGGGGGGGGGGGCAGGAACATTTCATGGGGGGGGGGCGTCATGTAGATCAATTACATTTTTTTTAAAAACTCAAAATCTCAGTGAGGGAGGCGACTGGGGGGGGGGGCGACAAGGTTTCATAAACACGGGATGCTCCAAGTTAATAAAATGCCTGAACGTATGTTCAGATTACGCCACCCATGATCACAAATCCTCGCGACTTTCCAGTAGCTACATCAACATCTTGCGTTGCCTGAAACAAATCTTCGGTCTTTAACCACACTTTGGGTTTGCCAGCATTCATGACAATACCATTAGTATCAAGCATTAGAAAGCGGTCAGAGGCTTTGTGATACGCGCACAAGGGACTGTGATGTCCAAACTTGGAAGCCTTCCCGATTTGACCCAAAAGGTATCGCTGGAAGTTCAGAATAACTCCAGCGCTGGAATCTTCATGGCGCAGGGCTTCCACGGCTAGACAGCGGAATTCATCCACGGAGGACTCCTGACCAAAGTACATCGTAGCTTGGTGTTTGTGGCTGACGAGTAACTGGCCGACATCCATCAATGTGGTGCCTTTTTTTTCTGGATGACATCATGGGTAATGATCTCTTCGGTCTCCTTGAAGGCGAACATAGCAAATCCGTGGTACTGTGCCTTAATGTCATTACAGTGTCTGAAGTTGCAGTGCCCTGCTTCACGACACACTTTTCCACATTCAACGGATGCAAGAAGAAGCGCTGCACTCTGTATGTCACAGTGCGAATAGTGCTGCTGGAAATCAAACACGTCCATTAAGATGTCTTGACGAACTTCAGCTTCATCCAGAAGCCGCTGGCCTTCCTCAGATTCCAAAGTAATTGGTTCACTTACTTTAAAGGTTTCCCCCATATCTGCCTCAGAACCTGATGTGGAGTCGGAAAAAAGACATGAGGGGCCATTCAGAATTTTCAATGTTTTAAAATTTCGATCTTTTTTCCAAATTGTGGGTGGGTGGGTCAAGCTAAATAATTAAAAATCGAAATTCACTTTCCATGGAAAAAAGATAAAAAAAAACCAAAGAAAGATAGATCTTTTGACTTGCCTAAACTACGCGCAAGCGTTCCGATATCGCGATGCGTGTTTCTTTTCCAACTTCGTCCCCTGTATGTACTGTCAGTGGCGTAGCCAGGCATTATTCAGTGTGGGGGGGGGGGGGGGTTTGGGCTGGAACATTTCATGGGGGGGGTCATGTAGATCAATGATATTTTTTTTAGAAACTCAAAATCTCAGTGGGGGAGGCGACTGGGGGGGGGGGGCGACAAGGTTTCATGGGGGGGGCTGTCCCCCCCCCCCCCTCCGTGGCTACGCCACTGCAGGTCATACAGTTAAAGTTTATGTAAACTTGTATGAAAAGTCAAAGAAAAGTAACTCCCATGATCTTTTTGACACCAAGTTTGTGTTAACTTGCCGGTAACGACCTAAAAAATTATCCAGACAAATATGTTTATTTTGTAACATTTCATGTTCGTCTGTCGGTCTTCTATGCTGTTATGTTTACTTTTAGGTACCTTCAATGGTACTATGTTTAATTTAGAGGCTATCACGGAAAATGTTGAGGGGGGGGGGGCGGATTCCGCCGCCCCCCCCCCCCCCCGGCCCCTTTAGGGTTAACTAAATGTAATATATTGTATTTTCTTGCGCGTTACAAACACAAATTTAACCTTTGGGCGACACAGCGTCCTACGTTATCCCTTTGAGAGACATGTTGAATTACTGGGTGACATTCCAATGCCCTAATGTCTCAGCCCCTATTTAGAGGCAACATATCATCGCAAATATAGACTAGATTGATTGCTCGTGGTCCAATTAGTAATCATACCAGAATTCGTAGAAAAGGTAACAATTGGGTGAAGGGTCATTAAAGTTGGGGAAAAATGCTGTGCAAAAATTTATGCGAGAGTCTTTTTGCCTAATATGGATTTCTATTATATCTTGCCGATAATGTTTTTTGTCCTACATAATGTTTTTTGGTTCAGTCGGTGTTAAGTCTTTTATTTAGTTTTTCGTTTTGGATAAAATTTCCGTTTTCCAAGTACATGTATTCATATATTTACCTTTGCCTTGACCTTATTATGAACTTGAATACAATTAATACATTATGTATACGAATCTGTGCATAGCGGATGATATAAAAATGATAAGACTGCAGGTAATTCCATGTACTTGAAAATTAAGAAAAAAAATCTGGCTTCGGCCCAATGCACACCGTGTTTTCGATGAATCTGTAAATCATTTGTAAAGCGCTCAACCGGATAAGGCTTTACGTGCAAAACTATAGTGCGGCATTTCGACAGCGAGGAAGCAGATATTTGTACCAGTGGTCCGCCGACGACTGCCATCGGCGGCCCGCCAGCGGTGCTACCGATGGGCCGCTGCCGGGCGATCGCGGCTTGCTGACTGGGAATTTAAGTTTGCAGGCAGTGAATCGGTCCGAAATTGCCTGCGCCGGCCAAATCACGATTTGCATGCCCTCAAAATCTTCAGTATTTGAGCATGCTGAGGGCCATGAACTTGAGGGTTTGTAAGAAAATATGGGTGGAAGCCGTGCACATGACTGTGAACTTGTAGTTCCGTTCAATTTGGATGAATTGTGGGCCCTTAAAGCGTTCTATTTTGCAATGGAGTGTAGGCATCGTTTTTCAACATGGCGATGGGCTTCAGGACTATTTTCAGGGGTGATCATCTTCGGATGGAAATTTCTCCTAAAAGTCATCAGTTAACCCCCCTAGAATTGAAAAGAAAATGAAAGATGATGAAATAAGCTTTAATTTGATGTGTGTCTCGATCACCTTGGAGAGTTGTGAGTATTTTTCCCGAGTTTCTGAATGTGAGCATTTACCATTAGGGTCTATGGAAGTTTATTTACTGGTCTGCTACCTTAAGCTATGACGTTCAAAGCAAGTACTCAGAGCTGATTGGGCCGCTAGTCATGGATGCAAAACGTTCACCGCTATTCACCGTGAAGGTGTACACCACCGCAGTAAACACTAACACCTCTCCCAATTAGTTTAGTCGGAAAAGGGGGGTATCGTGCACCCTCGGAAATCAATTTCTAATCAACGTTTCTAGGTCAGAAAAAATGTGTAGAAAACGATTTGCTATGTTAAAAAATTCAAAAAATGTCCCACGCATTGTTTTTATGCAAATTAGTGCCGCCATTACCGAAAAATGTATTTTTAATTATATCTCAGCCAATATTGCAGATAACTGAACAAACTAGGTGCCTAAACTCATGTTTTTAAGGTCAGAGATCACAATAAAACTATTCTGGAAGTGACCACATGTGTCTGTGGCATAGGAATATGCAAATTAGTGCCGCAAATACCGGAAAGTCATGTTTTTGGCATATCTCGGCCAATATAGCACATAACTGCACCAGTAAGGTGTCTAAACCCATGTTTTGAGGGTCAAGTATCATTAGAAGACCATTCACGAAATAACTATGTGTGTCTGTGGCATGAAAATATGTAATTTATAAAGTGTCGGTTTATCAGATATTTGATTTTTAGCCAATATCTCGGCCAATATTGCACTTAACTACACAAGTAAGGTGTCTAAACCCATGTTTTGAGGGTCAGGTATCATTAGAAGACCACTCACGAAGTAACTTTGTGTGTCTTTGGCATGAAAATATGTAAATTCTAAATTGCCGGTTTATCAAAAATTTGATTTTCAGCCAATATTATATTCAATTTCAGCCAATATTACAGTTTATTTTTAATATGATGGCTTAAAATAAACTTTGATCATTACTGCTTATCAAAAACCCTTCTGTCAACATAAGCTGCAATATTGACCGAGATATTGGCTAAAAATCAAATTTCTGATAAATCGACACTTTAGAATTTACATATTTACCTGCCAACGACACACATAATTACTAAGTGAATGGTCTTCTTATGATACCTGACCCTCAAAACACGGGTTTAGACACCTTACTTGTGTAGTTAAGTGCAATATTGGCCGAGATATTGGCTAAAAATCAAATATCTGATAAACCGACACTTTATAAATTACATATTTTCATGCCACAGACACACATAGTTCTTTCGTGAATGGCCTTCTAATGATACTTGACCCTCAAAACATGGGTTTAGACACCTTACTGGTGTAGTTATGTGCTATATTGGCCGAGATATGCCAAAAACATGACTTTCCGGTATTTGCGGCACTAATTTGCATATTCCTATGCCACAGACACATGTGGTCAATTCCAGAATAGTTTTATTGTGATCTCTGACCTTGAAAACATGGGTTTAGACACCTAGTTCGTTCAGTTATCTGCAATATTGGCTGAGATATAGTTAAAAATAGATTTTTCTGTAATGGCGGCACTAATTTGCATAAAAACAATACGTGGGACATTTTTTGAATTTTTTAACATAGCAAATCGTTTTTTACGCATTTTTTCTGACCTAGAAATGTTGATTAGAAATTGATTTCCGAGGGTGCACGATACCCCCCTTTTCCGACTGAACTAAATACTTCGCACACTCAACCACCTTTGGCTGATGCTACTCCCAACGCACGGCTTACTTATGTTCCCAGCTAGAACATACAACTGGAAACTAAACGCTACCGCGCCGTGTGCACACAGTTAGCCTGTGTAGCGTGAATATCCGAATCCGTGAAATGTAGACTCATTCATTGGTAGTATTGCGCACGCGTGAGTACGATACTCTGCTATTGTTAGGATCGTTTCGGGAGAGTGACATCTCAAGTGCGGGGGAAAAAGGGGTCCGATTGCCATAGGAGTCAGATTGTCATTTTACACCGGCATACGATCTCGGCTACCCGCTATATAGTAAGAGCTTCACTTCGGCACAAAGCTAATCCCCGTAAAACTTAACAATGGATCACACAATCTACAAAATTCGTGCTTACCTACATGAACTCTCTTCACCTAATGCTGCACTCATACTGACTGACTGGTGACTAGTGTTCACTAGTCACTAATTGGAGTACTAGTAATCCAATTGATTGTCTAACCATATGTTTACGTCTGCACAGCTACACAGAACAATGCTGAGCGCAGTGGAGTCACGTACATTATGCTCAACCACGTGACATTGGGGTGGGGGGGCGGACTAAGATCTCGGCCATCGAGTGACAAACTGTTTTGAAACTCAGCACATGCATAGAGCAACTCTTCCAAAACATACCCAAGAAATTTCATGACTATAGGTCAAAGGGTTTTGGAATTATGGCTAATTAAATATTCATATGTTCGAATGGCAATTCTGCTCTGTGTACACGACGTACATGGGAAAATTCAGTTTTCACGGCGAATAATTTTCGCTACGTGGCAACCCGTAGTCCATTTTTTATGTTTTTGGTATCAAAAGATGCGCAAAGCTCGAGGCTAAAAAGTCATAACAGCTCGAGTCGCCAACAATTTTGTTTTAGAGGCTATCGCGGAAAATGTTGATGGGGGGGCGGATTCCCCCCCCGGCCCCTTTAGGGTTAAGGCAAACAGGAACAAACTTACGTTTAAGGCATTTGCCTCTTTCTGGACAAAATAAATCATCAATGGTTTATTCAAGTTTTATATCCAAAATTGCCCCGCACCAGTGTACCAAAATAACTTGATGATAACAAATTGCAAAGAGGGTTTTTGGACCACAATAATCTAAATTATGTTTCCTAGTAAGAGCGTTTTAAAAATGAAACTGTCCAACCCTTGGAAGTGAAAACACGAGTCTATTTTACAATGCATTGAACATGTGTCACAAGTATTCCCATACGGTGCCTTTGTTTCACAAACTGCTATGCTTTTTGCTTTTGAACTTTGAGAAAGATCCTGTTTTTATCCAAATGTCAGGTTTTCTAACAATGATCTTTGTCAGCACACGTTTAACGTAATACAATTCACACGGGTGCATAAGTGCAAGAATGCAATTAATGTTTGCAATACATTAATCTTACAGTAATAATATCACCAAAGCAAGGCAGATATCTCACTAAAAAGAAAGTAGTGTATTCAAGTTGTAAAACTTAGAAAGCGTAGAGATAAATGTTGCAATAGCGTTGTTCAGGTTTGGGGGCTCATTCTTCGTTAATGTGTTCAAGTTGGAACTAGGACTTTACAATATATCAACTACAATGAATATATGAAATCTGCTCATAATCGTAAAGTTTAATAGCTCCAGGACATGGAACAAAACAGTACTGATTTTTAACTAAACCATATTTTTTGACATAAATACTTGAAATTTAACCTTCTAAAACGTGCTTTCACATCCTTAGAGATACGTTACCACTATTTTATTTGTAGAAAAGTTGTCTTTGAAACAAAAACTGGGGAGGCTTAAGTCAATATGAATTTCGGAGCTACACATTGTGAAGGACAGACTCAAAACAGAGGGATTTGAGTGACAGTATTTGACAGGTACATTGGAAAACATCGTGTGTTTACTAGATTGTGAAAACAAGGCACATACATTTTCTGTCTCGATTTGCTATGCACATAACTTCAGTTGCTACATCTATCACTTTGCATGTTGCAATTTCGCATTTATTTGCCATAAACTAATAATTAGTCATTATCATTTCGATGAACAGGTAATTATACAAATATTTCACATGAGATTGAGATAGTGAGATCCACAATGCCAGGCTGCTTTGGTAACATCTGGCAAATCAGATTTATAATTAAAACACCATATACGGGATAACGCAGTAAGCAGCACTTATACAAAACTTTATAGCAGCTGCAGCTGTAATCAATCACATTATAATGATGTTATTGAAAACGCCACGCGCTTCATACACCAAAGTTGTTGTCAAAATATAAAAATGTGTACACCCTGTAAACGAACAAAGTTAGATAGACCACGGGGCATGGCTGCAAAATGTGCTCAGAAAGTGATTTTCTTTGCGCACCTCTCAGAACTAAGTGAATTTTTGCAGGTTATTAGTTGAGACCATATGGATCACGAAAAACCAAAATCCACAATCCCAAAGTGACCAATCATTAAACTATTTGCATTTTAATCAGCAGTTCAAAACAGGGCGCCCTCTATTGACCAGGATTGGAAAACTGTGCACATTTTCAATGGGAAAGATTGTTTTATTGCTGTTGCTTGCTAAAAAGGGTCTCTACGGAGCCAAGACTCAATAAAAAGGAACTCGGGGTGACTTTTAATGCTCCAATAATTAATTATAATATCAAATTTTCCATCCCATTGAAAATCAAGGAAGATTTTACAAGCCCTTTCCCAGCCTCCGTGCAAATGTTTCCTCCTTTTTTTATTTATTTTCATTTAGAATACATGTACATGTATTGCTCTTTTCTGAACTTCTTAATAGGGTATTATTATTAAATTATAATTTTCTTTTTGTTAAAACTACAAAGTATTTCTGATTCATGATGTAATAACATTCAACATAGAGTCCGACACAAATACGAATGCATTTAGTCTGAATGAAAAAATAAACATGACCACAGGGCTTTATAACTTCAGCCTTTGACGATATTTATTCATTCAAAAAACAAAACGGTAAACAGTAAATAAAAATACTCGAGAAATAATTACTGTGATTGGCAAAAATTATAATGCAGTGCTTGCGGTTTGCGTCTCTGGTGGAGCCAATATTTTTGAGGATTAAAATAAACTGCAATTGCATGTACTTTTAATATTTCGTCAACTGTCTTACATATTAAACATGTTCCGGGAAAGACTGTTGCAACCTGGCACCCCTCTTTTCTTCATATCATCTCAATAAAAGTTAGTCATTGCAAAAATGGTGAACAGATATGAATCTTTCAATGACGAATCCAATGGCATCTGGAAACTACATCCGTTATCTACAGCGAGTTCCGTTGTCTAAATTTCAAATAATTTGAAGGGTCGAAGGAGAACACGAAACATGTCATCAACCTTCAAAGAAACCAGAACTGCTGTAACATGGTACAATGTATACAAGGATTGGTGAATACCTCTAATATAAAATGTGAAACATTTCTCTTTGCACAAAGGCATCAACCTAGAGCCTTTTGGGCCTTTTGCATAGCATCTTGGAGGACAATCTTCTGCACCCCCACAATTTTTTTTTGGAATTACAGTAACAAAAAGCTCTCAAGGATGTCTTTTTAGAGTCTATTTGATCAACAACAAATAAGACTGTAAGCATGAACATTACTGAAGAGGAATAAACTGTTTTCAGGCCCTTACAAATTACCACACACAAAAAAAGTTGGCTTCACGGTCAGCGCTTAAAAAAAAAGGATTGTCAAAAAGGAAAACACAGGGTAAGATTATTTCCCATCCCCTTGCTGAAACTGCAAGTGGAAAAATCCTGCAACAAAGTCAACGGTGTCCATTCCAACCGTAAGACTAAAATTTGGTGTTTTTTTTAGTTGTGTACATCCATAACAATGTAAGTTAGTTGAACATAAGTCCTGTTGATTCATATTTGGAAATATTTAAGTGGATGGGAAGCAGACTGTGTGATTCAAACTTTCTGAATTGACAATCTTATTCCTTATTTAGATAGACATACATGTACGTGATGGTCAGTCCTCAATATCTGAATCATCACTTTTGGGTGAAGTGCGCTGCCCTTCACTTGGAATGTTTTCACAGTTGGTGCACTTGCACAAGTCTGTGCATGGCAGGTTTTTTTTTTTTCAAGACAGCTACACTGGCCTTTTGTGCATTGACTTTTTGACATGAGCAATGGGCAAATTCCATGACACTGTCTGGGGCAGGGGGAAGATCCATCCAGTGGATACTGATGTCATCGCCGATGACTTTCCAACCTCTTCTGTGTGGAGACAGCACTTCAGGACGTGGCATCCTTGTTTGGCGGCATCATTGACTCCATCACAGTTCCCATCTGGAACATGCTGTATCTGCAAGTTGTCAAATTACGAGAAAAATTCCTTTCTTAAATGACAGCAATTTTTAATTGCAAATTGCGTTGTCTTATTGTGCAACAAGCACTGCATGTTTTAACTTGAGAAATAAACATTAGCAATGAATGGAATGTTTTTTTTAAACTGTACGAGAAACAAATTCCTAGATTTTGTCAATTCTAAAGTAGGGCTTGTATATGTTTGCAAGTATTTACAATTTGCTTTAGCTACAAAATTATGAAACCTTGACTCAAACTAAAGTTGTGTAGAGGAAGGCTCTATCTCCAACCAGCCCCTGCTTTAGGCATGTTATATTTTTCAAGTGAGTGTGCTCATGCGACTCCAGAGAAGAAAAAGGCAAAAATACTTGACTTTCATGTTGTTGTTTCTTTGCAAGTCTTTCTGCACGGTCTATCCTGGAAACACGACAGATACGTTTGTAGCACTGCTGAATGTGTTGATCGTATCCAGATGCCTGTAATTGAGAAAATGTTTTTAAAATATCACTCATTACTCTAGTCTCATTTCAATTATTTCACAATGTAAATCTTTGTCAGTTGATTGGAGGATTATGGGTCAAAGAGAAATGTTCCATTCAACTCAGCTTCACCTCGTAGAATGGAACATTCTATCATCTAACTTAGGAAAATATTTACACCATGGCACCTTCAGGTACAAACGTTTTATTATTTGTATACTATTCTTCACATGTAGTGATCGGGGGAAAAAATTAAAAAATTAAAAAAAAAGTGAAAATCTAAAATCTAAATATATTGACAGTATGGGCTTGACATTTAGAGAAGTGGGCAGGTTCTCATTATTTTTTGATTATATTATACTATCTAGAAAAAAAAATTGCAAGGAAATAAAAGTACACTTGAAATGAGGACGCTATGAGCTGCCACCTTAAAGAATGGCAAAATGTTGGTTTTAACGACTTCGTACTTAGATAATTATAAATTATTACCGAGCAAATTGTGGCTTAAATTGAATGGTAGACCACAACATACTACACAATCCCCAATGATGCCAAGTATAAAGTCAAAGTGGATTTTGTTCTCCTTATTTTTTAAATCAAGGGAACCGGCCGTTCTATACACAGTCGCCAAGTTCAGGAAGCATAGGCCTACTCAATATAAAATGTTCCGTAGTGCAATGTAAGAGTCTCTTCCTTGTCTTAAATTCCTACATCTGAGTGAGGGGGAAACAAATCTTTGATCTGTGGCTTTTCCTAACTTGCCATGATCATGATGTCAACAATGGACGGTCAGATGGTCTACTATATTAACATGTTTTACAAAACAAATCACACATCATATGAATCTAGGTTGTAGAAAAAAAAATTCTGAAATATTCCGAATCCAACGGCTTCTTATAATTAGGTTCAAGGCAAGAATAATAATACGTTAGTCTCCGTTACTGTAAGGTAGGCCGATGATTCCGGTACACATCTCCTTCCACGAGAGTGCTGCATCAGTCATCAACACGATAGAAGGGCCTCGCTGATTGGTTGTTGGAAAACAATGACGTAATTCTTCACTCGGTATTTTTAGCGCCGAAACGGAGAAAACCTGAACTTAAAATCGCGATTTTAGCACAGTTTTGGGTCACGGATTAACTGTGGATTTTATATGTGAGCTTCCCAACAGCTTCCTGAGTAGTTTAAAGTACAATTTATTTAGATCTGTGATATGCGTCAACAAACTGCAAGATAATCGGCCATGCATCTTGGTCTAAGAACCCGACAATTAAAAAACAATCAATAAAAGGCGAGTTTGCATTGTTTCACACAGCAGAAATGATCCCAATTTCGTCACTCTACGTTATAATGTGCATTTTATGAACACATGTAATAAGACAAAGGCGATTTTTAACAAATGTTTTTATTTTGGGGGAAAATAACTACTTGAAGTTAAGTCTTCTAAACGTCGTGTAACGATCTACCAGATACGTTACCGCAAGTCCACTTCAATAAATTCGTGTCTTTAAATTAGATTCTGTAGATATTTTAAGTAGATGTGAATTTCATTGGTACACATTGTGACAGACAGACTGAAATAAAAGGTTTTGTTGATTCTGTTTGTCAACAAAAAAACATCATTAATCGTAAAAAAAAGGACATTACTTAAGTACATCATTCAAGGACCATAATGCAGGCCGGCACCAGGAATTTTTTATAGGGGGGTCGGCCTTTCAGATATTTTTTTTGTATCCTAATGTTGCGACTTTTTTTAGGGGGGGGGGGGGTCAGAGCATGACGGGGGGATCGAGACCGTGGGTTTGTATCCGCGCCTGCGTTTAGAATATCATCTTGTTCTATTATTAAGGTTATAATTTTTTATTTTATTTTATTTCATTTTTGGGGGGTCAGAGCAGTGGAATATAAATTATACGGAATAATCATGTGACGTTTTGTTCGCGTGATATGTTTTGCGCATGCATATCACGGTTAATGACTTTACTAAAATGCAACTAGTGCACCCCCTGGCAAACAATCCTGATCAACTATGACCAAATGATTTAAAATTGAATTCAGGCACACAGGATGGAGGTCGGAATTTCCTTTTCCCAAGTGTGTTGAGCTGCCCCACATCACACCCCTAAGTTCACCCCAACCAACCCACCTACACTACCACCCGAACCCTCGAAACCATCATTTAAGTGTCCCTGTTGCTTAGAGATAATGTCTGAACAATACATTTAATTGTATCATCTTAGCTACGCTCGCAAATTAAAGATTGATATTTGAATAGATACGTTACTGAGCTGATCAGATACGTTACCAGGCTGATCAGATACGTTACCATAATAAACTAAGATATTCTATGTAAACCAACAACGATGGTTTCATGTTATCAAGTTCTTGTGCAATTACAACATCTCACGTCCTAAAATCTTTATCTACAGATTCTACAAGTTACATATTTTACCATTAAAAAAACATTGTATGGTGCTACTCTAAACTTTAAGAATATTCGACAGTAATTCAGCACAACATTTCAATCCTTCTCAGCAAGCATGCGCTCTATGAATCACAATTAAATGTGTTAAGAAACTTTAAAACGTGTAGACAGTGTGGGAATCGATGACGTAGCCCATGTTTGTTGACGTCAGCATAACATTTGCATGATGAATTCATAATCAGTAACGTATCTGGTTTAACGTATCTGGTGTAACGTATCTGGCCCGCTCATGTTGAAATAGGCTTCCCTTGACAAACTGTGTGACCTTAACTACTTCTTCCACCACTTGATCAGTCATCACCCAGCACACTGTTGATTGGTATGGTGTTTGAGGTCAGCTTCCTTCACGTGTCTCGAAAGGAAAGGCAAAAATAGGTAACGTATCTGGCGCTACACATACGTAACACATGGATTTTTTTCGTTGACAGTTCTAAAAAAAAATCAAATTCAAAACTTATTAGATTCATGCCATATGTACAATATAATTCCCAGTTTGGTCTAGTCTGTGAGCAACTTCAACGTGCATATTCCTGAAATGTTAAGTCTGTTTATCGTTTAGAAAAAATGGTAACGCATTTGGTTATGAAATTGGCGACATGCGCTCTGAAGGCACTCAAGTAAAATTAATGAGCCAATTTTTTTCGATTTGTCATTGTATATTTAGGGCATACTATGGACTAATAATATAAAAGGGTAATCATTGATATGCACACATGGAAGACGAATGGGAGACTTAAAAAAAAAAAGGCACCTTGGATGGCGACATGAGAAAACCGCAACAAATACCACCTCATTGTCACAATTTCTAAGATTTTCTTGATTTTTGTTACCTTCTTACTACATGGGTTTATGAACAAAACTTAGTCTCGAAGAAAATTAATATAAATCATTATCGAACACACTCCATACTTCTGAGAAACACAAGCGACACAAAAATGGCACATTTGAACACTTTAGCGGAAAACCAGGGTCCAAGCTTTTGCCAATATGATATTGTTTTTCTGAAGAAAAAAAAAGATTTCGTCGGCACAGGAAAAAAAAGCCACAAGGTATTGTAGAATTGTAAATTACTAACAGATTTAATTGCTAAATCCAACAGGATCAAAATGTCAGGGTTTCATCATTGCTTCCTGCTCCCCAAAAGTCTTTTGATAAGCAACCGTGCCACAGTCACCTGTATTATTGGTCTAAGTCTAGATTCGGAGTTTACAGCCACTCCCTTTTTGTGGTAAGCGTAGTTAGGTCGCCGCGGCGGTAGAGGGCGCTACCAACAAAATGAATCAAATTAAGTCCAATTAACGTTGGCACTCGAAACCAATCAATTCTGGTAATATTTTGCTTGCGTTATCTCCATGATAATTTTCACATGATGAGTTGGGCTCGGAAATTCTCGAGTCCCAGTGCCAAAGTTCCCAATAACTCTACCGCCGCACGCGGCTTGACCCTGTATGCAAGAGGCAGGCTTGGAGAACAAAACTACAATCACGTCACCTTGATCACCCTGATCGCAAGAATCAATTTGGGCGATTCACAATGCAGTGCGCCACCAAGAGTTTGCCATGGAGAGTCCTTCTTTCAAGTTTAAGGTCGACAAAACATGGCCCAGTTGAATGAGTGTCAGTAGACAATTTGAGCTAATATGTTTATAGATTGGGGCATAGCATTCTGCCGCCTTACAAAAAAACCCAACATATTGACAAAAAGAAAAGAAAAGGGCAAACAGATCCTCGAATCATACGCTTACGAAACTACTGACCGGAAAAACTAACGATTTCAAACGTCCCGCGCTGCGAATTTGTCGACCATTTTCCACAATGCACTGATCACCTTCATTGTTTTTTTATTTTGCATGTCCATACATTCAACAATAATGACGAACGACAATATCAGGTAGTTCTAGTTCAGTGTTATAATCACTGTGCCGCTCGAAAGCCAGTTTGGTATCACTAATCCACGCTGACGTAAATTCCCTGGTGGGTCCTGCGAGGTAATCTGTAGGCCTACATTCTTCTGTCTTGAAATCTGCATGCTTCACGGGGTCCACAATATGAAGTTCGTAGAAAAGACTCCCGTCAAACTTAAAATGGTAAATTGTGACCAGCTTTTTGCCGAGGAAACACAGGTGATCCCTGCTGTCACCGTTATCCTCGGAAAAGCATTCCCATATCCGCTTTCCATCCAGATCCACAACTGTAATGGCCGGACAGACGGAAAATACAGCAACCAGCTAGCCATTAAATATGCAGCCGGTTGCTATTGTTCGGGGTGCACGCTGTGGTTGTCGAGATCGCAGTGGTAGTACCTCCTCTTTCTCCGAATCCTCCTCTTCCTTTGTAATCGGTACATCAAACACCTTGATACATTCCCCTGATTCGATGTTCCAGATCTTAGCAACAAAATCATCAGATATCCCGATGACAATACCTTCACCGAGGTGGCACGAAACCACTTTCTTCATACCACGACGTATCTTCTGTAAGCTACAACCACTGCGCGCATCCCAAACTTGAATTACATTGTCAATGTACAGTCCAGCCACGATCTCGTCCTTGCAGTCTACGCCAAGAAGAGTCGAGCCGCCCTTGAGGATACAGCGACAGGTTCCGTCTGCAGCATTACTAACAGAGACGTCATTGTCTACAGTGGTGTCATATTTATCATGATATTGGGCAGCTGCCGCACTAATGATTGTCTCACCGTCAAAGAACAGATTTGAAACAGGGAAACGAGGGCCCGACATGACTTGCAGCTACTCCCCAGTCTTGGCAGAGTAGGTACGTATCTTACCGTCCTTGCATCCTGCAGCAAAGAAGCCATCCTTCATCTTCAGAGCATCTCTCTTCTCACTGATGTCCACTTCGATGAGATGTTGGCGTTTCCCACGGGAGACATCCCATATCTGCTAAGTGCCGTTGTCGATACCAGCTGCCAGACAGTCTCCTTCAGCAGCGAGATTATAAACAGCGGGTTCGTCTTCATCCTCCGATCCGTTGGAGTTGTCGGAAAGACAGACCTCTGCAGCTACACCTGTGGCGGATGGTTCCCCACCATCCTGACTTCCATGAGCAGTGGCCCCTTCTGTATTGGTTTCGCCTGTTGAGCGAAACCCAAATGATGAAGTATAGAAGCGGTTTTTGCTCCAATTTGTGTCAAGGTACTTTGCTTTCATGTAGACTTCCTTCCATTTACAAGTAGTCACGAGTTGAGGCCAGTCTGAGCCGGTTACAGCCGCATCGACTGGGAATGTAGGCACGCCTCCTTCACCCGTCTCCTGCTCTTGTGAAGTAGGTTTAAAGGGAACCTCTTTGCAAAGATCTGGTTCTGTACCATAGCGCTCCCATCCTTTTTCTTGACATAGAGGGCGACACAGGGCATCTTGATTGGCTGCTTCTCTCCAGGATCGGCTACATAATGTCACGTGACAGAGATCCGCGACTGTCAGGTCCTTCAATATAAACTCCCGGACTTCACATGGCAGACTGGTAAAGTAATCGTTGGACAACGAAGATGCCATTGTAGCTGGGAACGAAAAAAAGTAAAACAACCGTTGAGCCGATTTCAGAATAAACTGAAAAAAGAAAGAAATATTCATCGCTGTCGATGTTGGTCCAAGTTTAAAGCTTGTGATGTGTACAGTTCAACCTCGTTTCCATGAATTCGATCTTGATGTGCCATGCTGTTATCGTTTACTTAACCCCGGGCATTGTGTCCCACTATTTGGAATATTTGAATTAGGAACGCAGTCTCGAGAAGCAGTTTTTGTAATATTTAAGGTTTAGGTTTTGAGGGTTTTTTTGCGTTTCTTCTGTTTTTTTTTTTTTTTTTTTTTTTTTTTTTTTTTTTTTTTGGGGGGGGGGGGGTAGGTGGGGGTACCCAAACCGTTTACGCATTGAGCAATTTGGAAACAAAGTCATGCTCGTACAATATGTGACGTGAAGGGGATAACGCGCAAGCGCATTACGCAATCTTTTAATGGTCGAGCGGTCTTCAAAATGCACGCAAATAATAAGCGTTGTTTATGCACTCCTCACGGCCAGTGGTTAGTGAAGGAAAGTGCACGCACCCACGGATTTGAGGCTGGGACAGGTTAGTCCTCAGCCTCGTCCCCATGGTGTCGAGCAGTACGCGCCCCAACTACCTGCTCTCTCATCCTGGTATTGGATCATTTGCATGTGCAAGATGTTTGAACACCGTCCCGAATGCAAATAAGGAAAAGTCTGGTGCCTGCATGTGCGTTACATTAGCGGTTTTTTTATGCGGTGTATTGGGTAAACCTGTAATTACCTATACCTGGCGTCATCAGGCAGCAAATTAAAAGCGATATTCCTTGAAAGAGGACCATTTTCTGTAACCCTAAAGGAGCAGGTTTATTTTGGCCATCTCACAGCCCTTAGATCTCAACCATCTTGTGACCAAAAATTATGAAACTGGGTGCATGCATAGAGCAACTTAACATGAACATACCTAAACAAATTCATGACTATGGGATAAAGGATTTAGAAATATGGCTTATTAATTATTCATATGCAACAATGTTAATTGTGCTTTGTGTAAACTACATTTATGTGGAAATTCGCTTTTCACAAAAATTGTTTGGCTGCGAGGCAACCCATGGTCGGATCTTTATGTTGAGGCAGGAGTGCGGCAGTTCGTCTAAACGCCGGTTTTCTGCCGAATGTAACTCGGCAATTCAAGATGGCGAATCAAGAGAAGAAACGTGATTCTGCAACAAATTCCTTCTGCTAGAGGAAACCACTCTACTTCAGCAATCCATTCTTTTTGAGGCCATCTTAAGGAGAGTTTTATTTGTTTGCTCGGTAGTTCTGTACTACTTCTGGCTCGAGAAAAACTGACAATATCCAGATATTGTCGGCGTTTAGCAAAAAAATACCGGATGGCTGGATTTGCTGCTTAATGCGCATTCAGAAACAAAAAAATACAAAATGCGCTTCGCCTATCCAAGGCAACCTTCGAATTCATACTTTTACAAAATAAACATGACTTGGAGCAAAACACTGTGACAGGAATCCCAATTTCTCCGAGGCATAGGTTGGGGTTTTGTCTGTATAGACTGGCTAGAAGATATTATAATTTCACTGTTGCTGAAATGACTGATGTAGGTGCGTCTACTCTCCCAGCCATTGATGCAGAAATGTGTGAATCCATCATCAGAAAAATGTGGGACATATGGGTCGCTCAATTGTTTCCCCCAAATAGGCGTGCTATTTGCATGCCCGTTTTAAAACGGGATCATTGCGTTTCTGAATGGGGACGTGCAATTTGAATTCGACACGGCAGACATTCGACGTTCAGATTTCTGTCGCTCTTCTGCCGAACTTTAAAACAGGAGTGCGGCGCAGTTGCTGCAAACATCGAATTTTGCAGTGACAACAGTTTACAACACATATAGCAAGCTACGACGTGTCTTTTGGTCATCGCAAAATACGATGCATCCAGTTTTATGCCATTACCATTTAATAAACAACACATTAATACCGATACATTGTGTGTGAAATTGCAAATTGACTATAACATTGAATTAAATATGAATTTATACGAGTAAAGTGCAGTGGAAAACTGAGGAGTGTGGAGGGTAAATGGCGTCCAGTGCTATAAACCAGGACTTATATGTTGCAAGATTGAGATACTCGTATTCCCACAATCAGCCGTTTTACTGCATATCTTCATTGACCTTTAATCCTTACGTCGAGATGCACGCGCGTAGATAACACATTACAGATATTTGCCCGTTTGCATATTAACAGCAACCAACAGGCTAGTCAGGTTGAAAATAAACATTAAAAACACTCAGGATTTCAACTTTGTCGCTGGCGGTGAAACACGCTGCTTCAAGTAAGAGCGGTACAATCGGTATCCAGCCTCGAAATCAATTATTAAACCAAGTGAGTACATAAAAAGGGTAACCACAGAAAATACATACACAAAAAAAGACAGATAACCTTGTGTGAATCAAATTGCAGAAATGTTCTCAATCTATTTTGTTTGGCACCTAAGGACTGAGTTAACTTGGGACCGAGTTGACCTCGACCGAGTTGGATTCGAGTCAACTCGGTCCCAATACATGTCAGTTCAACTCATTACCAAGTCAACTCGGTACCTGGTTAACTCGGTCTCAGGTCCACTTGGTCCCAAGTCAACTCGGTTCCACATCAACCTGCTAGGGGGAAAATGTTCTAGCAAGGCACTAGGAGCGAAAATCAAACTGCATCATGTTAGGGGCCGTGCCATGGAAGGGCCCTGTCACACTTCTGCGTATCCTAATTTCTTATGAGTTGCGCATTGACATTTTTTTTCATACGCAGTCGTACGCACAATACTAACTTCATATGCATCTCTATCGTTTAGTGTAAGTTTTATGTACGCAGGCATACGCATGGTACGGCCCAGTACGCTGGATATTTTTAGGCATGCACAAAACTACGCTGCGTACGCTGTTACGCAGGTCATAAGTTATAAATACGCAGCGCATCGGTCCCGCATCGGTCGAGCACGGTTCGAGTACGCTATGTGTTCGTGGGGGATAAGCGGTTCATACGCAGTAATACGCTGACCTCCCGGCACGCACCCCGTCAGCATGATGAGCCGCCTATCCGGTTCGTTAGTGTGACGTCATCTCAATTCAACCATGTGTAACTCACACGGTGTAGCATAGCACGAATGGAACCGGAAGTTAAAGCAACTCGAGCGTTTATCCAATGGGCACTAGTTATCAGTGGTGCGCGTGCGTGCATGACGTTTTCACTAACGAACAGGATATTGGACGTATACATAGCGTACTTGCATACCGACCTATTCGCAGCCCGAAAAATAATGTTGTCCACTGCATACGCAATTCATACGAATCTCATACGCAATGGATGCGCTGAATTCGTTACTTGTACGCTAGATGTGCGTCGCACATCGACGTTTTGAGCGTACGGCTGCGTATTGAAAATTTTTGATCAGGAACTCATAAGGAATTAGGATACGCGAAAGTGTGACAGGGGCTTTAGGGGTACATCAACAATACGCATTGATGTGGTTACGTCATACACTGCTGAGGCCACGCCATGCCGAGGTTACGCGTTCCACACAAGCCTGGCCTGATAATTTTAAATTTTTAATTGAATATCAATTATACCCCTTTTTAATGCAATATAAGCTTAACACGAAGCTGTTAATACAAATGAAAGCAGAAATACAACGGCCCAACACTAGCATCAAAAGTACAAATATGGATAATTTTTGCATAACGTTTTCCTAGCAGCAAATTATAATAACCATTTAAAGATATCTGCGTATATACGGCTAATTTCCAGTACATAATTGTTACATAGTTCCAAAATAAGATATAACCTGCCACCAAATTCAAACAAACAGTTCCGATTTCTCTTGTAGTGAAACATTTTCAAAAATATACAATAAACTTCATTTTCAAAAATATACAATAAACTTTGCCGTTAAAAGCAGGCTTAAACAAGTCAAGTAATATATGGTAAACATGAAATATGCAAGTTCCATGTAATTAAATTTAGATTTTTACTTCTTTTTCTTTTACTCTTTCAAACAAGCATTGAGGAGAGTCAATGCTACGTTTCTCCCTATATAGCAACAATTCAATCAAAATGAATGAAATATGTCGAAACTACAGATTCAGTAGATTTAGGTATTTGAGAAACATTGCATCTCCATTTTACCACGACACATAGCGAAATCTTGTTGAAATCTCCTCCTTCCAAATTTTTGTTTCTATACTTTTTGACTTCCAACCTCTTGTTATTTGGTTTGACAATTGAGAAAAGAATTCACCTTTGCAGATATGTAACCAATTGCAAACTAAACTAAAGTTGGTAAGTAGGGAGCAGAATATAAAGGGAAACAATAATTTTGTTCGCGGCGGTTTTGAATTCAGCATTTCGAGAAAATGACGACAATTCCTTAAAACATCAGTAGGCGCAAGGATTTCACAAAAGCACTGATCCCTGTATTTACATACATTAAATGATATATCATGTCGGTTAAATGTTTGCAATTGCTGTCAAATACCTTAAAAAAAAAACGGAACGGAACAATGACTAATAGCGAGCTCAATTTAAAAAAAATATCCATATGGATTGCAAAATAAACCATGCGTTTTTACGCGCTTAAAAATGTTGAAAGATCCGCTTCAGCCATGGTTTACATTCTCTTCAGCTTCGATGTTTACTGCTTTTTTGTTAGTTGTCATCAAACTCTGGGCGAATCATCATGTGCATGTATTCCTCAGTCTTCGGTAGCATTCGCATGTACGTCTACAGAGAGAGAATACGTTCACCATAATATGTGTTGAAATCAATGTCTTATTTTGGACCTTGCGAAAATGTGATAAACACTGACCCCCACCCACCCCCCCCCCCCTCCAAACTTAATACCTAATAAAACGGGAAATGGGTCATTTGGGAGACATTCCCATAGACTTGTGCACAACATTTTTCAAACTTCATTGTGCCCTAACCCAATTCCCTTGTCTTTTTTTCCCACGAATTTCAATAGGTTTATTATTCAACACTCACTTGCTCATTTGGGTTGTCAGCCATACTGGTCAGACGAGTCACTAGTTGATTGAAACTAGGCCGTTTGGCCGGGTCTACCTGCCAGCACATCAACATCAGGTTGTAGCTGCAAAACAACATGTTTGTTTGTCATTTACAAACGACAGTGTAGCTACTACACAGAGTAGTTTTGTATTTTGAATTGTTTACAAACGACATTATAGCTACTTCACACATTAAAATTTAATTTTAATTGTAACAAAAATGATGTGAGAGTGACGTGAACTTTGTTTAGGAACTATAGGACAGGAACTATATGACCTAACCACATACTGACAGAAAACAAGGTAAGCTCAATATCAGTTTCAAACAAGTGAACTAGTTAAGTTAAGTTGAGATGATACCAAAACAAATAAGTATTGATGCATGGACTATTAGATATGAAAGCATGTGTATATGTTTAAACCTAATAATGAACACATCTTACATTTCATCATCACAGTTGCTTGGTTTGGCCATCCGATATCCAATCTCCAACCTCGACATCAGGTCCTTAGTTGTTATGTTTTCATAAGGAGTGGCACCTTGAAGGAACATTATTCAACGAAACAAATAATAGTGAGAGAGCATGTAGGCCTACAGCGCACTACTGCGTGAATTGTTAACTGAGAAATATTGTCTTTAGGGAGTACACATAGCACGGGAGATTCTTCCTTCATTAACAACGCCATACATTACCTAGGGTCGCAATTTCCCAGAGAAGGATTCCAAAGGACCATCTAAAAGATGAAATGATAATAATAATTAAACGTCATGATGTGTGACTTGTTTGATGTAAATGAAATTGTTTGCAGAGTCGTAGCAAGGTCATTCTTAGAAGGGAGGGGGTAGAATGAACAAATTGCACTCGGCTTATCCGTGCAGACGATCGTGCGCACTATTTGAAAATAGGTAGCGTTTGCATGTGAGCAGAATTGCCGAAGTTTGTGCGACGTTTTAAAACGGATTACGTGTCGGTTATGCGAAGTACCAATGGTCCGAAGTACCATTGGTCCGAAGTCACATTGGATTGACGTCCCCTTGGTCCGAAGTACCATTGGTCCGAAGTCACATTGGACCGACGTCCCCTTGGTCCGAAGTCCCATTGATCAGAAGTCCTATTGGTCCAAAGTCCCATTGGTCCTACGAAACAAAATACTGTGTAGTTCCACTGGTTCAGGTTGATTGACCCTAACCCTAACTATAATCCAATGGACCGTCGAACCAATGGGACTTCGGTTCGGACCAATGGGAAGTCGGACCAATGAGAAGTCGGACCAATGGGACGTCGGACCAATAGGAGGTTTGCACCAATAGGACCTATATAGCAATGGGCTGTCAGACCAATGGGACGTCGGACTAGAGAGACTCCCATTAATAAGGGGCGCTCGTTAAAAAGGGATACGATCTTACTTACACGTCACTCTTGGATGTGTAGGCATTATAAGTCAACGACTCTGGCGACAGCCAGCGAGTAGGAACACGAGTCTACGAAGAAAATATAGAATATACTTTCACTTGAGAACAAAAGACTAGGTCCAACTTAAAAGCATTATTTCAACAGTCTCGAAAGTTGCTGTAAATGATAACTGCGCAAGTACAGACCAATAAATCTATTCTCTGTCGAAAAGCCAAACAAACTAACAACTATTGTGGAATTTCGTTTACCTGTGATGTCTGCACGTAGATATCTTCCCCTCGCGATAAACCAAAATCAGAAACCTTGGCAACCAGTTGATTGTCAAGAAGGATGTTTCTTGCCGCCAAATCACGATGAATCACCTGCGACAACCAAACATGTTTTAATAATAAATGGTTGTACAGAAACAGTCTCTATTAGAAACAGCATGTTGATGGTATTTGTTTTGTAGTACTTGTGTATTTAAACATTAATCGACCTTTCCCTGTGGCATGGTTTGGATTCCCAAAAAATGAATTTCATTTGATATCCCAGTTGATATCCCTATGATATACGAGTTACCCCACCCATTTCATGTCTAAAACTAAAATTTCTGCGTCTTCAGTTTTGCCTTTTAGATGGTTGGCTGCCATGCCTGATCACTTTTGAGGAATACTTGGGTTTTGTTTATACCAACAATCATTATTCAAAAAAAATAAAAAAGGACCACGACTAATACTGACTCTCAATGCAGCCAGGTGCTGCATTCCTTTGGCAACATCGAAAGCAAACTGAATCAGCTTTGCATATGAAGACAGAGATGACTGTCCATCGTCATCCTGGGATCTAGCGTTTCTCAGGTGGGTGCGCAGATCCCCGTTCGGCATGAACTCCAAAGCCACGTACAGAATGTCTGGTGAATCAGGAATGTTTTATCTTGATTAATGTACTCGAGGTCTGTATGTCTGTGACGGGTTCAGGCAAGACTTTTGAGAAAGTTGGAAAGGTTCAAAACTATCATTAACGGCCAGTGTTGTATTGAAAATGACAGTATGTATTGTTTGAACATTGTGACATGCAATCATGTGTTCGGATCGTCAGACCGAATAATTTGACTCGGGGAATGGTACCATTACCATATTTTAACCAAGTAACATTTCGTTTTAAATTTACCATGTAAACACTTAAAATACTTGGCACATTAACACTCAAATTTTCTACCAATTTCACTTACCATCATGTTGACAAGCACCAAGAATACTGACCACGTTCGGGTGCCGTCCAATTTTGGTCAGAATTCTGAATTCATCCATGAAATTCTGTCGATCATTTTTCGACTCGTAAGCTGTGAAAAATGTTAAAATAAACAAAACTTTAGCAATAAAAGTAACCGACAGATTAGGCTCCTAGTCGGTATTGTTTGAGATATCAAAAGATGAACACTCCACGTACCCTTCAGTGTCTTTATAGCAGCCTTGAAATCTTCTCCTTCAACCTTCACTGCTCCGTAACGAACTTCACCGAAATTTCCCTTGCCCAAAACCATGTCGCCGATCATCATATTCCTAAATGGGATATGCCAGCTCTGTGCCCAAGACGGCAGACCTTCATCCTCACAGGTTGGTGATGACATATTGACTGCAACTACTTCCAATGATGATGTGCAATCACGAGCAACTTTGTCATAGTCTGATACCTCATGTGGAGATATCCGACTCTCATAGTCCAATACCCCGTCAGGAGATATCTGATTCTCAAAACTGATCTATGAAAAGCAGACATCAAATACATCGACAACGTAAGTACAACTTAGGTGATTTTAAACCTAAATGGGCCGGGTTATTTTGACCACCTCTCAGCCGTGGGGGGGGGGGGGGGGGGGGGGGGGGCAGATTCCCCCTTTGATCTCGGCCATCGATGATGAACAATTGTAAAGCTCGGTACATAGAGCAACTCTTCATGAACATACCCAAGAGATTTCATGACTAGAGGTCAAAGGGTTTTGGAATTATGGCTAATTAATTATTCATATGAATTGCAATTCTGGTCTGTATACACGACGTATATGGGAAAACAAATCAGTTTTTCGTGGGGCGTAGCGCCGGAAAAACTTTCGCTGCGCGACAACCCCTCTGCTGATTTTGTTATGTTTTTGTTGTCAAAAGATGCGCAAGGCTTGAGGCTAAAAAGTCATAAAAGCTTGGGTCGCCATTTTTTTTTTTTAATTAAGGCTATCGAGGAAAAAGAGGCCGAGGGGGAGGGGGGGGGGCGCCCCCGGCACCTTTAGGGTTAAATCAGAGTGTGCCAACTTCAACATTACAAATGAGTTATTACTGTGTTGTGGAGGGTAATGAATTAATATGGATGTGTGAAATTGAAAGATAAGAATGCATGTTGTGTAGGACATGCGTGAGTCAATGCTCAAACATTTCTCATAATCATGATTGATTACACCCACCAGTTCTAGCTCTCCTGCTGGTTGACTTCTACCTTTTAGATGACGCAGAAAAAATATTGCCACAATAACAGCCAGGATAATCAAGATAATGACGACAGTAAGGACTGGGATAAGAACTGTCCTGCTATCAGTTCCTGCTGATAAAAAAAATCACAATATTAATATTATGATTCAATTGATGGTAATTTTGAAAAGGCCTAATACTTCCCTTCAAGGGCTAATTTGCTCTACTTCAAACACCACGGAATGGTGCGATGTATTTCAAGCAGCACAAACGCGCACATTGTTTTACCTTCGGTCTTGGTAATCGGAAGTGTAGCTACGGGTGCTAGGCTCCTTGCAGGTGCTGTTGTTTCCGTCAACTCTGTGGATGGTGCAGCTGATTCAATGGCTGAAAAAAACGACAAAAATTCTAAAAATATCATAGAGGCTTGATAAACGTGAGTATACATTTAATATACATTTAACGTCATTTCCGATTTAAAAATAAATAATGTTGTGCTGGAATATCGTCAAGTCATATTCGAACGTTGAGTTTTCGAGGTGCCAAACCAGAAAAAAAAAAACACAAAAAAAAAAAAAAAAACACGTATACACCATCTGTACAATTAGATAATTTAGATGGAACTCGGTTTTATCTAGGCCTATACAACGTCGTATCTATCGTTCTCACTACAGAGGAGAGGAGGGGACAGCCAGTGGGCTGGGGGTTGGGTATTGGGTGGCATATTTATGTTACACCTGTTAATAGTCACTTATATTTCCCGGGAAGTGGGCAACAAATCTATTCGAGATGGTGGAGGGGGTGTTTCTTATGTACTTAGTAGAAGTTAAATGTCGTCATAGCAGTTGATGTTAATTATGGTGATGGGGTTGTAGAGCAAAGTATTGTAACACGTTTATTTGCAGAAGAGAGTAAAACTAAAAGAAAGGACACATTGGAGCACTTCATAAGTATGTCAAGCACCACATATTAAATGTATTTGTTACAAAACTGTGAAAATGAAATCAGGTATACCCGATTTATTTGAGTAATAATGTGTTTGCATTACAGGGCAATACTTTAATACAACTCAGCCTCAGGGGAAATAATTGTGGTCAATGTTCAAACACCATGGAATCATGTGATGCCTTTCAAGCAGCACAAACGCGCACATTGTTTTACCTTCGGTCCTAGTAATCGGTCGTGTAGTTACTGGTGCTAGGCTCTTTACAAGTGCTGTTGTTTCTGTCAATTCCGTGGATGGTGCAGCTGATTCAATGGCTGAAGAAAACCCAAAATTCTTTAAAAAAATATATCATTGTGACAACACTTTAAAGTAGAAACACAATCTTACAATCCAAGTTTCATTGCTAGAGATTAGCGTTGATTGGGTTACAAATGCTGGGTGTTTGGCAGACAATTATGTTAGTGCCAAACATTTCCAAATGAAGTTTTGAAGACATTGAAGACATCTCTTGCTCAATTGCCAGCAATCAGCATGGCAGGCGAGCTTCTACGGGGGGGGGGGGGGGGCCTAGGGGGCCTTTAGCCCCCAAACCCCAAAATGTTGTCTAGCCCCCCCCCCCCAACAAAAAAAAATGCCGTAAAAAAAAATGCATTGACAAAAAGAAGGATGGATTGTAATGTACATGCGAACAGTCTCCTTCTAAAAAAATAGTCGTGACAAGGGTGCATTAGTTAATATAGTGTGAATGATTTTAGGATTTTATTAGGGCTCCCTATTGAAAATTTGGCATGAGCCCGCCCCCCCCCCCCCTATTTATTTTCGGAGACCTAAGTGTCTGGAACAAATAACGGGTATACATTTCAGCACGCCTCCCTGAAAAAAAATCTGGATCCACCCTGCTAGCCCCCCCCCCCCCCAAAAAAAAAAAAAAAAAAAAAAAAAAAATATTGGTTCTAGCACTGCGCCTGCAGCATGGGAGTATTAAGTGTCTCAACTACCCAGTGTTTGATTAAACTTCGATGTGTTCTATAACGGTACTGATAAAGCTAACTCAGTCGGCACGCTGGTGGTGACGGACTTCTCCAAGGCTATTGACTGCGTCGACCATACTTTGGCAATCCAGAAGTTGTATGACCTTGGTGTGAGGAGTGAAATAATCCCCTGATTCTGCAACGTCTTCAAATATCGGCGGCAGAGAGTACAATATCACTTTGCACTATATGAATGGCAGACCCTTTCAAGCGGGGTGCCGCAGGGCACTAAGCTTGGCCCCACCATTTGTATTGCTCTTGTCAATGATGCTGTTGAGAATGCGATCTCCCACAGCTTCAAATAAGTTAACGATTTAAGCCTTGCAGAGGTCCATAACGATGAACGCAACAACAGAGTTGTGATTTGGAACATTTGTATTTTTAATTTTCATTTTTGTATTACTATCAATAATTATTATCTGACCTAAATATTGTTCTTTCATTCAACCTTCGGCCACCCATTCATTTTGGAAACAAAACTCAGGAAAACGGCTCCCTAAACGGCACGTCATGCATATTTTGAAAAATGAAACCAATTCAGACAATCCTGGCCAAATCTCGCTGGGCCCCCAACCCCCAACCTCCACTCAATTGTTTCTCTCATTGCGCAGTATGTGCTCGATCCGCTGAAGAAAACAACATTGCCCGGGGAGCAGGGGAGTTGGTGACCATGGGAGGCAAAGGGTATTTCCAAGTGTCCAAACCATTTTGGCCGGGATTGTAGGCTGTCTTAAGTGCCATTGTAAGTATAACAAATTATATATCCTCTCCAGTAATTATATTTTTACCTGTAGGCTCGGAGCACTCCACCCCGGCATCTTCGGAGTGCCTACAGTTGTGGTTCCCTACCCCAAGATGCGAGCAGTGAAATATGGAACTCTCTTGCCCCGTGCATTCCACATCGTCCATCTGTATCGGTCCCACTCCATAGCCGTACGCGGCCCTCGGCACCGCCGTCACGGCCACTCCGAAGCCCAGCTCACGGCAGATCACGTTGGCGTCGTTCAGGCCCCAATTGTCGTCGCACACGGTGCCCCACTCGCCGTTAACGTAGATCTCCACTCGGCCTTCGTAGATGGACCCTCCGTTCCGCAGACGAACTGCCGGGTAGGCAACGAATATCAATTGGCATTGAGCAACCCCAAAAAGGGTATGCGTATTTTTCGTAGAAGATAGTAAATTCAGTAGCAATGGCAAACTTTTTTTAAAGATGTTCTCATCTTGAAGCTTGCAATCCCTGTCATATTGTAGTTAAACTGCTTTTACAGGGACACAATTGTTTTTCTTTTTCAAGAAAAGTGTCAGGATGTCCCGCCATTTTTTTTCCCTGTTGTTATGTTATAATTATGGTCGACTAGCTGTTGTTCATAAAAATAGAAACTATTAATACAGACAAATAAAGTGAATAAAAACAGAAAAGTGACCTGGATATTATTTGTCTCTTAATTTTTTGAGTGTGTATCAGAGAAGGGAGGGAAGGGGCTTCGACTCCTAAAAACCCATTTGATGTGTCCTTGTCTGTGCAGAGCAAACTAATACCTCCTATGTTTGACATGAGTGCTGGCAGCCGTGATAAGCCACTTGTTTCAAAACCTCGTGGAAACACATCCTACGCTGTGTCTCAAGTACCGTATATCCCTAGGTCATTGTGAGTATAACAAATTATATATTCTCTCAAGTAATTTGACCTCTACCTCTAGGCACTGAGCACTCAACCCCAGCATCTTCCGAGTGTCCACAGTTGTCCCGCTGTACCCAAGCATGAGAACAGAGAAAGATGGAACTCTCTTGCCCCGTGCATTCCACATCGTCCATCTGTATCGGTCCCTGTCCAGGTCCGTACTTTGCGTCCGAGGCCGCCGTTACGGCAGCTCCGAAGCGCAGCTGACGGCAGACCACGTTGGCTTCGTTCAGGTCCCAACTGTGGTCGCACACGGTGACCCACTGGCCGTCAGTGTAGACCTCTACTCGGCCTTCGTAGACGGACCCTCCGTCCCGTAGACGAACTGCCGAATAGGCGACGGATATTAATTGGCAATAAACACCCCCCCAAAAAAAAAAAAAATGTCTTCGTATTCGACTGCGTAGAACATAATAAAATTTGATAGCATTGGCATAGTAGTTTTTTTTTCCAAAATGGATGTTCCTCGAAGCTTGCAATCCATGCCATACACTGTCCTTTACAATACTGTTTTTACTGGAAAACAAACTTCCCTTTTTCGAATTTGTTATCTTTTTAAAGATAACAGTGCCAGAAATATTGATGTTACGGAATCGTTTCCCATTAATTTCCTAGGGACAGCAGGCGTATAGGTCGAGTAGGATATTTGTAATCGGAAGGCGGGGCTATAAAAAAAAACGGCAGGACATTATTTCCGGCATTTTCGCAGAACTTGTTAGACATTTTGTGGAATATTTGGTCGACTAGCTGTTCTTTACAAAAAAGAAGAGAAAATATTTTGTAAGGTAATAATACAGATATACAACAAAGTGTGTGTGTGTGTGGGGGGGGGGGGGATCGATCCCTAAAACCCCCATCTGTATCTGTGCGTGTGTAGAGAAAGTTACTACATCCATCGTTTGACATATTGGCATTAAAAAATATTGGCAGTCGTGATGTGAGACTGTTTTACCACCTCAAGCACTCATTGCATCCTAGGCTGGGTCTCAAGTGTTATACTTCCCTAGGCCCTTGTGAGTGTAACACATTATACATTCTTTCAGGTAATTCTATGTTTACCTGACGTAGGCTCGGAGCACTCCACTCCAGCATCTTCCGAGTGTTCACAGTTGTGGTCCTCTGCCCCACGATGCGAGCAGCGAAAGATGGAACTCTCTTGCCCAGTGCATTCCACATTGTCCATCTGTATCGGTCCCTGTCCAGGCCCATACTTTGCCTCCGAGGCCACCCTTAGGGCCACTCCGAAGCCCAGCTCACGGCAGATCACGTTGGCGTCGTTCAGATCCCAAAGGTCGTCGCACACCGTGCCCCACTCCCCGTTAACGTAGACCTCCACTCGGCCTTCGTAGATGGACCCTCCGTCCCGTAGACGAACTGCCAGATTGGTATTAAACGGATATAAATTGGCAATATTCAACAAAGAAAACGACTTTTGTGTAGTTTTTGTAGCATTTGCATGGTAACTTTTTTTCCAAGATGGTCCCTTTTTGAAGCTTGCGATCTATGCCATACTGTTGTTATGCTGCCTTTCAGGAAAACAAACCCCGATTTTCGAATTGCTTATCTTTTGTTTAAAAAGAGCCAGATATAACGTTGTCGTGCAGTCGTTTCTCGCTTAATTTCCAAAGGCAGGCATTGGTATAGGTCGCGTATGATCTTTGTAATCGGAAGGCGGCGCTATGAAAAAGGCGAGACACTTTTCCCACATTTTTGCAGTACTTGTTTGGCAATTATGTTGAATATTTGTTCAACTAGATGTTGTTAAAAAAAATAGAAACTATTTTGTAAGGTAATAATACAGACAAATAAAGTGAATAAAAACAGAAAAGTGACCTGGATATTATTTGTCCCTTAATTTTTTGAGTGTGTGTCAGAGAAGGGAGGGAAGGGGCTTCGACTCCTAAAAACCCATTTGATGTGTCATTGTCTGTGCAGAGAAAACTAATACCGCCTTCGTTTGACATGAGTGCTGGCAGCCGTGATAAGCCACTTGTTTCAAAACCTCGTGGAAACACATCCTACGCTGTGTCTCAAGTACCGTATATCCCTAGGTCATTGTGAGTATAACAAATTATATATTCTTTCAAGTAATTTGATATTTACCTCTAGGCACTGAGCACTCAACCCCAGCATCTTCCGAGTGTCCACAGTTGTCCCGCTGTACCCAAGCATGAGAACAGAGAAAGATGGAACTCTCTTGCCCCGTGCATTCCACATCGTCCATCTGTATCGGTCCCTGTCCAGGTCCGTACGTTGCGTCCGAGGCCACCGTTACGGCAGCTCCGAAGCGCAGCTGACGGCAGACCACGTTGGCTTCGTTCAGGTCCCAACTGTGGTCGCACACGGTGACCCACTGGCCGTCAGTGTAGACCTCTACTCGGCCTTCGTAGACGGACCCTCCGTCCCGTAGACGAACTGCCGAATAGGCGACGGATATTAATTGGCAATAAACACCCCCCCAAAAAAAAAAAAAAAAAAAAATATATCTTCGTATTCGACTGCGTAGAACATAATAAAATTTGATAGCATTGGCATAGTAGTTTTTTTTTCCAAAATGGATGTTCCTCGAAGCTTGCAATCCATGCCATACACTGTCCTTTACAATACTGTTTTTACTGGAAAACAAACTTCCCTTTTTCGAATTTGTTATCTTTTTAAAGATAACAGTGCCAGAAATATTGAGGTTACGGAATCGTTTCCCATTAATTTCCTAGGGACAGCAGGCGTATAGGTCGAGTAGGATATTTGTAATCGGAAGGCGGGGCTATAAAAAAACGGCAGGACATTATTTCCCGCATTTTCGCAGAACTTGTTGGACATTTTGTGGAATATTTGGTCGACTAGCTGTTCTTTACAAAAAAGAAGAGAAAATATTTTGTAAGGTAATAATACACCCATTCTGGAATTTGTATTCCTGTGGAGACATTTCTTTGTTCTCGTGTAGTAAAGTTTTCGAGTGTGAAATTGAAGTTTCAAAATGCTCTTATTTTAACCAGAATTAATTTCCTGTGCTGAAATTTGGACTAAATATCCCTTTTCTAAAACTCTTCCATTTGCGACAAATCAACCTACCTTGGAAATTCCTAGTTTTTGAGTAAAATCCATATATCTATTTCGTGAAATTCTTGTGGAGACGTATTCATCTATAGAAATGTTCTTCTGGAGACGTATACAATCTTTTGTTCCCTATTGTGTTCATGTCTCCGTAAGGTAGTAAATTCCAGCACAGATATACAACAAAGTGGGTGTGTGTGTGTGTGGGGGGGGGGGGGTGTCGATCCCTAAAACCCCCATCTGTATCTGTGCGTGTGTAGAGAAAGTTACTACATCCATCGTTTGACATAAAATTATTGGCATTAAAAAAATATTGGCAGTCGTGATGTGAGACTGTTTTACCACCTCAAGCACTCATTGCATCCTAGTCTGGGTCTCAAGTGTTATACTTCCCTAGGCCATTGTGAGTGTAACACATTATACATTCTTTCAGGTAATTCTATGTTTACCTGACGTAGGCTCGGAGCACTCCACTCCGGCATCTTCCGAGTGTTCACAGTTGTGGTCCTCTGCCCCACGATGCGAGCAGCGAAAGATGGAACTCTCTGGCCCAGTGCATTCCACATTGTCCATCTGTATCGGTCCCTGTCCAGGCCCATACTTTGCCTCCGAGGCCACCCTTAGGGCCACTCCGAAGCCCAGCTCACGGCAGATCACGTTGGCGTCGTTCAGGTCCCAAAGGTCGTCGCACACGGTGCCCCACTCCCCGTTAACGTAGACCTCCACTCGGCCTTCGTAGATGGACCCTCCGTCCCGTAGACGAACTGCCAGATTGGTATTAAACGGATATAAATTGGCAATGTTCAACAAAGAAAACGACGTCTGCGTAGTTTTTGTAGCATTTGCATGGTAACTTTTTTCCAAGATGGTCCCTTTTTGAAGCTTGCGATCTATGCCATACTGTTGTTATACTGCCTTTCAGGAAAACAAACCCCGATTTTCGAATTGCTTATCTTTTGTTTAAAAAGAGCCAGATATAGCGTTGTCGTGCAGTCGTTTCTCGCTTAATTTCCAAAGGCAGGCATTGGTATAGGTCGCGTAGGATCTTTGTAATCAGAAGGCGGCGCTATGAAAAGGGCAAGACACTTTTCCCACATTTTTGCAGTACTTGTTGGGCAATTATGTTGAATATTTGTTCAACTAGATGTTGTTCAAAAAAAAAAAAATATTTTGTAAGGTAATAATACAGATATACAATAAAGTGAGTCAAAAAAGAAAGTGACCCAGGTTAATAATTTCCCCTTAACAATTAATTTGAATTTGCGGAAAAGCCTTTCTTTTTGTTCTGATTTTGTATTTCGTCTTGCCCGACCACTTCCACTTTTGTCGTTCGTATTTATTTGCATACATCCTTTAAAGTGACCATAGACAAAGTCCACATAGCTGGTACCGTCTTTCGATAGGGGCTCTGTTCAAAACTGGCAATTACGCACACAAACGGCTAATATATGGTGCTTTTCAGGCACCAAAAACGGCAGATTCCACAAAAAGGGCACCACTTCTTTGTTCTTTTTTTATATGGTACTTTTTCAGAAAAAAGGGCACTTTGTAAAAAAAAGGCACTCTTTACAAATTATTGGGGGGGGGGGGTTAAGCCCGTTGCAAAAAAAGCATTTGAATGGAAAAAGGCAGTCTTTACAAAATATTGGGGGTAAATACCCCCCTTATCCCCCCCCCCCCCCCGCCCACGGCTACGCTTATATGGACCGAACGAACTACAGACTGAATGAACGAACGAACAAGCAAGAGTCTTAACGACCCTAGCCTCCGAATCATAAAAATGCAGGATTTCACCTAGAGATGGCGAGTCAGTTGTTAGATCGTCACGGGGATATTCAGTTGTGCCAGCTTGTGTGTACTCGTCCGTTGATGGCGACATAAGAGCGGCAGTCGTTGATGATTCTAGATGGATTGATGGGGCAAGTGAAACAGTATAAATCATTTGGACACCTCAATGACTTGCTTGCATTGTAATTCTGTACAACCAGACACTGCAATTATTTGCATTAAAAAAAAAAACACTTAATGAGGAATATTGCAATTTTGCTTATTAAATAAAGTGATTCTTCAAAACATGAGCATATCCAACTAGAATATTCTTCATGCTTAAACGACATGACACGGTTTTGCAATCTTATTTACAATCAGGTAATATAAACTACACTGCACGTCTTCATTTATCCTGCAAACGAACACGAATATGTCATAGTAATATATTGAATGTTATAATTGATCAAGAATAATTGCATTTTCGCTTTGGCTCTCGTAGCCGACTTTGGTAGGGGCAATGGACAGGCCTGATGTCTTTTTATACCTCACTGACCAACTGTCTGATCCATTGACTGACAGACAAACCAACCAAGAAACCGAACAGTAACGACCAATCGAATTATTGAAATTCAAGTGCAGCGTTTCACCTTGAGTTGGCGAGTTGGTTGTCGTTAGATCGTCACGGGAGTATTCAGTAGTGACAGCTTGTGTATGGTCGTCCATTGATGGGGACGTAAGAGCGGCAGTCGTTGGTGTTTCTAGATGGAGTGATGGAGAAAGTGAAAAAAATATGTAATTATTAGCGTATCAGTGTCCTTTTCTATACTCTACTGACCGATTGAACGACCGATTAACCGACCAACTGAACAACCGAACGATAGACTGACCGACCGACCAAGGGACCGAACGACCCTCCGAATCAAAGAAAAAAAGTGCAACATTTCACCTTGAGTTGGCGAGTCAGTTGTAAGATCATCGCGGGGGTATTCAGTAGTGCCAGCTTGTTTATGGTCGTCCATTGATGGGGACATGAGAGCGGAAGTCGTTGGTGTTTCTAGGTGGAGTGATGGCGAAAGTGAAAAAGAAGTAATCATTAACGTGTAAGTGTCCTCTTCTTTACTCGACCGACTGATTGACCGAACAACCGACCGAACTACCGACACAGTGGCGTAGCCACCGGGGGGGGGGGGGGGGGGTGGCGACCGCCCCCCATGAAACCTTGTCGCCCCCCCCCCCAGTCGCCCCCCCCCCCAACTGAGATTTTGAGTTTCTAGAAAAATTGTCATTGATCTACATGACGCAATGGGCCCTATTATGTACTACAATGTATCTTTTGCTTAGAAAATATTGGTTAAAGTGGTCAGAAATTGCCTCAGATAGCACCACAGAGCATTTAGAATCCAAAATTGTTCGGGGCCTTCAAGCGGGCCCAGAACCCCACGCATATAGCTCAGAATTCTGGTAGCTGATTCAATGACTCCAACCTCGAAAACAATGTTCACAAAATTTTCTTATGCCTTTAGCTGAGAAAACCTCGAAAATTATCGTTTAAATTATTATCTTTTGTGCTAAGATAATTATTGGTTAGAGTGGTAAAAAATTGCCTCAGATCACACCACAGAGCATCGAAAATCCAATTTTATTTTTTTTCGGGGCCCTTAACCCTAAAGGGGCCGGGGGGGGGGGGGGCGGAATCCGCCCCCCCCTCAACATTTTCCGCGATAGCTTCTAAAAAAAAATTTCGCGACCCGAGCTGTTATGACTTTTTAGCCTCGAGCTTTGCGCATCTTTTGATACCAAAAACATAAAAATCGGACCACGGGTTGGTACGTAGCGAAAAATTTTCCCGCTGAATTTTCGCATATACGTCGTGTACACCGAGCATAATTGCCATTCATACATATGAATAATTAACTAGCCTTAATTCCAAAACCCTTTGACCTATAGTCATGAAATTTCTTGGGCATGTTTAGGAAGAGTTGCTCTATGCATGTGCTGAGTTTCCAACATTTTCGTCACTCGATGGCCGAGATCTTAAGGGGGGGGGGGAATCCGCCCCCCCCCGGCTAAGTGATGTGGTCAAAATAACTTTAGGGTTAAGCGGGCCCCGAACCCCACGCCAATAGCTCAGAATACCGATAGCTGATTCAATGTCTCCAACCTCGAAAACGATGTTCAAATAATTATCTTTTGCCGAGAAAATATTAGTTAAAGGGAATATACATCATTTGCTTTTGCTGTAATTTTCAGAAATGGTTGGAATTGGGGGGTTGGAAATATAAAGCAAATATAGTTACACTGACTTTTTGGAGGTTTTGGGTTCAAAAATGCTATAAAAACCAAGAAAAACGATCATTTTCCTGTAGTCTGGTTCCCTGACTCTATATAAGAAGAAACAGAGCAGTTTACATACATTGGGGAATTGTAAGGTTAGGGAACCAGTCTAGCTGGCTCGTACCCGTTCATAGGTTTGTAATCGATTGTAAACAAGTGCGATGGTCAATTGGGGCCAGTATTTGAAAAAAAGCCAGTTGTTTCCAACGCTGATCGGCCGATCAGCGTTGGAAATTGATACAAAAATAACACTTTTCTTGAAAATGACAGTATACCAGGTGCCATAATTTTACAGGATGCTTTAGACTGTCATTTACCAACATCCTATTAAGGTATTTCGCAAAAACTTGGTAGTTTTATTTTTCGATGTTTGCAAATGTTGTATATTCCCTTTAAAGCATGGAGGAAAGTCGTAAAAAATTGCTTCAAATCACACCACAGAACATCTAGAATCCAATTTTTTTCGGGGCCCTTAAGCGGGCCCCGAACCCCACGCTGTAAGGGCTTCGCGCTTCGCGCTTGCATCAGTTATGATCAAGGTATGTCCCCCCCACACACTTTTGAGAAGCGATTGACGCCCCTACTTAACGCCCCCCCCCCATGAAATGTTCCAGCCCCCCCCCCCCCCCACTGAAAAATTCCTGGCTACGCCACTGTACCGACAGAAGGACAGACCGACCGAGAGACCGAGGTCACCGAACGACCAACGATTCATAAATATTCAAATGCAAGATTTCACCTTGAATTGGCGAGTCTGTTGCTTCATTGCCACGGGGGTATTTAGTAGTGCCAGCTTGTGTGAGGTAGTCCGTTGATGGGGACATAAAAGCGGCAGTCGTTGGTGATTCTAGATGGAGTGATTGAAAAAGTGAAACCGGTTACATCAATTGACAACATTGTAAAATGTGTAATGTTTTATGAGGCATATCAATAACTTGCTTATATTATATTTTGGATCAAACAGACACTGATTGGATTGGATGGTCTGGGTAGCAACCCAATTATGGACCGGGTGGAAACATAGTAGATTGGTCGGACTAGTTGGATCACTAATAATTGGAAACAGGAAACTACTTTGACTACTGTACTGGTCCAGTTAAGCCAGGATAATGGAAGTTCTAAGACAAACTGCAGCCAAGAAATAGGCTAAAAAATATGTTTCTACCACAATTTCTTGTCTTTAGACAAATCTATGGCTTATTTGTATTTGTTTTATTTGATACTGTCAGAGTCGAGACAGTAAACCCTCTCCAAGACTAGAAAAGGTATAAGGTAAGTTATAGCCATGGTCAGTGAAGTGTTGGTATTTTGATTGGTATGCTTGAATGAGTGCTTTGCGTCAGGTCCATATGTGCGAGGGGATAGAAATGCGCGTCATTTTTGAATCAGTCAGCTTGGTTCTTGGTTCTTGGTTCTTGGTTGGTTCATCTCCTAAATACTCCGCGTGGGAGTTTGTACAGGAAACCCCCAACATCGGGCCTAACCCCTTCTCCTAGCGAAAAGCATCATTTGTCGGAGTAGCATGGTGCAGGCCAGTAAATAGGCCAAAAATTGCCTATGCGAGCCAAATCACAATTATCTAATGCCTCAACTTGTTTTGCTATTAGAGGATGTTGTGGGCCACGAACTTGAGGGTTTGAAAAAAAAAGTAAGAAATGGGTGGAAGCCGTGCACAGGACTGCCAGCTCGTATTTCTGTAAAATTCGGATGAAATTGGTCCCTAAATATGCTATATTTTGTATTGGAGCGCAGACATCTTTTTTTTTTCTTTTTTCAAAATGGCGATAGGCCACTGGACTTTAGGGTTGATCTTCATCTTTGGATGAAATTTTCTTCAGAAACAAATCAATTTGCCCCACAAAGTTAAACAGGAAATGAAGATGATGACATAAGCTTTAATTCGATGGGTGCCAAAAATACCTTGGAGAGTTATGAGTATTTTTTGAAGTGCGCGTAATTACCACTGAGGTCTATGGGAGCCTATAGTTTTGGCCTTTACCCAACGTGTCACGTCCTGCCTAGATCTGCCATCTTGAACACCGAAGTACGTTCAAGAGAAAATCGACATTTGAAGCAACTGCCGAAATTCGGTCACTTTTTGTTTCGACTGCAATGAATTAAACTAGACAAGGCAGAATTTCGACGTTTGGGCCTCAACAAAATATGAAACCCAGCACCAATATTTGTTTAACAAGACTTCCGCTTACCTGCGTTTACTGCACAACAAACGATGACAACCAGAACCGCACAAAGTAACGCAGGGAAAAATGGTTCCGTTTTCCTGGCACTCAGATCCATGATTTATTGTGAACAAGTTCAGAGAGGCACTAAAGTAGATCTCTCGATTCAGTGCTACAGTTACTACTTAGTGTTTTGTCTAAATATTTGTCAACCGTTTACGATCGATCTGAAGTTCCTAACTCATATTTCAACAGGTACCATAATCGAAATGCACTGACTATGTACACTGTTGTGTACGCGACTCCAGCTGCATTGCGTACTATGAGCCAGTCCCGTATATTATACCGAATACTAAAATGGAAGATTTGTATGAGATCACTGATCGTTGACCGTCGTTGTACTTAATGGTCAAAACCCACAAAAAAGAAACGTGAAGCTATACAGAAAAGCCAAGGACACATGTCACTGGTAAATTTAGGTGCCTATCGCAAAACCCTGTGACACAGAGGAACACGGAATACTCGAAAAATTCTCGGTAAATTGGTCTCGTCGTTTGGTAATGCTTGCATGAGTGAAAACACAGAAACAATGAAAAAGAAGCCTAAATAACGTTATCTCTATGAATATTAAGTGGTTGGGCTCCATAGATTATTCTCATACACCATATCACTCAAAAAAATTCAGTGGAAGAACAGGACAGGACGATTATGAGATAAATGAATCACAAAGTCACATCCTTCAAGATATGGCAATATCTTGGAAAGGTGGCATGGTCAACACAGTTGAAAGGTGTGTCGAGATTTATTTACACCAAAGTAGCCTTACAATTTCGTCACTCAATATACAGGGTGAGTCAAAAACGGTGAAAACCAAACCAAAAGAAATATACTTCATATTTAAACAAAATTGTTGCTCAATCCGTTCATATTTTTTTCACCATTTAAACAAAATGACCCTAAAATCAGTTTCGTCCAAAACAAAGCAGTTTACTATGGGTTATGACTGTTTGGAACAACAAAGAAAATGACACAGAATACTACTTTTGACAACAGTTATTACTGTAGTACACAATAATTTTATTAACAACCCTACTTTGGACTTGTAAAATCCACTTTTTTAGAGACAGGCATTCAACATGACTTTGTTGATTTTTTTTTACTTTTAAACTGAGATTTGTTTTATCGCTGGTAATGTTTGCAGACAATAATAGTATCGACAATTATTGAAATTTTTGGACGAAACAGATTTTAGGGTCATTTCGTTTAAATGGTGATATCATTTGAACGGATTGAGCAATTAATTTTTTTTTTTTTTTTCATCAAAAAGTAGTTTATTAAATTGACTTACCAGTCATAATTATTTTTAGTGCTACATATTTTTTTAAAATATGAAATATATTTCTTTGGGATTGGATTCTGGTTAAAGCTACAGTCATTATTTGCAGCTATACAAACACGTAATTTACACAATTATTGTTGAAAAGCATACTTGGTTTATAGATAGTAATGGGACTAAACTCCCTGTGAAATTATTCTTTCTGGCAAGCTGTCATATTGCAGAAATCAAGGACAAAAGGAATTCCCAATGATGCGTCTTAGTAGGTCGTTTTTAATACTGGAAAGCGCGCGCAAGCGTTGACACGACGCACACGCCTCGCGGTTGCTTTAATTCGTCGGTTCATTGCGCAACATCGCGTAGCTGCAATCGGCTGAATGAGAACGCTGATTTCGGGCACAATTCAAAACATGACTCGGCTACTTTTGGTTTAAAACCGAGATCCTAGAATATTGTTTTTTTTTTCTCGGAATACACAGCACTCACTGAGCTATAAGACTTCATCAGGTTGTTTAGCACCCTTCCTTAGATTTTGAACACCTGTGTTGCTTCAAATGAACATCATGCACAAATAACAAATGATGGACTCTACCTTTAAATCCCGGATTCTTAGATTTAATGCATTTTAGCACACCCCTAGCGACAGTTTTAAATCAGGTCACGCAATAAAGAAGGAAATAAAGTTGAAGAAACGATAACAGACAGTGTACTTAATGGGGATGTCAAGATACAAACACGGTTTCCTCCTAACTGAAGTCTGCACATAAGCCTAACTCTTTCTTCTTAGTAGAGGATTTGACATGAATGTCCGTAATCGATTCAGACAAATTTAACAACTACAGCAACCACTCGTTTGTGTTGAAGACATCTTAGAAATAATTAACGATGCACTCATAGCTATACATGTATATGGGCATATTTGTTTGACAATTGTGTACACGACACCCTACACCTCTGTCAAAGATAACTGAACATTGAACGAGTTCTGTGTAAGGTGAAGACACGCAAATTATTCGCTGTTGCATGTTTGAAACATGTAACTAATATAATGTTGTGCAGTGACTGAGTACATGAGGCTTGGGGTTTCTAGTCGTTGACTGTGAAAAAAGGCACACCCTACCATTTCACCTGTTGTCATCCATATACTTTCACGGATAAAAATTGTGCTTGTAGAGTTTAAACATTGTTAGCCCACTATTATACATGTCGAGTCAAGGACATTTTTAATTTTTGACTCAACAGGAAAAGCTGCTAGTGCAATCACTGATAGCTTATAAACAGATCCAATTAATGTTCTAAATTTCGTTGTTTTTTTTCTTAGCCAGGTACAAGTTGTATTTAGCATGTCGTTCGAGTTTACACCGATAGGTTTCTCTTATTTACTTTTTACAATTGATATTTAATATGGTATTGTCATGGTAACGTGCAGGCTAGTGTAAACTCAGCCTCCTAATTAGTAATTCAGAATACAATAAAGCCACAAGCGTTAACAAAAAAAAACCCCGATTATCTACCCCATTGTTTTCTACGATTGATTCAAATGATTTATTTATCCCTGAAAATCAAAATTCATCTTTTCCCCCAGAAATGTGATTAAACTATCTACACAGTTTGTATGAATCAACGCTCAAAAGCAAAACGGCAAAATAAAGTCAGATAGGCCTGGGCCAATGAGGAAATCAAGGGGCTCAATTAGGCCTATATAGTACGGCAAATCGGTGATGGGATTGTTCATTTGATGATAAAAGTATGGAATTTACCACACAGTCAGAGTATTTCATGGGAAAGATTGTGGCTACAGGGCCATCGCAGATTTGTCCTTTGAAAAAAAAAAATGTGTAGAATTACATGCAATGGCAGTCATTTTGAAAATTTTGAAAAGTACTGGTTATTACTTATATTTTTCTTAAAGTGCAAATATATGCAATGGCCCTATAGCCCAATACCTTTCCATGACATACTCTGACTGTGTGCCAAATTCCATGCTTTTATCATAAAATGAACAATTTCATTATATTGTGTACCGATTGCCTGAATACTGTGCATGAAAGGCACGTGCAAAAAAAGGAAACACTCCATGAAAATGTCATGAAACCGTGATATTCTGTTGACAAACGTCCAGGCACAAGATATCAACCAAAGGCCTCTCCAGTGCAAGCATTGACGGTGGACCAATTGGTAGAAACGAGGTAAGACTGAGGTTTCCATTCATAATCTGAACTGTCCCATCGTCTAGATTTTTTCTTCCCCAAAGTTCAAGGTTCATCACCTTTAACATATTAATTTCCTCTGGTTATATTAACCAGGTACCTTTTATATTGAATATCAAGTGAGAAAAAATTCCCGATTTCAATTTTCTAAATAACAACTTTCCCTGGCATGTGCTATTACTGCAATGTGGCTACAAATGGATGGAGTCCTAGTATTTCAACCATGGGGGCTTCAAAAAGAATACAGGACTGTACTGTCATTTAGGTCCCATACCCACCAATAGCCCCTCAAAAACGAAACTGAATTACAATGTTCAGCATTCCTGCAATTCAATTTAACATCACTTTCAGACAATATTT
The DNA here is from genome assembly GCF_015706575.1 of Patiria miniata. NCBI lineage: Eukaryota > Metazoa > Echinodermata > Asteroidea > Valvatida > Asterinidae > Patiria > Patiria miniata. Next base: position 340,369 of record NW_024037057.1, read on the forward strand.
GCCACGTCGTGTTACTTTCATAAAGCGTGTTTTTTTTCCAGATTGAATACACAATTTCAGGGTTGACCGGACAAGTTCGGCACAGTTCCATTGAAACAAAACTCCAATTGATAACTTCTCTATGACTCACCTGGCGATTTCATCCTTTGCGTAGTTCATACTCAATACCGTGGCCTGTTGAACGGGTTAAATATAGTTCACACAGGTACCAGCATTGTTGCAGTACTAAGTCTACATGGAGTCGTGCTGGTAACGAAATATAGCGTGAATATACACGGTGGCCGCCTTGATATTTCTACCTAAGACCCGTTTCAGCCGTCGTGCTTAACTGCTTATGCCGTGTCGAATAAAATTAAATTCAGTGCGACTTTAGCACGGCATAAGCACGGCAGTGGTTTCCATTTAAATCAATTCAATTCAGTAAAACATTTTTTTCCACACTGTGAAGGCACCATCCTAAAAAGCCGAAGCTTGTGGTGGCATGTGCCCAGCAATACAAGACAAAACAAAACAAACACCACTAATTATATAATTTAGAAATAATAACAGTAATTAAATTATAACGGTTAACCGAAGTAGACACGTCAATAAACAACCTATCAATAACGACTTCAAAAGCCAACTTAATAACGAATCAGGTATTCTGAGAATTGAGTACGATTGTTTTTCGTTTATATTTAAATGTATTGCTTGAAGGGCAATTAATTATAGTCGGTGAAAGATGTGAAAGCTAGTTCCAGTTTTTCGGTCCAGAGAAAGAAATGGTATGTTGAGAAGGAGTTTTCTGACTTGAGGTATATGTAATTTGGGTGGGTACCTATTATTATAATCATGTATGGATCTATTAAATTAAAAAAGGTTGTGTAACGATTCAGGAAGTTGGTTATTTACAAATGTATACATACAAACATCTTGTTGATAGACATTGATATTCGTAAGAGACAAAAGCTTGTGTTTCCTAAATAATAGAGTGGTGTGTTCGTTAGCGTGCACCTTACATACGATACTAATACGGGCGATTCTCAATAGTGCGCCTCCAAGAGTTTGCAACGCGTTGGCCAATCACAATGCGCAAAATCTGTCGACCCAATGCGCGTTTGAAGAGGTCGACTGATTTTGCGCATTGTGATTGGCCAACGCGTTGCAAACTCTTGGAAGCGCACTATTGGGAATCGCCCGTATTGCCCTAGTCTGCAGTTTAATCAATTGATCAAGAGAGGACTAATGAACAATATAAAGTACGCAGAATGCTCGACGGAAGAATATACTTCAATCTATCTACCAGTGGCGTAGCCAGGAATTTTTAAGGGGGGGGGGAGGGGGTGGGGGCGTTGGAACATTTCATGGGGGGGGGGCGTCATGCAGGTGCGTCAATCGCTTCTCAAAAGTGGGGGGGGGGGGCGGACATACCTTGATCAGAACTGATGCGAGCGCGAAGCGCGAAGCGCTTACGGCGTGGGTTTCGGGGCTCGCTTAAGGGCCCCTAAAAAAAATGATTCTAGATGTTCTTTGGTGTGATCTGAAGCAATTTCTTACTACTTTCCTCCATGCTTTAACTGATATTTTCTTAGCAAAAGATAATTATTTGAACATCGTTTTCGAGGTTGGAGTCATTGAATCAGCTATCGGTATCCTGAGCTATAGGCGTGGGATTCGGGGCCCGCTTAAGGGCCCCGAAACAAAATTGGATTCTCGATGCTCTTTGGTGTGATCTGAGGCAATTTCTTACCACTTTAACCAATAATTATCATAGCACAAAAGATAATAATTTAAACATAATTTCAAGGTTTTCTCAGATAAAGGCATAAGAAATTTTTTTGAACATTGCTTTCGAGGTTGGAGTCATTGAATCAGCTACCCGAATTCTGATCTTTAGGCGTGGGGTTCGGGGCCCGCTTAAGGGCCCCGAACAATTTTGAATTCTAAATGCTCTGTGGTGCTATCTGAGGCAATTTCTGACCACTTTAATTAATATTTTCTGAGCAAAAGAAACATTGTAGTACATAATAGGTCCATGTAAATGAGACACGGCTTCAAAAATCCGGGGGGGGGGGGGACATTTGATATTGTGTCCCCCGCCCTTCAAAAAGTGGGGGGGGGGGACATTTCCCCTGTTCCCCCTCCCCCCCCCCCCAGGATTGACGCCCATGGCGTCATGTAGATCAATGACATTTTTTTAGAAACTCAAAAACTAATTGGGGGGGGGGTGTGACTGGGGGGCGACAAGGTTTCATGGGGGCAGTTGCCCCCCCCCCCCCCACGCCCCCCGGTGGCTACGCCACTGCTATCTACTCATGATACCAATATTTTTGGAAGTTTGGTGTGTGACACTAGTCTCACAATATAAGCTCGTTATTAATTTAAACTTGACAATTAGATATATTAAACTTCTTTGTACTATTTCGAAAATCCATAAATGTACAATTATTCAAGTTAAGTGCCAATCTGTTAGCCTGGAGCCAAACCGATACTTTGCTAATTCAACATTAAGAACATTTACAATTGTTTCTACATTTATGTTATTACTTGAGTACAATATATTGGTCGGCAAAAAGGATAACAGAAAGGACCGTCGAAGCATTGCAAATAATATTTATGCACGAAGAAAATAAAAGTGGCCTAAGAAAAGATCCATGGGGTACTCCATATGAGAAGGACAAGAATCTATTTTAGTATATTGATTCATTTTATAAAGATAACTACAAAGCCAGTCCAAAGGAGTACCCCTTATTCCATAAAAAAATGAGCTAATGCATTAAAATATTGTGATGTGATTGATAGTGTCAAACGCCTTTGATAAGTCTAAAAAGACAACAATAGATATGCAGTTATTTTCAAAACATTTAGTGTTCTTATGGACCATATCCATTAGTGCCATGTCTGTAGAGTGGTTATTCCTAAACCCATATTGACCGTCGTACAAGATGGACAATTTAGATAAAAAGAAGAGGTTCTAATATAGATCTTTTCAAGTAATTTAGAGGACCATGGTAGGACAGATATAGGTCTGTAGTTACCGGTTTAACACTGATTTCCAGTTTTAAATATGAGGGCCACTTTAGCTGTTTTGATTTTATCAGGAAAAATACCACCAGAAAGGGGCAAATTACAAACATGGCTTAATGGACGACTAACCTTGGAAATAACAAATTTAAAACGTCTGCGCTTACGTCATCCTATCCCGCACTTTTACCGTTTTAAATGATTTAGCCATATCACAGACCTGTTTTTGGTCAGTATGATAAAAAAAGTGATTAAGGAGGTCATATTTTTTAAAAAAAAATCTGAATCAAACATCAAACTTAGTTACAAACCTCTAGTCGAATTCGAATTGACATTATATTCGACGTGGCAGTAGCACGACGTTTGAAATCATGCCGTGTTTAAAATTCCGTACCTTGAAAAGTACATGAATGATTTGAATGGTTCTGAGAATAAAAGAACGCTTATGAATTGGGCTCTCATATTCTAGATGTTGAAAGCGCATGTATCTCAAAAAACATATTGGTCAATGAAAATGAGCGCCGTGTGCGTGTACCTCTAGCGTGATATCATACCCCTAAGTAATGAATGATAATGTTGGTGTCGGATTATTATATATTTAACCATAGTTTGCGCTCAAACTTGCTAAACTGGATTCAAACTCTCCTGCAAGATCGGCATTTATTGTCATGTTCACCGTTGAGGGTGTATGGCTACCAGTGCACGGACTTCTGTATCTGTATGCTACTGCACAATCGCCTATGGTGGGGCTATCACGTGCAGGTAAAGACTTACGAGATATGCAAAAGTTACACTTAAAGACACCTTTGTGGGACACTGACGTACTAATGCTAATGCTAACCTAATCACTCTAACCACTTCGGACATGTTTAGATATGATAATGTTAAGCGCATCAATCTGCCAGCAGTAGCCATAATCGTTCTGCATGGGCATGATATGGTAATGGGATGCGTTCTCTGGGCAGCAGCACAGCGAACGTCCATCCATCCGCCTGACCCAAGCAATTGTCCCTGGGGGAAGTAAAACATAAAAGATTTGATTTGGGAAAAAAACTCACATAATTGCTTACTCCCAAACTTTATGGAAGTCCCTACATTGGCTTTATATTCCTCTAACAGTCTTCAATTCTTCACCTAAACGTTTACGCAACTGTTCAAGGGGCAACTTTGCATGCGTATACATACACGCACAAGTCACTCCGTATTTTACTAAACAACTGATGACTTTTATCCATGTTAATTGTTTAGATTGATAATTTGTCTAGCATATCCCATTAGTTTGTACACACAAAAACAGCCTAATAAGGACCTTGGCTCAGGTCAACGGAGTACTGTTATTGCTATCGCATTCCACATTCGTGTACGATAGCCAGATACACAGGCGTTCCAACACCTCCAGTCGTGGACCTCATGGTGTCATTCGAATGTATTCTATTTTTTGAAAGAACTCTCGTAGGTTTGTTTTAAGATTCCAAATGTTGGACCTTCACTCATCCCTGGACCTTATTTGTCAACTATTGTTCAAGGTTCACAAGTCATATGAATGTTTACAAACACTCAGTGTATTTAGTACAAATTGTTTAAGGCACTCGGTTGATACTCGCCTTTTAATAGAACATTGACATTTTGCAGGTTTCTTTATGCTTTCGGGTGAGAACTAAACGAAGCGCAGCTCTGCCGGTTCTTTCCCTGACTGTTCTCAGGAAACCCGTAGTGGGTAAGTCCGCGTTCGAGCAGAACATCGTCACAGAAGCCGAGATGTTCATCGAGGAGGTCAAGAGACACAGCGGCAAGGCGTTTGACCCCAAGTACGCCCTGGGCAACGCCGTGTCTAACATCATCTGCACGGTGGTGCTCGGCAGGAGATTTCAGTACACCGATCCAGTGTTCGAGGGACTCCTGAAGGTCCTAAATGATCTCAATTTGCAGGCAAGGGCCATGTTCGAATTATCGTCTGCTTCCAGTTGTGCGGACATATGTCGCCAACTTGAAGAACTTCTTCGGTCAAATCAACATGCTCTTAGAATAGCACAGCAAGGAGAAGAGCGCCGATCATCACGCAGATCTTATTGATATTTTCTTGAGTGAGCGCAAAATTAAGGAGCAACAGGGCGTTGAGAATGCGGCTCTGCGACCGGAGAATTTGAAGCACATCGTTGGCGACCTGTTCGCGGCCCGGTCCGAGACCAAAGCCACCAGTCTTATATGGAGCATGCTGTACATGATGGCGCACCCTGAGGTACAAGCCCGGGTTCAGAAGGAACTGGATGACGTCACTGTTCGCAATCGTCTTCCCAGGATCGCAGACAAGTCTGAGCTTCCGTACACTGAGGCAGCGTTGTGTGAGATCCAGCGCATTGCAACCATCTTGCCGCTGGGTGCGCCGCACGCAACCACAGAGCGGGGTAGGCCTAAGGGAACTCGCGTTTATGGCGTCTGTTGGTTCTCAGTAACCTCTTTATATTATATCCTACGTGAACTCCAGCACATTGACAAGGCACTATCATCTTGTGGCTATCCAGCTTGGACTAGAAAAAGAGCGAAAGACAGAGTAAGTTCCAAGGCTCTCCCGAAAGAAAAGAAGGAATTCAGTCAGAGGGTATAGTTCTTCCTTTTGTCAACACAATAGCATCGCGTTTGAAACGTGCTTTCTATAGCAAGGACATCTGTGTTGCTTTTAGAAGTCCAAACACCCTTAGAAGTAAACTAGTTCATCCCAAGGACAAATCGCCCATAGAAGCGAGAACAGGTATTATCTACAAGATAGCTTGCACTGATTGTGACAGTTCCTACGTTGGAGAAACAGGGAGAACATTGAAGGAGAGATTGAAAGAACACAAACGAGCTCTTAGACTGAACAATCCATCTCTTTCAGCAGTTGCAAAACACGCCCTTAATACTGGACACAACATTGGATGGGACAATGCCCACATTATCGACTTTGAAACACATATCTGGCCAAGAAAGGTGAAAGAATTCATCTGGATTAAAATGATTAATCCCTCACTGAATAGGGACTCTGGTTACTCATTATCACCTATCTACGCCCCAGTGATCTCGGGACAACAGACTGCAAGAAACTGAGTACACAATCACTTGGCTTGAGAAAGTCCACAGGAGTGGATGAATGCTTGCCCACTAATTGTCAGGTTGGTAGAAGCTTAAACTACATGTTATGATCACCCCAACCAATGAAAGTTTTCTGTATATCCTACGTGTTTGTCCCTTTTTTCCCTCTTGTATCTTGACCCACTGACTCACTGACTCACTGACTGATGGTACTTGTGAGTCTGGCAGTACTATCGCATAGGATTTCCCCCAGAGATGCCAATGAACGTTCTGCATCCTGTGCATTATGTAGTCTGGTGCATGAACAGACTACAAGTGAATATTGATTCTGAATGAACTGAAAATATGTTTGCACGTTCTGGGACCAGCTGTCGTACGCTAACATTTGCTATTTACGACAACAGGTATAACATTTCTAAAGGTAGGACTATCATAGCTAATATCTGGCACAACCACTTCGACCCACTGGTATGGGAAGAGCCTGAGAAGTTTCGTTCGGAGCGATTCCTTGACGGAGATGACAAGTTTCGTCCCCGGGAGGAGCTCATGCCATTGGCATGTGGTGAGCAAACAGCCGTTGAATATTCATAATAATTATTTCACGCAGATTAATGTGCATATCAAGATCCAAAATATTCTTTAAAATATTACGAATTAAACAAATGAACATTAGTCTAAAATATAAAAACATTACATATATTTCAGATTACACGGTATACAATCATTAAAGATGTACTTTCCGTACCCACGCTTAGTTCTAGGGAAAAAAAATCTGGTAAGTGATTCAATCAATCTTAAATCAATGTAGACTAGTTCCCGCCCCTTAGCAGAATACATAACGTTGGAAGCGGAACCAGTCTACTCGAGTTACCAAGGTCTGTTCGTGCTGAAAAGCAACTTCTACCCTGTTAGCAGTACCAATTTTTGTGCCAGTATAATAACACCGATTTTTATGTTTGTTTTCCTTTTTGTCTCTTTTCATGTCATTATCATCAGGTCGCCGCATGTGTCTGTGAGAGCACCTGGCCGCCAAGATGGAACTCTTCGTCTTCTGCACGTACCTTTTGCATCACTTCACGATTATGAAACCCGACCATGTTCCTGCCGTATACTTCGAAGGGGAAAACGGCGTCATGTGGGCACCGATTAACTTTGACATTTGCGCCATTGCCAGAGAATAGGTCATTTTTGACGTATGGGGGCGCTGTTACAGCGCAATTTTCTAAGAAAGAACGTTAGAATAATAGTGAGTATAACATTTCCACTGTAACAATCCCCCCTGCCGCCCCTGCCCCCGAGCACCAACAAAAAAGGAACAGGAAAAAAAATAATATACATTTATTTAACAATTTATATGCAGAATAGCTACTGCAATTTTATGTAACATAATATGTAAGGTTTCATGTAATACCTCTGCATGATTTCGTCCAAACTTATCAATCGAGGGGTCTACACCATGTTTGGCGTCAACAAATTGTTCGATTTAATAACGTGACTTTGTTTCTTCTTCTAAAGGTGACATAACTGTTTCTCGGATGATGATGCCTCCCAATCAGGGAAGGAATTCGTCCACTGCCTACCGCAAGACGTTTGATGTTCGAATCATGCCAGCTGTCAACAAGAAGAATGTCGGGAACGATGACGACCATTCTTACACGGCAAGGGCGAACTGCGTGTGGGAATTCGCGTCTATGGCAGGAGCAGAGGTGCTGGCCATGGACAATAAGGACAATATAAAGGTCGGTCGTACTACGCTTGCTGTGGACCGAAGGACGAGGAATAAGCGGCTTTCCCCATAGACGCTCGTCCCGATTACTATGATCATGACTTTCCAACCCCAAAGTACTTGCTGACGCCCTGCGGGTTCTTGCGTCTCAGAACGACAGCGAGCCCAACTACGACAACAGACGAGCACGGCAGGGAATAATACGCGTAAGTCTGAATACCAGTTTACCAGTTTGCGGAAATATCACATGCATGGCAGGCCCCTCATGACGGATCAGAAGTTTTTACGCAGACATGCTAAAAATCTGAAATAATTCAAAGTTGTTTGAAGTCTCTAAAAAAATCCATGAAAATTTATCCCTGCAAAACATATTCCATACTATTCATTCATCATCATTAGCCTAATTCAATCCACTGCTGGATGAAGGCCTCTCCACTAACTTTCCATGCTTTTCGATCCCTTGCCAGTTGTTTCCATTTCTTCCCTATGAAATCAGAGATTTCATCTCGCCATCTCTTAGGCTGTCTTCCTCTTCGCCTCTTCAATGATAATGGCGTCCAATCCGTTACTTTCAGGGTCCATCTGTGGTTGTCTCTTCTCATGACATGTCCTGCCCAACTCCACTTTTTCTTTTTGATCTCAACTATTATGTCTTGCACCCCTGTCTTTCTTCTAAGATCTTCGTTCCTTATTCTGTCTCTCTTTGTGACCCCAACCATTATTCTTTCCATTGCCCGTACGGTGACTCGCAATTTTTGCTCTGATTTCTTTGAAGGTGCCCAAGTCTCAGCGCCATATGTTAAAACTGGAATGATGCACTGGTCGAAGAGTTGACGCTTCATCTTTTGCAGTATTTTTCTGTCCTTGAATATGTAACTCAACTTGCCAAATTTTGCCCATGCAAGTTGTATTCTCCTCTGAATCTCCTCTGAATTCCCAACCTTAAATGTGATCTTCTGTCCCAAATATATGTACTCATCTACTGTGTCCAGTGTTTCATTCCCCACTTTAAATTGTGTTATGCCTGTGTTGGAATTGGACATCACTTTCGTCTTCTTCATATTCATCTTAAGGCAAACTTTTCTACTTGCCGCATCGAGCTCTTGCATCATACCATTCAGTTCCTCTGGGTCGTGGCTCAATAAAAGGATGTCGTCCGCAAACCTCAGATGGGTAAGTTGTTCTCCATCAACACGGACACCCTTGTTCTCCCAGTCCAAGCTTCTGAAGGCTTCCTCTAGTGTTGAAGTGAAAAGTCTAGGTGAGATCGGATCTCCCTGACGAACTCCTCGCTTAACTGGCAACACATTGGTGATGGAGGAGCCGATGTAGACTTTTGCCGAAGGATCTCTGTAGATCAACTTCACTATGTTTAAGTACTTGGCCTCGACGCTGAATTTCTTCAGTGTTTGTAGCATAGATTCCTGATCCAGACTGTCAAACGCTTTTTCGTAATCGATGAATCCAAGGTGCAGGCTGAATTGGTATTCTCTTGCTTTCTCTATTAGTTGATTTAATGTGTGAAGATGGTCCGCAGTTCCGTAACCAGCTCGAAATCCTGCCTGCTCTCTTGGTTGGTTTTCCTCCAAGATTCGCTCTATTCTGGCACCTATAATTCTGCTGAAGAGCTTGTAGAGGTGGGGGAGCAGACTTATTGGTCGGTAGTTTTTCACATTCTGTTTGTCTCCTCTTTTGAATAGAAGTATGATTTTTGCACAATTCCACTGCGTAGGAAGTTCTTCCTTTTCCATTATTTCGTTGAAGACTGTTGTTATTTTCTCCAAAAGTTCATTTCCACCAACTTGTAGAATGTCAGAAGTAAGCTGGTCCTCTCCTGGGGCTTTGCTTTTCTTCATATTTTTTAGTGTTTGTTCTACTTCTTCTTTCATAATCGGTGGGACATCAGTAGCCTTCTCGTCCCAGTCTACAGTTGTTCTCCAGTCTGGATTTGGGTTATCATACAGATGAGTGTAGAATTCCTCCACACGCTTGTTTATTTTTGTTCTGTCTGATGTAACAGTTCCATCTTGTAATTTTATAGCCGACATAAGATTCTTTCCTTTTTGTAGCTTTCCATCAACCACTTTTGGTCCTCTATTTCTCTCCAGTGCCTCTTTTACAACCTTTGTTTTGTACTTTCTGCTTAGCGACCGTCGCTTCTTTCTTATGGTCTTGTTGAGCTCTGTGTATTCTACCTGGTTTCTGATAGATTCTCTTCTTTGGGGTTTCAGTAGTTTCCTTTTGTCATTGAGACTTTTGATTTCATTTTTTTCAGCTACAAACTCCTCTTTTCTCTTTTTTTCGTCCTTTGCAACTTTCTCTGCACTCTCCATTACAACATCTGTGAGTTGCTTATATTTCCCTTCCATCGAGAGATCTTCCCACGTATCGTCCAGGACACTGAATCGGTTATTCAGTTCTATCTGAAATTCCTTTTCTTGTGAAACCAATTTTCTGATATCTATGTTTCTTCGTCTCGGGGGTCTAATTCTCTTCATCCTTTCAATCTTCTTGTCAAAGCGAACTTTCGCTCGGACCATCCTATGATCGCTTCCCATATCAACACTAGGAACTGTTGCCACATCCATGAGAATATCCTTGCGATTGCATAGAATAAAGTCGATGGTATTGTGCGTTTCTGCATTCGGGCTTTCCCAAGTCCAGTAACGATTTTCCTTTTTCTGGAAAAAGGTATTTCCAATCACAAGACTCCTTGACAAAGTAAAGTTTATTAATCGGTCTCCCCTTTCATTCCTGTCCCCTATTCCAAATGAACCCATAGATGTTTCTTGTTCATCCATACGTCTTCCCACCTTTGCGTTGAAGTCACCAATAACTAGGATGTATGTAGTATTGTCCGTGTCCAGAAGCTTGTTGAGATTCTCATAGAAAACCTCAGCTTCCTCGTCTGTGTGGCTCGAGGTTGGTGCATATGCTTGTATGACCTTAAGACAGTGCTGTTGGTTGATTTGGAGCTTGACCATGGCTAGTCCATACTATACTACATTGTTATAGATTTCAATAAAACTGTTGCCTTTAAGTAGCCCTTTAGTAAATATTTTATTATATTATTTATTAATATTATTTTCTCTCCAGGCATCCAGTGATCGGGCCGGCTTTCCTGATCAACAAAAGTCCACACGACGAGGTGACCATCGAAACCCACATCGGGGACGTGCTCGAGATGGTCCATGACATGGTAGCTGTGGGTAAGACCATCCTCGTTCTCATCGTCGACGGAGGATTGCGACTACAACATCAATCATCCTGTCAAAGAGATCTTCTATGGTCGACTCTTCAGAGACACCAATCTTGATGGGCTCGTAGTCACGTCGTACTGTCCTGGACCCTCATCCCTGAATTCTATCGAGCGGCTCTGGGGACAGGTTACCAACGCACTGTCATCTACCAAGTAAGGCCCCATCCTCGCGTGTATCGGTTTTCCTGTGTCCCCCCCCCCCTCCTCCCCCGTTGTTTAGTTCGGAGCGTTTGCAACCCGTATCATAATGTACACGTTACACACACATTATTATTGCATCATTTTGCACAATTAGCCCTACTGCATTATTTCGAAGTTTCGCAAAAATCGGCATATTGCGGGTTTTTTTCGCAACCGTCCGTTGCACTGTGAAATCATTTTTGCCAGTGTATTGTAGATGGGCCCGAAGCACACGGTTATTTTTTTCGCTTTTTGCCTTGAGGCCCATTTTATGCACATGCATCTGCACAAGTGTTCATGTATATTGAACTGGTCAGGCCTGGATAGCGCTTTGACCTATGCGTGTGCACACGGCCGTGTCGCCCTCGCACACGCGCGGCGGCCATTTTGAAGCTCCCTTAAAAAAAAAACCGCACGAAGCACAGAATTACACAATTTTCGGAAGCGATTTGTATCACCATTTATCGGTTGTGCTCACAGTGTTATTTTACTCACGTTCATGTTTTGATATATATTTTATTTCATTTGATGTGTTTGTATATACTTCTACGTGGCCAAAGGGAGCTTTAAAATGGCGTCATGTGGCTTCATCCCCCACGGCCCGAAGCGCTATCCAATTAGTATGCCGTCTCGAAAAAAAGATACACGAACAAAAGTGAAGTAAACATGTACACTTTGGGCGGACAATTGTCGCAACTTTTGTGTGTGTTTTTTTTAAACATAAACCGTCTTCTTCCTTTTTGATTATCTAGGAGAGGATCGCCCACCATGTCACCAAAGCCAACTTCCAGACGACCAGAAGCGTGAGAAGGAGCACCGTGTGTTCAACTTGGCCATGACTCGCCTTGAACGCTACCTGTCCGGTGTCAAATACTTCAATTTGCTAGACATTTATTCAACGTTGTTCATTAATACACAAAATTAATGTTATAATTCCATTATTATAACTGGATATAAATTGAATTCAAACCAACATTTATCATAAATCAACAACATACATACTGGAACAACGTTAGGTATAGGGTGAAGCATAGCTTTTGTACCCCAACCTTTGGACAAATACCTATTATTACCATACAAGTTACGAAAAGGGACAAAACGCAGGGACAAAACAGGAACATAACAAAACAAACAGGAGTAAACATAATTATTCATCAGACATTATAAGAGTTAAGCAATTGAGTTTTCATTTTTTTGGTGAATGTAGATAAAGTTAACGATGATTTAACTGAATCACTCAGCCTGTTCCAAAAGTCAATGCCCCGGTGGACAAGGCCGTTTTTCAACATTGACGTTCTACTGGAATAAACGTAAAGGTTTTGCTTTGAAACGCTTCTAGTATTATATGAATGAATATTCGAGGTGAAAGTAAAGAAATTGTTGAAACAATATGGGAGTAAATTATTTGAATATTTATACATGAATTTACCTAAATTTAGGTAATAAAGGTCATTAAATCGTAAAATCTTGAGGGCAGCAAATAAGGGAGTAGTGTGTTCACGATAACTGACATTACATATAATACTGTAGAGAATCCTAGGGGACGGGGTGGGGTTGGGTGATGAGGTAGTACTACTACTAGTGTGGGTTGTACGACTGACTGGTGAAGAGCTCTGGGTCTGGCTAAATGGGTGATTGGGAGGGCAACACGGGCACGCAGGTCCTAGTGAACAGGTGACGCTTGAGAAGTTAGTTTCCTTGCCTCAGGCTCAATGACTGCCATTTATTCTTGCCAACCTGCCAGCCCAGCTGCCAATTCTCACTGTATGAGAATTCGGCAGTGAGGTCAAAATACAAAAAATACAAATTACCAAAAAGCACGCACATGTCAGTGTTATACAGGTATAAAATTACAATAAACGTGTACATGTAGATCTATTTCCCCAAATTAAATAAACAATCTTCGCATGAAATAAGAATTACCTCAGGCAATGCTGAACATAAAGGAGCAGGCTCACATTTACACATGCTGGCCAGGCACACTCATACACACTATCAACCACTTTCATTCACACCAGTCCTCAATGAACAGGAAGAGCCATTATTTGTGGGTTATTATTCCCTAAATGTAAACCTTAGATAATCATAGTACATGTACTGGAATCTGACAATGCGCAATAAGACCCATGTTAAATTATACATGAACATAAATACGCACGTAACGTTATACATGTACACAATTACATGGGAATATCACGTGTGCGCGCACCATGCTGTCACATTTTGCACGTGAACGCGTGTATGCCTATACTACACGCACAATGTTCGCTAAACTCTCCACAACGAGCTCACACTTTGGAGCCCAAAACCTACATTTATATCTTATCAAAACTTTACTTTAATGCCTCCAGTATTATCTATGAACACTAGCGGACAAATCCTAATGCAATATTGGGTAGCGTGCAGTTTGCAAACAAATGATATTTCAATTCAAAAAACGAGCTTCAGAAGTTGACAACGTACCTGTATGAGAATTCGGCAGTGAGGTGCCGGTCAAGGGTTACGCAAGGCACAGGTCACGTACATAATAAGGGGCGTGGCTTAACTACATGTAAACACTACATGCATATTATACGCACACTCTACAACTCTTTCCCGCCTAGGTAGGCATCGCCCTCGATGCCTGGAGGCAACTTTCTGGCAGGAATTGGCAGTTAACGGCAAGATTAACACAATCGTCCAAATACTTTTAACACTAAATAACTCGGAACGACTTTAACAGTTATTCAAAGCTCCAGGAGCTTAACACTAGATAACATGGATAACTTTAACATTTCTTCTAAGTGAAGTAGCTTAACACTAAGTTACAGGGATCAACTTTAACAATTCTTCTAAGTGAAGTAGCTTAACACTAAGTTACAGGGATCAACTTTAACAATTCTTCTAAGTGAAAAAGATGTACTCTACAACTTAAGTCTATCTGGGGGCTTGTTCCGAGTGGCACGAACTGGATAGCGAGATCTGCTCGCATCATGTGTCCCGGTACCAGCATCTGAAGGAATCTCCCCACAAGTAACATCTGCATCTGCCACCTCGTGGGAGGAACTAACGTCTGAGTTGGCGTTGCCAAGCAACAAGGGGAAGTCTACTGGTTCGCCATGGACTGGTGCAGTGGTCGTTGGATACAGAACATGGCCAGTCGACCTATGCAGGGATTCCTCCCCTGAAGAAGAGTCATCGTCGCTCCCACTTGTGGAAGACTGATGAGCAGGTCCCTCCAACAACCAAGGGCAATGCTTCAGGTCACTGCGATTGAGAACCTTCTCCTTGCCGAAGTGGTTCTTAACAACGTAGACTGGACCGTCCGGGAAAGGACGACGAACAACTAAGTAGGGATCCTGCTCCCAGTAGTCCTGAATCTTGGCACGACCTTTATGACTACGACAACGGACCAGGACATACTGTCCAACATCAAGGGGCCGCTCAAAAACCTTGGCAGCTCTCACAGCCTTTCTTGCTTGGACAGCTTTTTCGTTGTTTCCCCTGGCAATCCTCCTCGCCGTGTGCAAGTGTGACTGATGGCGACGCATGTAGTCTCCCATATCACCAGCATGTAGGGCTTTCCCGCCTACGTCTGTACTCAGTGGGAAGCGTCCATTTCTCCCAAACATTAGGAAAAATGGATCCACTCCCGTTGTCGCATGTCTTGTGTTGTTATACGCATAGACTAATGCTGGCAGATATTCAGGCCACCTCTTCTTCTTGTGTTCCGGGAGTGCAGCAAGCATGTTATGCAAGGTCCGATTATATCTTTCACATTGACCATTACCAGCAGGGTGATAAGGCGTAGTATGACTCTGCTGTATTCCGTACATCTGGCACAGACTAGATACAACCTGGGACTCGAAGTTACGCCCACGGTCAGAATGTAGGCGGAGAGGGCATCCGAAGGAGAAGAACACATTGGAGACCAAGGCCTTGGCAACTGCTGAAGCCTTCTGGTCCTTCGTGGGGATCGCCCACACATACTTGGTGAAGACGTCTGTTACCACCAAGACGTTCTCATGGCCACTACTAGAAGCTTCCAAGAGGGTGTAATCCATTGCCAAGACTTCCAGTGGGGCAGTTGCTGCCAATGTTCCAAATGGCGGCCGGGTCTGTCGAGTTGGAGCCTTGCTGACTGCACAGCGCTTGCATTTCGCACACCAGTCCTTGGCAGCCTTCTCCATGTTGTGCCAGTGGAACCGATCCCAGAGGAGTTGGAAGGTTCGCTTTGGTCCAAAGTGCCCTGCTTCGTCATGGAACCTAACAAGAGTCTCCTCTTGGAGAGCATCAGGGAGCACAAGTTGGAACAAAACTTGGTGAGTAGCTGGAGACACCACTTTCCTTCGCAAAAGACCATCTTGCATGGATAGCCGCTTCCAGTCACGCAAGAGAGCCAAAGCCTCCTTGGAAACGGTTGCTCGTTCACCATGTGTAGGTTGCACCCCTCTTGCAACGAAATGGATAACGCTCTTCAGTGTGGAGTCGTCCTGCTGAAAAGCTGCTATCTGCTCCACCGGGCGGCCAGGGAGGCAAGAGATACCGCCTATCTGACATGCTTCTATGTGGTCGCGGACCGAGACCGGGACAGCTGTCTGGGACAGATGCCAATCTAGGGAAACATTGATTGTCGCACTTGATACAGGGGCGGTACAGTCCAGAGGATTTTCCGCCGGAGTACCTTCACAACTTCCGAACTCCGCCCGTCTCGATAGAAAGTCAGGAACTTGATTGGCCTTTCCTGGTCTGTATACCAGGTCATAGTTGTATGCACTCATCTGCAAGACCCATCTCATCTCCGTGCAACCCAAGCGAGCCTTGTCAAGGAACAGAAGAGGTTGGTGATCTGTTACGATGGAGAACTGGTGCCCCAACAGGTAGTCTTTGAATACTTCCGTTACAGCTCACTTAATAGCCAGCAGCTCAAGCTTGAACGTGCTGTAGCGGCCACTCCGCTCTGCAGGCTTCAGGACTCTAGAAGCATAAGCAATCACTCGCTGCTTCCCCTCATCATCTTCCTGAAACAGTACAGCACCCAAGCCGGTGCCACTGGCATCAGTCTCCAAGCGGAAAGGCTTTGAGAAATCTGCATAGCAGAGAACAGGAGCCTTGGTCAGACGACCAATGATGTCCTTGAAGGCAATTTGACCGGCCTCCCCAAGGGTTATCTTCTCATTTGGCGATCGGGTCTTCTTGGCCTTAGGGTCTAACTTGAGGTGGCGGAATAAGGGCCCTGCAATTGATGCATAGCCCTCAACGAACCGCCGAAAGTAGCCCGTGAAGCCTAGAAAGGCACGTACTTCTCGCACAGTTGATGGTTCTGGCCACTGTTGGAGCACTCTGATCTTTTCTGGGTCTACAGCAACACCTTCAGCTGACACATGGTGCCCAAGGTAGCGAACTTCTGGTTGCAGCAGATGACATTTGGCCGGCTTTAATTTTAGCCCATGCTCAGAAAGCCTCCTGAATACCCTGTCTAAGTGCGCCATGTGGGAATCAAAGTCCGGCGAGTAGACAATCACGTCATCAAGATATATCAGGACATTGTCATGGTTCTGGTCCCCGAGGCACCTCTGCATAAGCCGTTGAAATGTGGCTGGGGCATTAGTAAGGCCGAACGGCATTCGCAGATACTCAAAGAGGCCAAACGGCACCACAAAGGCCGTCTTTTCGACATCACTCGGACTCATGGCAACCTGATAATATCCACTTGTCAGGTCAAGCACTGTGAAGAATCTTGCCCCTCCGAGTGCCTGCAGTGACTCTTCAATTCTCGGGAGGGGGAACGAGTCATGGCGTGTGAGTTGGTTAAGCCGTCTATAATCAACACACAATCGGATGCCGCCATCTTTTTTCTGAACCACAACCACTGGCGACGCCCAAGGACTGGTGCTTTCCCTGATGACATCTTTCTCCAACAGGTCCCTGATATGCTCCCGTACCAGCTGATATTGAGATGGAGGTAGTGGGCGATGCCTTTGGCGAACTGGGTGGACATCTCCTGTTTCGATTGAATGGGCAACCGTCTGTGTGTAGCCCAGGTCTGCTTCATCTGTTGAAAATGCTTCCTTGTGTCTTTGCAGAAGGGTTGACACCTTTGATTTTTGATCAACCGTAAGCTGGGATCCCACAGCTACTGGGACCGGCATCAAATCAGGGTTATTGACCACGGCAACCTTGCTAGACTTGACAGAAGCACTGGCTTCACCCTTTGACTGGCTCTCGTCGCATTTGTCAAGCACTGATCCCAGGTGCAGGGTTCCCCGAACTGCAGACTTTGGCACAAGAAGGTCCTCATTAGTCTCATTATACAGCGTAGCATGGAATCGACCCAGCTCTACCTTGACAAGACACGGCGGAACTGTTATTCCAGCTGGAGGGCCTCCATTCTTTGATGGCTCTAGGACAGCCTCGTAAGTACTTCTTCCAGGGAAGATGCTCCCTCTGCCGTGGACGACAACCCCCTGCCGTGCAGAGACGACAACTGCATGCCCCCCAAGGTATGCCCGTCCGACGCTCCCACGCTTTGAGTCGAATTTCATGGTCTTTTCAACCAATTGCATCGCCCTCTGCCAAGTTCCATCTTGACCTGGCCAGGGAATCTTGGTCAGGCAGTGTTGCAACACGTTCATGCCAAGTATGCCTGGCACACCTCTTCCTAATGTCAAATGTGATGTCTCCTCCTTCAGCACAAGCACTATGCGAGATTCGGCATTGTGCCCCAACACTTGTATGTCAGTCTCAAAATAACCAGCATAGGGAATGGTTGCCCCGTTAGCTGAAACAAGGGAAAAAAGCTCAGGTATTGGTCTAAGCTGAAAACCCCTCGGACTCAGGTGCATTCTGAAGTACTGTTCTCCAACCGAAGTAACCTGCGAGCCCGGATCAAGTAGGCACTTCACTACTACACCCTTAAAAATGGCAGTTACAGAATAACATTCACCCACAGTCTTTGCGAGAAAGTGTGGATCCACATTGGTAGGTGAGCCTCTCACACCAACCTCTGCGGTATGGCTCTCTACAGCAGAGGGTTGACATTTAAATCTTGTGGAGCTCGATGCGGCGCTGGCATCTCTTCTGGTTGACGCTGGGGGATGTTGGGATCTGGACACCACTGCGGGGATTCCCGTCCTCTGGGCCACGTCTTACGAACTGGTCCACCTCGGGTGGGGCAATTCCTGGCGAAGTGTCCAAGACGACCGCATGTATAGCACCTGTCACGATAGCCCGTCTGGTATGAGCCATCAGCTTGATACATCGCCCCCTGATCTGAGTGTGGATGTCCAGGACTGGTTTGCGAAGGGGGTGGAAAAGCCACTACTTCTTTGACTGCTCGAACTACTTGGTTGCCAATCTCCCGAACAGCTCCCAAGACATCCTCGTTAGTGATGTTCCTGGTGCTACCTTCACTGCTTGTCTGGATTGCTGCTTGGTAGGCCATTCCGGGTGCGGTCGCTTTGCTGCGTGCCAATTCCTGCCCTTCTCGTTTCAGGGCATACTCCCGCAGGTCGCGGAAGGAGGTCACAGATCCTCGCTCGAGCAAGTCTCTACACGTGTTCCGCAGGTAATTGTCGTCCAACCCCTCAATGAACTGTTCAGCCAGAGCAGAATTTGGAGAGGAGAAAAGCTTGGCATCACGTCGAGTAAGCCTGAGAAAGCGCTTCTCCAATTCCACAGCAAAATCCCTGATGCCTTCACCTGGGTGTTGCTTCCTCTCCAAAAAGAGCCACTGTAACTCCCCAACCGCAAGTTTTTCACCGTAGGACTCCCGTAGGAAGGCCAGAATTTCGGTGACATCCTTCTTTTCCTGGAGCAAGGCCTTTACTTCTGCTCGCGGTCCTCCACGGACATAATCTAGGAGGAAATGGCCCCTCTGGTCTTCAGGAATTGAGTAGCGCTCAAATGCATTCTTCATGCTGGTGAGGAAGTCTTGGATTTCGCCCGCCTTGCCATCAAATGCAGTGATCTTGCGATCTGGTGCCATCACAAGTGGTGCTTGGGGTCTGGAAAGAAGCTTTGTCAGTTGCTCCTGAAGACCTTGAATCGATGGACTCTCTGCGGTGCTTGCAATTGGCTCTGGAAGTAGCACTGCGTATACACGCTCTCCCCATCCATCAGGTGGCGGCTTAATTACGTCACCCTGGGCTGGAACAACTACTTTATCGTCTCCCTCAGTGTAGAGTAGGCCAGTAGCAGTAGGGTGTTGTGACCGCAGAACAGTAAGGTGCAACGGTCCTCCCTCCTCCTCCAACGGAAACCGCTGTACAGACTTGGCACCTTGAACTCTCACATAAGCCATAGTGAGGACAAGTTACATGTATTTCTAAAACTTAATGCTGAAACAAGGGGGGGGGGGGGTAACAAGGTTCACCCACACACCTTGACCTTATCAATGCAACAAGAAGTTAACAACTCTCAATTTCTACAAGGATGCTACTTGAAATGCAATAATCCCTCTGAAAGTAGCACAATGCAACACTAAATTCCTAACTGATCTGAATCTTGAACGCTCTTACTACTCTATGGTAAGTATGATACCTCAGTGTAAAATCAACAATGACAAATACACATCATTACAAGTGTGCATCCATTTTGGTATGTAATGTGGCACTACAAATATCAATTCACAAAAAAAACTCCACAAGATTGTACCTTTAAATTCAACTACAATGGATGCTTGAGAAAAAATGCACAACCTCGAGCAGAGCTACATCAATGTACAAAATACAACCAACTCTAGAATTTAAGCATGTGATACAATATCAAATACTATGAATTACATTACCAATCTAAACAAATTATGTTCCTTCCAAAGTATCAATTCAAAATCTGGCAATGCACAACTCGGGAATTACTTTTCCGAAAATAAGATTTGTAATTACATGCTAAACTGCGTACAACCGGTAGATTCAACAACTTTATCGAAAAAAAACAGTACCAACACTCCTCTGTATTTAAGAAAAGTTACAAGAAGTGCCCAAGATGCCTTAAAATTACTTGATGCTGACTTGCTCAAGTAACACTGTAAGCTTAATGCACAACTACATGGAAATCAAATACGTGGGCACAACAAGCTAATTCCGTTTAACACTTGGAACGGTGAATACAAAGTCAACACTCCGATTGGACAAAAAGAAAACCTCAAAACACAAGCTGTGTAAAAAATATGGGCAAACTATATGAAACAATTTTGAAGTCAACCTGCTATCAATTTGCAACAGGAAGTGTGAAATTTACGTGAGTAAAAGCAGTTACATGTACAAGGAAACCACTTCTCTTTGGTGAATATGATACAAATTCAATAACACCTTTGATATCACGAAAATCAGTAATTGGGGGATAATATGTTGGAAACAATGTATGAAATGACCTTTGATGATTCAAATTTGCACAAAAGGCTAAAACCGAAAATAATTACAGTCAGTTCAATAGCTGTGCTGCAACTCCACTACGTTTCCAGCTCCCTCGGGCACGATCTGATCTCCACGTCTGCTACACACTCCACCATCCTGCCGACTACGCTTGTAGAGAATCCTAGGGGACGGGGTGGGGTTGGGTGATGAGGTAGTACTACTACTAGTGTGGGTTGTACGACTGACTGGTGAAGAGCTCTGGGTCTGGCTAAATGGGTGATTGGGAGGGCAACACGGGCACGCAGGTCCTAGTGAACAGGTGACGCTTGAGAAGTTAGTTTCCTTGCCTCAGGCTCAATGACTGCCATTTATTCTTGCCAACCTGCCAGCCCAGCTGCCAATTCTCACTGTATGAGAATTCGGCAGTGAGGTCAAAATACAAAAAATACAAATTACCAAAAAGCACGCACATGTCAGTGTTATACAGGTATAAAATTACAATAAACGTGTACATGTAGATCTATTTCCCCAAATTAAATAAACAATCTTCGCATGAAATAAGAATTACCTCAGGCAATGCTGAACATAAAGGAGCAGGCTCACATTTACACATGCTGGCCAGGCACACTCATACACACTATCAACCACTTTCATACACACCAGTCCTCAATGAACAGGAAGAGCCATTATTTGTGGGTTATTATTCCCTAAATGTAAACCTTAGATAATCATAGTACATGTACTGGAATCTGACAATGCGCAATAAGACCCATGTTAAATTATACATGAACATAAATACGCACGTAACGTTATACATGTACACAATTACATGGGAATATCACGTGTGCGCGCACCATGCTGTCACATTTTGCACGTGAACGCGTGTATGCCTATACTACACGCACAATGTTCGCTAAACTCTCCACAACGAGCTCACACTTTGGAGCCCAAAACCTACATTTATATCTTATCAAAACTTTACTTTAATGCCTCCAGTATTATCTATGAACACTAGCGGACAAATCCTAATGCAATATTGGGTAGCGTGCAGTTTGCAAACAAATGATATTTCAATTCAAAAAACGAGCTTCAGAAGTTGACAACGTACCTGTATGAGAATTCGGCAGTGAGGTGCCGGTCAAGGGTTACGCAAGGCACAGGTCACGTACATAATAAGGGGCGTGGCTTAACTACATGTAAACACTACATGCATATTATACGCACACTCTACAATACGAATTGCTCTTTTTTGTAAAATTAGTAGTTTTTCACATTGGGAAGAACAACCACCCCACGTGAGAATCGAGTAAATAAGATAAGGGAGAATCAGAGAATTATAGAGAATGATAAGGATATTTTCCGGCACAAAAAACTTTAGGCGATTCATAATCCCTACAGTTCTGGATATTTTGCCAGATATGGTATTAATGTGAAATTTCCAATTTAAGTTTTCATCAATATGTATACCTAAAAATTTGGTTGTTTTGACTTGTTTCATGATAGTACCATTGAAATTTAAAGGAATGGTTTGTGCGTATTTCTTTTGTTTAGGACAGAAAATGATATAATTTGATTTAAGTAGATTAATACAAAGTTTATTTGCTACCAACCAAGTGCTTATTTTGAGAAATTCATGATTAAGATTACTTACAGCAGCATCTACATTACTATGACTATACACCAAACCTGTATCGTCAGCAAATAAAGTAAATTCAATTACATCTGATGTACTGCAAATATCATTTATATACAGAATGAATAGAAGTGGTCCTAAAACAGAACCTTGCAGGACTCCACAGGTAATAGTCTTGCATGTAGACTTTGCAGAATTGAATGATACAAACTGTTTTCTTTTTGACAAATAACTCTTGAACCAGTCTAAAACTATTCCTCGAATTCCGTAGTGCTCTAATTTAGAAATCAAGATATCATGATTAATTGTATCAAAGGCCTTAGACAAGTCTAAAAATACACCGATAGCGATCTTTTTGTCGTCTATGGCCTCAAGAAGTCTATTTACCACATAAGAAGTTGCCATCTCGGTGGAGCGGTTTGACCTAAATCCAAATTGAGATTCTGATAAAATATTGTGTTTATCTATAAAACATATAAGTCTTTTGTAAATTAACTTTTCGAAAACCTTAGAAAATGTAGATAAAACTGAAATAGGTCTATAATTACTAACTTCATGTTCATCTCCCCCTTTATACACTGGAATAACTTTACCTGTTTTTAGCCCTTCAGGAAAAACTCCCATAGCCATGGACTTATTGAAATTTTAGCCAGTGGTTTTGAAAGACTACTCCTTGCTTGTTTCATAACAAAAGGGCTTAAGTCATCAAAGCCAGGTGCCTTACTACCTGGAATTTGGTTGAGGGTATCCTCAATCTCTTCTTCTGTTATTGGTGTTAAAAAGAGAGAATGTGAACATCTGTCTTTAAGAAAAGACTGACAATCGGTATTACATAATGGTAGCTTGTCTGCAAGTTGAGTTCCAATATTTACAAAATACTCATTAAATGTGTCGGCAATTTCTTCATTACCATTTATTTGTACGCCATCTTGGACTACATGAGACGGGTTGGGTTTCGATTTACCCTTGTTAAGTAGGTTATTAATTAAACGCCATGTCCCTTTAATGTTGCCCTTTTCCTGGCCGAATTTCTTTGAGAAATAATTTTTTTTCGCATTTCGTATCAAAGTATTCAATCTATTTTTGTATGAGGTATAAATGGATTTATTATGAGGATTAGGATTTCTAAGGATTTTTTTTATACAAGAAGTTTTTCCTCCTTATCGAGTTGTAGATACCATTAGAAAGCCAGGGAGACTTGCACTTATCATATCGGCATTTAACCTCTTGTAATGGAAAATGCTTGTCATACAATTTAATTATAGTTTGTAGGAATCTGTTGTATACATCATTTAAATCATCCGAAGATGATAAATAACTAAATAACTCCAGTCAGTTGAATTTACATCATTGACAAACTGGGAAATATCATCACTACCGAAGTTACGCTTAAATTGCTTGTTTACATTTCGTTCAATGGGTTTGGATTTTTCTGCAATCAAGAATACAGGTAAATGATCACTTACATCAGTTACTAAAATGCCAGCTGTATGATTCTGGAAGTCATTTGTCAGGATATTGTCTATTAAAGTAGAACTATGAGGAGTAATTCTTGTTGGTTTAGTAATAGTTGGATAAAACGAATGGGAAGATAACATATCAATGAAATACTGTACGGAGCTATCACTGCTATAATGTAGCAAGTTAATATTAAAGTCACCCATAATATAACATTTTTTTGTGTTCATTTGTAAGACTTGTTAACATTTCATTCATGGTATCAGTAAAATTATCAACAGAGGCACTTGGTGGTCTGTATACAACTCCGACAATTATATTTCTATTACTAATGCCGATTAGCTCTATGAAGAATGACTCAATATCTTGGTTGTTAACACATATATCATGACGTATTTTATAAACAAGATAATGCTTGATATACAGAGCCACACCACCACCTATTTTATCTTGTCTACATATACCTTCAAGTGAGTAGTATTTCATTTGAACCAAGGGGTCTTGAACATCTTTCAACCATGTTTCGGATATCGCTACCACACAGGGCGAATTATCCAAAAGATTAACATAATTAGAGATATTGTCAACATTCTTTTGTAAACTTCTTGCATTAATGTGAACCAACATCAATGGATCGTGAGTGGTTTTATGAACTTCGTTCATGAGCTCATCTTGATCATAATATTCGGAATTTATTTCTTGAGTTGCAAAATTTATATCGGGATCTATGTTATCATTCATAAAACTGGAGGAAATTTTTACGATAATTTATAAGGCCTGCAAAAATACAGTAAAATACACGGAAAGGCTTACTTAATACATTATTTTTAGGTGACGAAATTCAGGATAACACAAAATTTACTCCTGTACACACGGACAAACATAGAAACAATACATTGGACGGCAAAAAATGACATGAGTTACAAACGCAATGTAAGAATGAACAAGTGGTGTGAAAAGAGTAGTGACATTTCTCCCTTAGTAGAATTTAAATTTCAATGGCCGCAGTATATCGATTATTACGTAAGATGTTGCTCCAGGTGTTAATGGCTGGTACCTGATTATTGTTGAGCTAACACTTAACAAATCACTCCAGAAAGAAAAAGGGGTAATATGTACATCACATTGAGGATACAATTACTGTAACAAGATCAATAATACTAATAACAATAATAATAATGATGAATACACAACAAGGTGGTAGGATATAGACATTGAGATTACAATGTAAGTGTGCATTATCATGTGTTGTATTGCTGTGATTTACTTCCCGGTGAAGGTCTTGAATTCTCCTGTATGCAGTTTATACTTGATGACTGGTGGGATAGACCATGGGATGTACGCAAATTGTACACGTTCGTCTTTGCGTATGGATGGCAGATTTTCATCCCGAAGTTTTTTGCGGTAGTTCCGGACTTTGCTTATTACATCATCAGAGATGTAGATGGATGACCCCTTGTACTGGGTTGCCCTTCAGTAGTTTGGCCGCATTCCTCAACACGTACTGCCGATCAGTGGACCGGAGAAGCCTGCAATGAATTGGCCTTGGCTTTTGACGGCCTCCGGTACCCGCGGTGGCTGGTCGGTGAGCCGGGGTGCGATGGGCGCGCTCAATCTCGATATCCTCACTACCTTCTAATTTCATATGTTGCGTCAGGAATTCAGAGACGAAGGCCTCGCAGGGTTGATCCCCTTCAGATCGTTCAGGTACTCCATGTATGATTATGTTGTTACGTCGGGAACGATTCTGTAGGTCTTCTATCTTATCCTCGAGTTGACATGAGTAGATGTGGTTACCATCGCATCGATTTTTGATGAGACTCGCCAGTTCGGCATTACGTTTGCTTGCATATTCAGCAGCAGATTGCAGCTCAAGAATGGTTTTGCTGTGGTCATCTACCTGCGATGTGATCTTATGGTAATTCACCTCGAGTGTTGTTAGTCTATATTCAATAGATTCTAAACTCTTGATGATCTTGTCTAGTTTGTGGTGAACATCTGCTGCGCCATGGCAGCCATCTTGGCAGCAATTGTGTGTAGCCTCTGCTGATGACGCAGGATCGGACACTGACGCAGTGTTTTTCCCCCTTTTCCTCTGGGTTTTTGCTGCAGGTTTCTCCTCCGTTTCATTCCCCATGATCTTGTTGATGTTATGACGAGGAATTTGAGAGCTAGCTAATTCAAAAAGCGGCGATTTTGGGATGAATTTAATTGAAATATCGGGAGAGTTACGAATCAATACTCACTCATGTCTTGGTGGCGCCCTCACTTGGTGGCGCCCTCACAAATACTGTCAACAGCCGTTGGCAGTATCCCACGTCGAAAGTGGCACTGGGCGGGGCGTTTATGGCGATTACCATGAGGTGAAGGACGTCATCAATGCCTCTTCAAAGAAGCTCCAGGAGAATTAAAGACTCCACCGGGAGAACATATTTCTTCACGAGCACATGGACAAACGGAAGGGACAACTCATTCTTTCCAAATGCAAGAAGCTGAGTTGCGCACACTGCTCATCGCGCCCATGCACCGCCAAGGATGAGGTGATGCAGCTTCTATGGGATTTCCCAACACCGGAGCCGTCACCTTCTCTACCTGGCCACTTCGTGACCTTCCGTGAAGCCCTTGAAAGACCCCGGGGGCTTCCTGATGACCACATGCCCTCCGTCCGTGACAGCCCTTTTGGCCGCTACGAGCAACCTGGCTGCCGGTTTATTTTCACGTCGGACGGAGAGATCATCGCCTAAACATCCACCCTAGTAATAAACGCAATAACCCCAAGTTATACATGTCCATTACTGCACTGCTGGCCGGCCACGCAAGCTTGCAAAATGGCGACATCATGTCAGCTTTCGTCGTGTCACTTTTGTCTTGTCCGTTTTGCCTGTGTCTCGTTGTAGTTTGTTTATCTGTTGTTATTGTTGTAAGGGTTGTTTCTCACAAGCCTCGGCTTACTCATATTTTCTCCTATACATAATCCAAACTTATAGTTGAACATTTGTTAATAGCGTATTTTTCCGTTTGTTACATTTTTGTGACATATTTATCGAATTTGTTATCTTGCTATGTACCAGATATCTTTGATTTATTGATGCATTTCTCAAAAGGAGTATGATATCAATGTTTCTTGAATTGAAATTGAGTACAAAATATTGTGGTTATCCCGGGACGTGGCGTCGGACAGCCAATTTTGCCAGCCCATGGGTCACTTCAGGTAAAGCAGCCATGCTACAAAAAGGATTTATCCCTCGGTTTAGGGCAATATAGGTTTTCCCGGCCAATTTCGCAAAAACAGCATTCGAATTTATCTTGATAGTGGGCAATTTGAAGCGAAGTAGCACCCTGCTGTCATTCGTATTAGATTTCAGGCATTCAAATTCGTTTGAAGACCTTACTTTTTCATTTTTAACACATCCTAACTTGAAGTTATGTCATTCACTTTAAGTGATCATTCAATTTAGCAGTCGGTTTGGTTTAGGGTTATTTGCTTCAGACTCTTGCTTTCGTTCTCATTTCCGCAATTCTATTAGCACTTTTGGCATTCAAAATAAGAGTAAACGAGAGTAGAAGATGCGAGTCTTTTCATTTCTTTCCTCCTTTCATTTTTTTTTCTGCTTCAGGTCGTTGTCCATTTTTGTGTTTCTGGCCCCTCCTCTTGGCAGGTTTTTCCGTCTGCCAGGTATACGTGGCTACAATTGACCTGTCAGTAGATCTGTTTATGGCAAGCTTGTCTGCAAGTTCAAGATAGTCTTGAGCATTGCCAGCAAAAGCTTCGATCAAACGACCAGGGTCTACATTTGAATTTTCATGTAACGCCCATTAGCCGGCATATTGATATTTCTAGCGCTTCAGTCTAACAGTTTGCATGGTGATCAGAGTAGTCGCAGAGTCTTGTTGGAGGTTTTTATATCTATATTTCCAAACATGGGCGTCCCCTGGATTTTTTCTAGAGGGGGGGCAAAACATATTCCCTCCCCCCCCCCCAAAAAAAAATGCCTGTATTTCCCAGCATATTCTCGATTTATCAGTTTTAGAGGGGGCACGGACATTTCCCCCAACCCATTAAATTTACAGCAATATGACCTCGCGCCTCTTTTTCTATTGTCTTTTTTCTCTTTTTGTCCCTTTTTTTTTGGGGGGGGGGGAAGAAAGCGGGGGGGGGGAGAAAGCGCCCCCCCCCCGCCCCCTCTGCGACGCCCATGTTTCCAAATTGGAACAAAAGCACGCCATCTTATTCTTGCAAACAACGGAACGACATGGACCTCTTTCGAATTACTTTGCTTAATGTCCACACATGATTGCGAATTCGAATGACCAAACTTACACAGCTGGAAGCTCCGGTGAATTTGGATGCTTGTTTGTGCAATTTTAATTTGAATGCCCTATCGTTGAAATTGCATGATTAAAATGTGAAATCGCACGCTTTTAATATGAAATTTATTGGTGTTTTTAGGTAATTGAATGTTGATCTTAACGTGCATTCAAATTCGTGCGAAAATGAGTGATTGGTCACCAATTTGGCCGCCAAATCTGCTAACTTGGCCGGGAAAACCTATATTAACCCTCCGACGCAGAAAGCCCATTTAGTAACACACTTACAGTAAGGGGTCCCCCGGGGACCCAAATATTTAGCGCCACGGTTTGAGGCTACACAACACTGTATCCACATGAACACAATCTTGCCATGTCTGTAGACTAAGGAGGTGTATTTGTATACATATTCTGTGGTCAAGCCGTGCACTGTCTACTCGCAAGTGACCTTGTTTGTGCACGTGTATATGGTGGGTCCCCGGGTGGGCAGAAATTGCGTCGGAGTTGTTTTGTGCGCGTGTATATCATTACGAATTTCTCCCATTTAAAATTCTCTCAAAATCCCACATCCTTTTCAAAGAGAAGATTAATGGGAACATGTCTCCTATGGGGATAAGTATCAGTCTAATCACTCAACGCCTCCTAAAACTTGCCAATTGTGATATGTCCACAGTCAACCTAGGTTGCCAACAGGTGGTCTGGGGGCATGGTATTGCCAAACTGACCATGCACTGACTCTGGGTCAGCTAAGTTCAAGCTATACACAGTAATAAGCACTCCTCTGAGAGTTTCCACACCAACTGGAGGGCAAATTATTATAATAAGTGGCCCACACTGTACACAATGTACTAGTATGCACAGATACAGATAGGATTTGTGCATAGGCCTACACAAATTGTTGGTAGTGTTTGATGCAGGTTTCCCTTCATTGTATACATGTACATACCGGTACACATAGTACTGAATCTAGATTCAGAATATGCACTCAAAAAAGTTGCTGAGAAAGTTTTAACTTCAGGGTTTTTTAACACAGTGAAATGAACGCTAAAAGTAAAAAAAATAGGCCTATTTTATACAAGTTCAATCATTTACCATGTAATACTGCAGAGTCATCATCAAAATTAAACACTTAGAAATTGGCCTAATCGTAGGCAGGTCCGGAGGGGAGGGGGTATCCTCCAAGGGGTAAACGTATGCCCCCTTGTTTTCTTTTCAAAATGTCTGTGTCCCAAAATTTTACAACCTTCAATGATCCATTTTGATGACATCAAGGTATATTTGACTCCATAAAAAACAACAAATAATGATGTACAACTGATTAAAGTGCTAAAACAACAACATTTATAAACAAATATTTTGTTCCCATTCAACTGAATGTTTAAAGAAGTTTTTTATTTGCAAAGAATAAACTGTTGGCGCACTTTACATAAAATCAAAGATGTGGCATATTTAATTATGCAAGTACTACATACACAAAGCAGTTTTGCTAACATGCACAACTGTACCGAAGAAGTGCTGTAAGGCAATACTATAAATCAAAACTTGCACAATAACTTACTTAAACTTAGGTATTAAAAATAGGGACCCAGGTCACTGATGATGGTTTAAAAAATGTAGCTTCACGTGTTGTTCAGTTTATTTTCAAAAAAAGCAAACCCTAACAACAGTTTGTGGAGGTCTAAAACAGTAGAGTAAAATAAAATAAAGCAACCCAAAACATGGAGAACCACAAAACGTATGCAAATAAAATGGACAATGATGAAGTGGAAACCAACTGTACAAAGATGCTCTTCTATTTGTTTTTCTTTATGGGAAATTTCGAAGAGTATGTTGTTTTAAATTTAATCGAACAAATAAACTTGCTTACATTTGTAATTTCTAAAACCACATAAGTCTAGTTGTGCATTTATTGGAGCTGGAGTTCATGTGCATTGAGCAATGTTAATATCCAAAATGAATTCTATGTTTTTACAAAAAAACAACTCAGCCAATTGTTCAAAATTGAATGTTGCAGCATGGAAAAGGATTATTAGTTGCATATAAAGAGTAAAGGAAGAGACACAAGAGAATAATTGAAAAGAATTATTGTAACATAATACATGTACACACAAGACACGCTTGAAATCTCTTAAATCACTTAGGCAATATGACGCTATGATGACTAAGTGTCTGAGCTACATGGGGAAAAGACAATCACCAGATTCTCTGTGTATAATGAAAACTAATTGTAAAGATACTCTAAAACAAAGTACATCAATTCAAGAAAAATAAGTTGATTCATAAAACTTCCAAGCCCAAGCAATATAAATCACTGACTTAAGAGTCTTGCATTTGTGAAATACTTCGCTAGAATGAGTACAATCAACGGTACGATTCATAAGGGCCTTTTTGGAAGAACAAGAAGTCTATATAACAAAAACAATTTACACTTGCACTACCCCAAGCAACAAAATCATGATTATTGCATTATAAATATCCTGCGAAATTTCAAACGGAAAATCTCTTTGGATAATTGCACTGTAAATGTATAAGCCACATGTAATTCCATGACAGCTAGCCCTGAAACTCAGAAAATAATACCATCTGTAGACTTTTGATTAATTGGTGTTATATACAAAAATACTTGGTTGGAACTGACCTATTTGATTTTTCTTTAAAGATGCATTCCGATCTCTGTCCTTTTGAAAAGATCAGGCTTTATGACGTATAATTCCAAATGTTAATTACAAAGAAACTATTCGTTGTTCAGAATTTTAAATTAAAGAGTTTTGTATAAATGAGCAACTGCAGAGTTGTAATCGTCCACCGTAGTTGTTTGCTTTTTCTGTTCGATGCTCAGCCACTTCTTTGCTTTCCACATTTCCAGATATATGTGTTCTTCAATATTAGAGAGCCCTGAATACTCTTTGCGAAATAACTTTGCTTGTTCAGGGAATGAAACCTTGTGAGTACTTAAATGATGTTTAAAAAAAAAAAATTACATTAAGATTGTAAGCCTTACAATCTTAATGTTGAAAAAAGTATTTTATTTTACGCAAATTTAAAACAGTCTTAGACTGTTTTGATTTACATGTACTTTTTTTTTTTTTTTTTAATGAGACTTATCATATACGTGTTTTCTTTATACAGAAATATTTGTCACGAAGTGTTGGTTGCTGATTAATTTTTCCTGAGTAGTTTGTTAGGTCCGGTATGTAATCGTTTACTTTCAATAATGCATCAAGGATTTTTTTTTCTGCAACCGAATATCTTACAATATCTGGAAATTTCTTGGAATTGATTTTTGCTTGCTCATTGACAAGGACATGGTACATTTTTGTTGACTGTCCCTTAGTGTTGCCTTAAAAAGACTGTATATGGTAACAATCATTCAATTAATCATCACCGTTACAGAGTCAACTTGCCATTAGTTTACTGTCTCTTGATTCATTACAAAAATTGGTCTGAGTAATCTTTACCTGGCAATGAAATGTTATCAAGGCTTACTGCAGCTCCGTCTTGCAGGAAAATAAGCCTTTTGAAGGGATCCACTGTTTGAATATTGCCATTCCTCAAATCATCCTGCCATCAACTGTTTCAACCAGATCGTCTTGCTGGCACTCTCTCAAAAACTGCAAGTGTTTCCTCTTAGCCTTACACTGTCTTCTTTTGGTGGAGGCTTGCCTGCAGCTTTCTGTAATGATGATAATTGACATCAGGATAACATTCACCTAAAAGCAAAATATTCAAACGTAAAGCTGTATGTTCACCGAAAGCAAAATTTCAAACGTAGGGGTGTATGTTTTTTTTGTATTTATTGGGGAATATTGGTGTACATGTATTCATGCACTGAGATGTTTGGTTAACCTTGTTCTGCCAGAAAAGTCTAGATGCAAACATAAAATGTCATATTATTGTTAACCTTGCTTCAAAATGGCAGTTTGTGATATTCATGTACATGATCATAATTGACCAATACGGGACAACCTTCCAATATTTTTCTATTAGGTTTATTGGGGTGTCATAGCCTTTATGTTGTTCTGATAAAGAAAATCCATGTAAGAATTCTGTATCACAATAAATTTCACAGGAAATATTTATCCATTATGCAAAATGTTGCTTAGGCCTACTAGTAAATAAATAAAATTATGCCATTTTACTGATCCTATCAAATTGGGTTTTTTCTTTTGGTACGGTACATATAAGATCGTTCATCGTGAACTCTGCGTCAGATGTTAATTGTTGGTATTCATAAATTTCAAGTATCCTTTTGTTGATTAGATATTTATTTTCCAATCAAGTTGATTGAGTATATGAGAAGGGGTGAAATATCCACTCATTTACAGTTTATTGATATGCCTACAACTAATTAATGTATGGGATGTTATTGTTCAACATGTTACTTACGTCTCTGTTGCTCTTCATAGTGAAGTATTGGATGTCTAATCGAATCCTCATCCACCAAGATATCATCTCCAGGATATATCCCGTAAAACTCACTAGATGACCCCTAACATTATCATCTCTGACTGTACCTTAGCAGCACACCATCTTTCTAACTCATCAATCGCCTGAACCGGACTTCCAATAGAGAATTTTCCTGCCCGTTTTGTCTTCAAGGTTTTCTAGTCAATTTTTATAATCCTACACATACAAGCTGGTGGTTTTAAGTAGTGACCACTACCATCAGTGGATGAAACAAATCAGTCAATTACTCGTTACCCACGTGGCATATGGTGTACCTGTAGAGGTCAATAGGCCATATATTCTTGGGCTGACCGCCACAAGGGGGTATTAAATTTATGTCCATTGAGGGGAGCTGTCACTTAGGAATGGATGTTTTCTTTCCGAGTTAGAAAGGTCTAACTCGGATTCGTTTAAATGGGAGAAATTCGTAATGTGGTGGGTCCCTGGATGGGCAGAAATTGCGTCGGTCCTTAGCCCAGGTTGTCAGGCTCAGACATGCCTGACCCAGGGTCACACACTAAAGGTGACTGCATATATCCGTAGAGGGTGTCTCTTGCTAGGATTAGATGGAAGATCACCAGAATTGGTTTGAATTTTTTTTTTAATTAAGGTTATTAACCAAATTGGGTCCCCAAAAGGGCTAGATTCTGCGCCGGAGGGTTAAAAGTTCGTCAGTTATTGGGCAACGGAAAATGATTTACGGGCAACCAGATTTCAAGCATCCCCTGCCCGAAAGGCAACTTCCTTTTTTAAAAAATTGTTCAAGGCCTGACGTGACATGTATTTTATCAGGCTCTTTTTTTTTTTCAGTTGTAACAAGAAATCGGCGTATTTTAGGCTTCGGAAAAAAAAAAATTCTTTCAATAGCAAATTTCATAGTGAAAAACAAATGTTGTAGTTCATGGTACTAAAATGTATAAATAGTTGTGCCCAGAAAAACTTAACAGTGAATGAGTTCCCAAAACTGAATTTGTACTATTAAAACTACATGTACACTGTACATTGTACTTCATACAAAAAAAAAACAGCTCTTCAGAAAGCCCAGCTTTATTGATCTGCATTTCCTTGTCTCCACCGTGATAGGACCTTGTCGGCCCCTCGAAGAAATGTCCGTGTGTTACTTCCATTTAGTGAACAATAAACCTCCAACAAAGGTCCCGAGATAATGAGCTACGCTTGGATGGGCCGTGGCTCAACAAGGACTGCCAGACGTTCGGCTTTAATGATTTCCAGGCTGCCTTTTGTTGAATGAAACACAAAGGGAGGATTAGGTGGCCGAGGGGCCGCGGCCAAGCTCGACATTGCAAAGGCTTTCCTGCATCAGGGTATTCGCCGTGCTCCCTTACAACAACAAAAAAATCAGTTCTTGGGAGTTCTCATATAGGCCAATCATCACACCAAATACCGTTTTAATCTGTGAGGATCGGGTCCAAAATCTTGTTGAATTGACATGGAATGACCCAACACAAATCCACCAAAAAGGTGCCCTGATTGATTCATATCGGTAACTCATTAACATTCCAGAACGATTGGGCCCAAAAAAATAATACTTCTGCTTCCGATTACCCGACCGACCCTATTTTTAGGCTGCGACCCTTAAATACAAATGGTGGTGGTTAGGTTCACAAACCTTAGAGAAGAAAAGAGAAATTTCACTTTCAATTCGGAAACCAAGCCTTGCCGAGCTGTCGTGCCGGTAAAAGCCATCTTGAATGTTGTTGTTGTTGTGTACGATTCATTCAAATTGCGAGGTCAAACTGATGACGTACGACGCGCCGGCCAAGCGCACGCCCGCATTCACAGTTGGGCATATCGTGTGTGCACGCGTACACCGGCGACTGTTTCCTGAATGGCGCGCGCAGCCTGCACAATTCGCATACACGGCTATGCGATATATGCAGGCTGCGCCGTATACGGCCACGTACCTAGGACTCTACTATCGCCCGACCGTGTCCAAATGTTAAAAAAGCGATCCATAGAGCCTCCCCCCCCCCTAGTCCCACTAACTGGGTCGCTAGAACTCCTTTTTTGACATTTGGGATGTTACTGTCGTACTAGAGACCCACTAAGGAACTATTGTCAATGTAACAATTTCTAAAAATCACGCAAACTCCTCATGCGGGGGATGCACCTACGACTGTTTCATGACAAGCACATAGCCATTGTCCAATCGTCGTGCATGCGTGACAAGCTACATGATACATGTACAGTGCAGTGACTGCCTTGCCATGAAACAGTCGTAGGTACATCCCCGATCTAGGCCTACATGCGGCAACCTCGTCCCCAGTGCTTACTTTATTTCCAACCGCGTTTCCAATAGTAAACCCTGGATAGGAAACTTTCTTCCTGTATCCTGATTCAATACCTCAATTGGATAGAAATGGATTGTATCGTGTACTTGGTGTTGTTATTCAAAACGTGCAGTACGTGTTTTCGCGATCAATTGTTCACGACTTCTCGAAAATACTCATTTCCTTTCCAATGTGTTCATATTAATATGAAATGTGATACTGCATGTTGTTTCGATAAAATCGTAACAGTTTAATTGAATAAATCGTGTTTTCGTAACTCACGCCATGCTCGCGCTGCGACGAATTGACTCTGTTTTTACCCAAGACACCGCATACAAAAACAAACGCTAATGTAACGCACATGCAGGCACCAGACTAGTCCTCATTTGCATACGTGTTCAAAAATCTTGCACATGCAAATGATCCAATACCAGGGTGAGAGAGCAGCTAGTGGTGGGCGCATATTGCTCGACACCCTGGGGACGAGGTTGTACATGCGGAGTTTGTTTACCGACGCAGGTCATGGTCGTGTCCCCATGCTTCACGTACGTGTTTGCATGTACAAACATGTCCATGGTGACGTGCATATAGAAATGCGTTGATAGATCAAAGCCATCAATGATCGCTGTATGATAATGTCTGTGCTATAGTGTTTGAAATTCACGGATTTGCAGCCCCAAAAATAATCGTGAGTATCATTGGAGCCCGATTACTTTGTCTTTGACATGTGGAGAAGCCAGTAGGTGCACATTTCGGTAATCCTTACTTTTAGGACCCCGTTCCTATATACATTGATATAGGAAGGGAAAGACTCACCAAAACAGTTGACTAAATGACACTCAAACTTGACATTCTGACATTCCTTGATAAATCTGAACAATTGGCAATGACATCTTCTTGAATATTAGCAGGTTTAATTTTGTGGAAAGAGAGCAGGGCTTTGATTTATGAGGGAAATTAAGGGGTAAAAGACGACGATGACAATCAAAAAACAGACTCAAAAAGCAAGGCCAAGTTCGGGCAAGGACCATTGGTCGACTAGTGGTTGATTTGTGACGTACCTTACACCTGCGCAAAGATAACAACGTGCGAACGTCTCTAGTCAAACGCTGGTCAAAATGTCGTCGCAAAACTTCTGGATCCTGGCTCTCTGCTAGCGTTATGAATGCGCGCGGCTATTGGTTACCAGCGAAGCAACCAACCCCAGTAGGCTGGTTCCAAATAGTCGACTAGCGTAGTCAACCACCGTCGACTAGACAGAGTTCGGGCAAACGTTAGTTAACCATTGGTCAACTATAGTCCTTGCGCGAACTTGGCCTTTAAGATGGCAAACATGAAAGCTTGATGCAATGAAAGCTCGATGCTGATTGGCTGATACAAAATAATCATCTTATTTATTTTTTTTAGCAGCCAATCAGCATCGGGCTTTCATTATGTAGGCTTTCACTCTGTCAGCATGCACGTCTGACTGCACAAAAAGGTATGAAAGTCGCGTTTTCTTTGAGAGTGCTTTCAAAATTACAACTAACATGAGTTAATATGAAGAAAAAAAGACTGCTTCAGCCTGCAAAGGTCACTTTGGTACTGGACAGTCATCTGCAAATATCAGTTTTGAACAGAACCCGTAAAAATAGAGGTGTCCTAAAGATAAGGATTACCCAAATTTCGTAGTTTTGTTAAGTTTTTTGCGTGATTTTGAGAAATTAATACATTAACACTAGTTCCTTAGTGGGTCGCTAGTACGACAGTAACATTCCAAATCAAATGTCAAAAAAGGCGACCCAGTTAGTGGGACTACCCCCCCCCCCCTCCCGCTTTTTATTTTTAACGGCGCACTGACCAGAAGTTTAAGATGGGAATCTTTCTAATAAATGTACATATGTGGCACTTCGATCACCATTTTGTTCAATTAATTTTCTAGCGCCAAAAGTTACATCTTTTATGGTTATTCCCTCCACCCTCTCCTTCCTTAATTTCTATTTATCAATCAGTCACTTACTTTATTGAAATTCGAACCTCGGACGCTTGCTTGATACACGAGACTCTTAACCGCTAGGCCGCGCCCGATCGCTGTTGCAATGATCAATCTTTGGACGTATTTGAAGTATCCATTGAAATGAACTAAATATTCATGAGAAAATAAATATTCATAATGACGTATTGCACTATCATTGGCCGGCTCATGCGACGTCATGGTTATCGATGTCATGCGTATAACGTACCGCTGTTCCAGACACTTCAATCAGTTTTGACCGGCTGTTTCAACTCAGATCTGCACTACATGTGCATGCAAAATGTGCTCTAAAAACACCGGATTCCTCTTGGTTGACATCACAAGGTGAGGTGAGAATTTATTTGTTTGGCGGCAGGTAAGTGGTGATCGGGTATCTGATTTTTTCCGGCACTTCCTGATGTAGAACCAAACTGTTGAGTTCTGTGCGATTACAGCCGGAAAATTGTTCACAAATGTCGCCGTGTGACTGTGAATCACTGCTCTCCGCCATTTTTGCGTTCGAACTCCGATGATTAACATGATAAAGATTAAGCCAGCAGCCAGCCACCGCTCAATTTAGCGATGTGAATGTGATCCCAAACAGATACGGACAAATTGTGTTTGTGTTGTAGAAAATAAACTTCAAATTCGCAATGATGGAATGACGTGGTTGATTTTCCAGAGGATTAGGTGGATAAATGTTCGTCGAAAGAGTAGTGGAAATTCAGTGCGAGCCTGCCCTAAACTGCAAATTCATGAAATTGGCACGGCTTTCATTTGTAAAGCACCCTCATGAGGGCGCTTTTCAGTCGACAGCACGTACGATACGATGGATACGACGCGTCGAGGATGCGGCGGATATGCATGTAGTCTGTATGTGGGACGAGAGGCCAAAAACGCTTTAGTTTTCGAGATACGCGATCTGGTCCGCCGAATTTTATTTAACTTTCTAGACATGTAGATTATGATGTATTATATCAACAACAAAAAACATTTGTTCCCCGATCCACAGTTTGTTTGGGAATCGAACGAGAAAATCTGGGATAAAAAACGCCGACAATTCTGCATGAGTAAAAAAACAGCGCCCTCTATTGACGCAGTCAGAAACCTTTTCGCACGCCATGAGTGCTTGCTAGATAATGTTTTTTGTTTCAAGTTTCATGTTACATGCATGTTCTAGATTTTTCTAGATTCTAGATTTTAGATCATTTTTCATCAGGAAGCCAAACTTTTTTATTACAGTTTGTCCAACTTGAAATGTTCAAGTTTAAGATCGAATGTTATGTATCAGCTACATAAAAAAAAAAATAGAAAAATTATTGGTATATTTAAACCGTACCCCACATGAGAACCTCAGGATTTTAGTTATGCTCCCACATGTTTTTTTTTTCTGTTGTCTTTTTTGTCTTTTTTTAGTTCACAGTCACACGGTTTTATGCCACCTTGCCGCAGTCTGGTCATGTCCAATTTCGGAAAGCTCCCTGCTCCGGTACGGTCGACCACTAAATCACAGACCCTATGGAAGAAACCATTCTGCAAGTCGGCAGAGGATGCAAACTGGTCGACACCAAGTTCCGCCACAACATCTGATGGGACGTGGGCAGTGGCGTAGCCAGGAATTTTTCAGTGGGGGGCGGGGGGGGGGAGCTGGAACATTTCATGGGGGGGGGGGGCGTCATGGACATCAGTGATACTTTTTTTAGAAACTCAAAATCTCAGGGGGGCGACTGGGGGGGGGGCGACAAGGTTTCATGGGGGCTGTCGCCCCCCACGCCCCCCCCCCCCCCCCCCCCCCTGGCTACGCCACTGGACTTTGGCGTCAATCGAGGCATACTGGGTTTGACGAAACTCCGGCAAGTTGATCAATGCATCAGAGGAACCGTGAAGGGTTCCCTTGTCTCTAATTTATCCCTTCCCTTGTTCTAATTTGGAAAGTGATCAATCCTTTAATGGGCGTGCTTACATAAGTTAAATAAAACCCTTTCCATTCAATATTTTCTTAGGCGACAGAAGGTCACACATACCCAGTAATCTACAGAACAAGATTAGATTATAAACAGGTTAAACTACAAAACGTCTACGGTTGTTACTCTGCGCTCTTACATAATTTCATACTTGTGCACATGCACATGACGTGTTATTTGCTTGATCAATTAATGATAAATTTAAATAATGTGGAAGATATGAATCAGTATACAAACAAACCTCTCCCAAATACCCCCCCCCCCACACCCAACAAAATATTCCGTTTCAAAACAGTGATACAAAAAGGTGATAAAACAGTTGTTCAAAAATTATGATATTGTATTGTATGAATGTGTTTATGCAGATTTCAGTGGAATGAAAGCAAAACCCTGCTCAATACAGCCATGTGGTTGCGAAGGCAAAGCTATAATCCGATTACGTACTTAGACGTTGTAAAGAGCAGTGAAATTCGTGAACCCATGGCCTTTTGGGCAATTGTGTTTCTCAGAAAATATGCTCAGCATGAAATTACAAGGGAAGAAGAAATTCTAAACTTCATGTCATTGAAAAAAAAATCGCCGTCATCGATGCCGAAACGTCAATACTGGTTACTAGTAAAGCTGACCTTCAAGTCTGGAAGAAATCGTTCGAAAACTTCCCCAAATCTATGTATTGATACCAGTTTCTGGGAATCTCCGAAAGTTGTTATTTTACGAGTAGTCTGTTGAAGACTTATATCATCTAAGTAAAGGCCTATTCCAAATTTCAGCTCTAATATGTTGTTGCTTGTGTACACCTCGAACTATAGACGCTACGGTTGACCGATTTCGGTACGGCATTAACACGTAATGACGACGGGGATATTAACATATCCATTAGCGAGACCCGGCAAGACTTGGCGTGGGTCTAGTCTCGGTATCGACCAATGGAAGCCGGCAAAAAGGGTGATATTTATCAATTAATAACTCGTGAAGGAGGCTTTTCTGCAAATTGTTACTGCACACAATAATGGATCAGAACCTATTAATATTCGTTAGGCTTGACACGATTGACAGATATTGCAAATGGCAGTGTTACAACTTTCAAAAATGCACGTATCCAGGCCTATTTTTCAAATTTCAACAAAAAGTAATGAACATATCACAAAGATTTTTAGCACATACTTGGATCATTATAAGGGAAATAAACTCTGAACGTTGCATGAGGATGCGGTCTTCCAAACGGGAGAAAATATTTGTTTTCAAATAGTTCGCCCACCAACGTAAACATGAATGTGTGCATGTTGTTTCAATATGTAGTTCGTTATGTAGGTGCATTACAGGAAATATATTTGGCAAACCTTTCTCTGCCTATCAGGCCAGGGTTAACAATACTGAGTCATCACTGGTTATTGATTTGTGAAGCCCCTAATCCCAAGGTAATCCCCCTAATTTAAGGCGAGGTCCCAAAGTGTTGATCGTATCAGAACAAACATTAAATATAAAATCTATCATACAAATAATTGAGGAACTGTATGTTTATACTATTAATTCAACTGAAACACTGTTTTTGTGTGTCCTCAATAACAGTTGGGGCAGCTCACACACCTATGGCAAAAAAAAATAACCCATTTATTTGGTTTTATTTTGTTCATATTTTTTTGTTTAGTAATCAGTAAAAAAGTATCTAGCAAAAGATGCCCAACATATATGAATACATTTTCAAAGATTATTTTTCTCTCTTGGTTTAAGGAGATACTTTCCCGGTATCGTATTTTACCTTGCCATATAGACATTATCAGCCCCCCCCCCGGCCCCCAAGAAAGCAAGAGATCATCGGTGTATGCAATGATGCAATTAAATCTGTTTTCTTGTGATTGTGAAAATACTGTATATATGTAAAAGCACTTGCAGTACAATATCCTACATGTATCATGTCACCGTTCCTAATTCTGCATTTTTCCTTATTCTGCATTCCAGCATCGTGACCTTGGCCAGGAATATAACTCACAATTAGAATTTGAAATAGAAGACCAATTATTCTGGACGTCGTTGTAACCACGATAACTCTCTATTATAACGACGTAAATAATTCAAAGATTAAGACTTAAACGTAACCGTGGAAACGAGGAATACAGGGAAAAAAAACCTAGGCCTATGTATTTTTACCACCGATTGTCCACAATTTTCACTCTGATTTTCAAGGCAGAGGCTTCATTGCAAGCTGCTGATTCTGATCTGCTTGTTCAGTCTTATTCTCCTGACTGACTTCGAGAAATGCGTACTTTAAGTTCTGTGTTATTTGCTTTTCAGCAACTCAATTAGCAAAACAGGTGGTCAGTTATTCTTCGCATTGTTCGTTTAACTATGCATGAAACCTCGGTAATATTACGACATAGATAATTCATAGACAACCATGGAAACGAAAAACAGAGAAAAGCTATTTATTTTAACTACCCATTGTCCATTAAATTCTAAATCCCAATTGATAACTTAGCATTTCCGTCCAAGTTTTGTGCCAGGTTGAGAACGATGTCTAAAATTGGAGAGGGTGATCGCTTAATTGCGG
Organism: Patiria miniata; assembly: GCF_015706575.1. Lineage (NCBI taxonomy): Eukaryota > Metazoa > Echinodermata > Asteroidea > Valvatida > Asterinidae > Patiria > Patiria miniata. The sequence continues at coordinate 381,582 of NW_024037057.1, forward strand.
TCTTATGCCACCACGAGGCAGTAGAGGGACACAATTATTATAGTCCTAAAACTCGAATACAAATACACAGAAACATCTCAACTATGTCACCATATTTGACATTTGAAGGAGCTTATCAAATGTACTGCCAGAAACCTCGAAATTCAAAACGAAGTACAAAAATAAAAGCAATGAAATTCATCCAACGAAGCACATTTCGTCAGTCGGCTGATTGATCTCGACGACTGGAAGATGTCCTCCAAATTCTTTAGTGACACAACAAATCCGTTTCTATTGAGTCGTTACTGAAACCCAGGAACTTCTGGAAATTACGTTTTTGCTCAGAACTGGTCAAATGAGAATTGTTGTTATGATACCAAGTGTATTGAGTCATTTGTACAAGTGTACAATTGACCCAGTGCCAGGCCAAAGGTGTGTTAGTCTTTCCTTGGTTATTGCAGGCAAGCGATTCTCGTCCAAATTTGCCACCAGAAGGCACCACTCAATCTTACCTCTATAAGTCCAGAGAGGGTTTTTTTTTTGAGAGAGAGAGAGAGAGTCAAATTCCTGTGCAATTTCAAGTTTCAGATAATATTTCTCCTTCCTTCATGTCGGATAAAGGTCAAATATCCAAATGGATCATTTTTTTTTCATTGTAATTTCTTTTAGTCTTCGTTAGAAGGAAACTGTTTTCAGGCGTAAGGGTGAAACGAAGCAGCATGAAGTCAGGAAATTACTGGACCCGTTTCTACGCGAATTCACGATTTGCCTGTCAAGTGTGCAGTTCATTCTTTTCAGAGTTGCCTTAATTGCATTTTTATTTCCTTAACTAACAAAAAAACCAACCAACGTAATTTATAGTGGTTTATTATAATTTGTCAAATTCATGGAAACATCTGATGTTTAATTCTCAGATCTGTTGAGACTTGACCTCTACCTAGAATACAATTTGATGTTTCCGTTGAATTTGAGCCATCCGTCCATTTATAAAGTTATCAATCTGCTGTTATCTTTGCGAGAGTCGCTCGTTTACATACACACAATTAGGCCGTGAAGTTTGTTCACGTTTTATGCCTTGTTGACATTTTCAAGTCGTGTACTGTGATGAAGTTCTAATTGGCAGTCGAGTACATAACACGACTGAAGTCTGTCACCGACGTTATATCATCAGCATGACCTTAATTCCAAATTCCTGGTTATTTGCTTCCAGCAACCCAATTAGCAAAACAGGAGGTCAATTATTCTTGGCACTGTGCGTTTAACCATGCATAAAACATCGGTAATATAGATCATTTATAGTTAGGCTCCTACACCTGCAACCATGGAAACGAAAAATAGAGAAAAGCTATTTCATTTTAAGGAGTGCATGGTTGTGGACTATTTTCACTCTAATTTTCGGAGCACCGGCTTCGTTACAAGCTGCACATTTTGATCTGGTAGTTCAGTCTCATTCTGCTGAGTTGTAGAAATGCATCCTCTGAGTTTCGCTGTGTTCTTACCTTTTGGTTTGGTCATCTTCGCTGTGCTGCCTGTACGAGGAAAGATGTGTAGTGCCAGGATGAAGGCTGCAGCCGGTGATGATCTTACCACACTCCGTGACAAGACATTCGCGGCGTTCAGACAAGAATGTCGGCTAAACAAAGACCAACTGGATGAGAGCAAATGTAAGTAGGTGCTTTATAGCTTTGCCATTAAATCGACGTCAATAAAAGGTCGAAGCGAATTGAATAGACATGTATCTCAATGAAAACATTGTCTTATTTCCTGTTTGTTTGTTTTTGAATAAGATACAGCTTAATGCAAAAGAAGAGAGAATCGGGTCAAGGAAATGGGGAGAGTTACGCACCAGGGCGAATTTTCATTCTGAGTTGTTGGATAAATGTTTTTTTTTTTTATATTGAAAGTCGACTCGAACAATGGAAGTAAGTCTGTCGGCTGACCTTTTTTTTTCGTTTTCTGCAGAGACAATCTTAAAAGAGTTCATATTTCATTATTGAAATATCACCCTCAATACTTAAAAAACCTAATTGTCCTAGTTTTGATCCCAAATAACTCTGTTGTTTGCAAATGAAATTTAACTAACATTTTAGATCATGTAGATTAAGTCTGGCAAAGTTTATTGAGAGAATTTCATCAGCTTTGTATGCACTTACATAATGTGGATACTGCGCTTAATTGAGAACAGTGGCGGAATGCACGTTCTGCGGCCAAACGCGTCTGAAAGAATGCAGGATCGTCTCTGATGTCATTGCACTCTTCTTTGATCGTGTGTTGCGCCAATTGATTGGAGAGGTGTGCAATGACTTCAGGGGCAATCCTGCATCTTTCAAAAGATTTTGGCGGCAGCACACGCCTTCTGTCACTATCTCCAGCTCTGTATCGACACTGGCGCACGCCAAGTTGAAAGTGGCAGATTCTGAAAGTGGTTATTTTTTTCCCCGTATAGTGTACCCTTTTGCAAAAAGCTGACGAAACTAGCTCCATGACATTTGTCATGCCTTGTTTACATGATCTTAAATTTTGGTTTGATCCCATTGGTAATTCAGATCAAAAGTTGGCCTTTTTGACACGTAGTATATGTATTTCGAGGAACTGGAAAGCTGCTATCCTAACAGTATGACACTGGTGGCAGACATACCGTTCGACGCAAGTTTCTACTGCATTTTTTTTTCGATGACTAGGGTTGGCACGTGTTAAATAATAATAATAATAAAACACTTTCAACTAAGATCAAAGCGTTTTCCCCCGATCATTGGACCAATTAAACATTCGAAATACCATCTCAGCTCCCTGGGGAGTATACAGCTCGATGCAGGTACCCATTAGGTACCCATTAACTCCTGGGTGGAGAGAAGCAATGAGGGACAAAGTGCCTTGCTCAAGGGCACACGCTCCATGACCCCAGGCTGGACTCGAACCCACAACCCGCAGCTTTACCCACTTACCACGAATACTGTGCCCTTAACCACGAGGCCACAGCACTCCACACATGCACGTCTTAAGGGCGCCCGCGTCAGCCTGGACGCAGTGTATTGTCTTGTTTAACTTGTGTTCAACATTTCACAGTTGAGAGTGCTTCGAGAGGAAAACAATTAGATGATTTGATTTTAATTTGGCAAAACAGCTTGCTCCTTCTCTACCGTGGCTGCACATAGACCCACGTTCAAGTTCATCCTGAAGCCACTCAGTATGCCTTTCCGTTTGGACTTCGCTGTGAACATCAAGCGCGGTGCTGAAATTGCTCTGGCAGAGAACACGACACATGGGTCCATCTTTGCTGAGATAAGTGAGTGGTAAGTCTTAAATAAGAAATTCAGTATATAGAAAGATCTTATTAAGCGACGCTGCCGCCGCCACCGCAACCGCCCCCACCACATCACGAATAAAGTTCCTCTGGGAAACGTCTGATTGTTAGAGATAATTCATCACCGTCACCACAAAGTGACACTAACATCGAAAAATCGATATTTTGTGATTTTGATTTTTTTCCCCTAATTGGTGAATAATGACACATAATCTGTCACCTCAAGAAGCTACTACACAGAGTTAAATAGTTTTGTCAAAATTTTAATTAAAGTTAATTCACGTTTGGCACTCAATAGGTCAAACGTGAACATGGGTTTTCTCGAAGTTTACTATACCATTCTTTCGCGTGAAAACTGCCTGCATACTCATCACGAAGTAACATAAAATGCCATGTGATATGCGCGACTCACTTCTGGCGTTTTCACGAGTCGGTCTCGAGTCGCTATTTTTTTTAGGTGTTGGGCTGAAGTTATTGTACAAGTTTACTATTTTTGTTATTCTGTTCAGCAAATTCTTCTCGGGAACTGTTTGTCAAAATAATCAAGTATCATATTACAAACAAATAAAGATTCCAATGTTTAATCTTTGAAAATCAATATAAAATCAACTGTAACAGATTTGAATTTGTTTTCTTTTATGGTAATCGATACAATATTGCATGGTCTTCATGATTGGTATTAAGTGCAAAATCACGCGAAGCCTTATAATTTGAAATTGGCAAAAGATGTAAACTTGCTTTCAACGATGTGAGTGTCTACCTATGCTGTAATTCAGAAAGGTATTACAGGTGACGTCGTAAAATGTTAGAGTGCCATCTAGTCTTGTTACTAATCCGTTCGCACGAATTAGTAATTCGTTCGCACGAATTAGTAAAATTCGTTCGAACGAATTACTAATAACAATTCGTGGGAACGAATTAGTAATTCGTGGGAACGACTTATTAATTCGTTCGCACAAATTACTAATTCGTTACCACAAACTACTAATTCGTGCGCACTAATTACTCATTCGTTCCCACGAATTACTTATTCGTGCGCACGAATTACTTATTCGTTACCACGAATTACTAATTCGTGCGCACGAATTAACTAATTATTTTCCCACGAATTACTAATTCGTTCCAACGAATTACTAATTCGTCCCGCGAATTACTAATTTGTGCGCACGAATTACTAATTTCGTTCCCACGAATTACTTACTCGTTCGCACGAATTGCTAATTCGTTCCCACGAATTACCAACTTGTTCCCACGAATTACTGGCATGTTCCCGGATGCACGAGTTGGCAATTCGTTTCCACGATTTAGGAAAACGTGCGAACGAAATAGTAATTCTTGCGAACGAATTACCAATTCGTGCGAACGAAATAGAAATTTGTGCGAACGAATTAGCAATTCGTGCAAACGAATTAGCAATTCATGCGTGGCTAGACGGGGTAGATCCAGGGTCCGTGTACAGTGTAGGTGCACAATAACGTTACACGCAACGAAGAAACGTATAACCTGAGACCTTACTTTTCTCATTAAAATAATTTCTGACTTAAATGATATTTATACATCGCACTTTCTGTGGCATCATTTACCATGTTTCAGTGAACACAAGTTTATAATTACTCGGCAAAACTGACAAATTATCCCCTAAACTGCCGCCTGTTTTGAATTAGTGACCCAATACTTTCGTACTACACGACACGGAAAAAAAACAAATAAATTGCATCAACTCCTCTCTGTGTTTTTACGCTAAGTTTGCAAAGTGACTTTGACTGCCTTAAATTCCTGTCCACGTGGAAAGAGAAAAGTATCAAAGTACTTCGAGCGTGATGTTAGCCGATACTTCCAGTGGGTTAAACTGAGACTGCAGGCATCCATTTGCTGATTATCCGTATTTCATATTTTGAGTGCGCATGCGCGCAGACTAAATGAGCGGCTCAAACATACGTGCACGATTTACTCTATATTGTTTGCTGCCCCAACGACAACTTTTACACAAATTGCACGTTCGGGTCGAAAAACAGCTCTTAAAAGTACTCATTTCATGACAGACACAATAGTCGTTATTATTTCATCACACCGAAAAAATGACGGAAATGTCTTCGGGCATTCCACAACCTCTTTAATGAGTTGGCGAACTAATTAATCATAAGTACACTTCGTGAAAACTTAACAATCAGATAACGTCGTGTTCAAGTTTTTCAAGAGGTGACTCTACTCGTGTGTTTTAGCTATGGGCAGAGTAATGTAACCTAGTCATTTTTTTCCAAGTCAAGTCAAGTCTCAAGTCTTTTTTTTCATGTCAAGTAAAGTCTCAAGTATTTTTTTTTCACAAGTTAAGTCAAGTCCCGAGTATTTTTATTTGTTTTAGTTAAGTCAGCTCGTGTCTAGAAACACACATGTTCTACCTAACAGGGGTTAAGGTCACTTCGTGGTGACGGTGACAAATTTTTAGCTTGTCGTAGAAGAGATAAGATGGTGGAATGTTACCATTACATTTCAAAGGCTGCTCCGGTTAGGGCACGAATGCAATGATACACATTTCAAGAAGGTTGAAAGCAAAACATTTCCCCCCCCCATACCAGATATTGCAGGTTTGTCGAATACTCGTTCAGTGATAAGACCCTGCTACTTGTTTGATCAAGGGTGTAGTGACGTGTTTTCACAACACTACGAGGCAGGTTTAGTTAACGCAAGTGAATACCGCCCCTTCTGGATAGGCTACCAAGAGGGCGTGGTCAAGGTCGGTAAAGGTGGACAAGAGGAGGCTTTCTTGGAGTGGGACGCCGGTTCACATCACCAGCGAGTAGCAACTCAAGTACGTATTGGTATCGCTTCACGGGCTTACGACAACGGAGATTGGGTGTTTTACACATTTTGCGAGTGAGAATTTATTCGGACCGTTGGTACATTAGTTGAAGAGTTTAAATTATTCACGTAAGTGGAATTGAGTCACTAATCATACGGCACTGTGAATTGAAAATAAAACACACAAAAAACAGAAGAAAAAAAAATTAGATTTGGTGGATTTCTTGGTATAGACCATGTACCTTTGTCGTCATTCAAACGTGTAAGACAGACATTTGCCGATCTTTTTGCATGTTATAAACCCCACAGTTTTTACACCAGTAACACTTACAGAGATACTAATCAGTGCAGAAAAGAACTCTTTGCTGAAGGTTGACAACTCATCATCACAACATCAAATTTGAAAACAAATGTAGCATGGTATGTACCAAGCTTTGTCGAAGATGTGAACGAATTTGTTTTATTTTGCCTATAGTTCATCTTGTTTGTCTTTAATATATATTTCAAATCCCTTCGAGAAGAGGACATTTCGTCCCATTATTCACTGTCAAAACTCATTTGATCTCTGATGACATTTGCGACACTGTTTTATCTACAAAAATTGGAAGATGGTTTATGTTAACAATTTGACAGTAATTGTGAAGGTTAAATCTTTGTACTCCTTGCATTTATGCTTACTGTATTCCGAAGTAGTTAACAGATCAGTGGGCATTTATTTCCCAATCATTGCCTTGTGAATATGCTAGATTATTGTAGTTTTTTGTGTTGTTCATTTCTAGCTGAGTAAGCGTTCAACCAAGGTTCATAAAACAAATCAATCAATTAACAAAAAGGCATAACTTTCTGTGCCTTTTAAACTAGTCTCCTTTTATTTCACTATAATACATCCATTGAAGGCTGGAACATTTTTACTTTTTGAAATCACGATTCCATTGTTTGAATTTAGTCCGTAGCTATATACAGGTACTTAAAGTTACCTAAAATAAAATGAAATAGCCTTCACATTATACTGTTTGACGCAACCTGCCTGGCCCACATGTTTGTACTTAGTTGGTTTGCATAATGCAAATTCGCTCAGCCTGTGCAATATTTCGTCGTAACACATCTTACTCTGTAATGTGTTATAGAAAGGCCTAGGGTCTGTTCCCCTCATCAGAATGAGTCGTCACATAGTTAGAGCTGTTTTTATTAAAGATCGTTGTTTTGTTCTGGAAACCTGTCTACAAAGTGTTTACCTCGTTGTGTCGATCCCCCTTGGGTGTGGCGGCCATGCCGTGCTGTGCTGCTATACCGTTGTAACAATACATTTAAATCAAGAAAACCTGTCTCATCACAGAATATCAATGACTAATAATTTAAACATCGACAAAGTTTGTTTTGGGAGTTGTACTGCTTTTGTAGTTTTATGTTGAGGTTGCTTAATTGTTTCTTAATTCACAAGTGTCAAACACTAAACTTTACCAGCAAATTACAGCTAGGGTGCCCATTAAGACACCAGAATGTATTGTTTTCACACGCTTACTATTTTGGGAGGGAATACAGCTCACAATGTCAGACATATTTTGACAGAAAACGTGAAGGGAAGACTTTCAAACCTACTTGAAAAAAACAATATTAGAGTTTCATGATTGTGCAATAATATTTTACAAAATGTAGGTTGTTGCCGTGTTGTCCCTGGTTATTTATTTGTCGTTGACTTATTGTAGTTGTTTCTTCATCTTAAAGGGAAAATACATCATTTGCAAACATTAAAAAATAAAACTACCAAATCATTTTGAAATACCTTGCTGGACTGTTAGTGAATGACAGTGTAAAGCATCCTGTAAAATCATGGCACCTGGTATACTGTCATTTTCAAGAAAAGTGGTATTTTTGTATCAATTTTCAACGCTGATCGGCCGATCAGCGTTGGAAACAACTGGCTTTTTCCCCCCAAATGCTGGCCACAATTGACCATCGCACTTGTTTGCAATCGATTACAAACCTATGAACGGGTACGAGCCAGCTAGACTGGTTCCCTGACCTTACAATTCCCCAATGTATGTACACTGCTCTGTTTCTTCTTATATGGAGTCAGGGAACCAGACTACAGGAAAATGATCGTTTTTTTTCTTAGTTTTATAGCATTTTCGAACCCAAAACCTCAAAAAAGTCAGTGTAACTATATTTGCTATATAATTCCAACCCCACAATTCCATCCATTTCTGAAAATTACAGCAAAAGCAAACATGTATATTCCCTTTAAGAACAAAATAAGGAAAATGCCGTTAGTGTAAAACTGCACCAATACTGAGGTTTGTCAAGACTACTTGATGATATCTGGAGACAAGGAAAATGCGCACTATTTGGGGGTATAAAAGGATCAATTTTCGATCGTTAATATGTCATCAAGCTTATTCGGTCACTTATGCCTAAGAACATGTTATTTAAGTAAGGGTGTATGAGTTGAATCACAAAAAAAAACTTTAAAAAATAAAGGTAAATCGTATACCCAAATATGGGAATAAATACATTACCCGGCAGGGGTTTACAATTTATGCAAATTACGTATATTTGGGTCAAAATTAAGGCTGGCATCCACCTACATTTTCTTCTTCACCCTTTGACTGGTAACCTGCTATTAGCGAACAATGCCGTCCAAAGTTATACCACCTTGGATGGTCCACTGGACCAGCCTTCTCACATCAGAATCGTCCACATTTTTCACAGGGGTTAAGTGAACTGAGAATAATGATATTTGGGATAAAAGGTTATATAGCGATAACGTGAGACCATAGAACTATATTAAATTACTAGAGCGCTAATTCTTCATTCTTGCGCGCGGAGAAGCTTTGAAGCCGTTCTGGGCGCAGACATTTTGAATTCGTGTGCGTGTTGTAGAACATTATGAATTGAGATGGATTGAATTTTGAAGTTGTATTCCATTGTCCTCCTTAAAGTGTATCCAACCAAAATTAGACAGCCAGCCAAACTCCTATCAAAGAACAATGAGGGAGTCAGGAAGTAGCGCCAAGCTCCAAGTTTAATCGTCAGTGAAAAAGGAGTGAAACTTTGTAACAAGAAGTAGAAAAAAATAGACTAAGTAATGTGGCTCGCTATGAATACTTAAATACACAGTTTAAGGTTGACTAAACACGACATAATCTTAAATCTAAAAAAAAACATGCAATAATTAAGAAAAAGCGTGTGAATGATTGTATCGGACCTTTGAATAAAAGATGATACCCAGCAATAACAACACGCGTAAAGCGCGAAATAAACCTGTGCCGATTTTCTATAAAACATAAATGTACATGTAAACCGCGCAATGTTATTAACCAGTTGCGTTATGGCCGATCGACATAGACGAGTTTGTTTACATAAAATCGAGTCAGCTTTCCCGGGTTTGTGTAGGGAAGCTGGTCCTAAGACAAGATAAGTTTGCGGACGCACAATGTGAATAAATCTCTTTTATGAGTATGTATGGTTCTGTCAAGAACCGGAGGGACTCAACGTTTCGAACAGAATGATCTGCCCCTCGTCAGGAGAATGAGGGATTCCAACGATGATGCAATGTTAAAAGGATGGGTGCGGTGAGGCATGAGCAGGATGCAAACTGGTGAAGCTCGGACACAGTGAAGCTGAGAAGGATGCAATTTGACTGAGGGATGCTGGATGATCACTGGAGCGTGTCAGTACACAGTGAGGGGACAAAGGGGAAGGAGCTCAGGGTATAGGTACCCATAGGCGAGAACTGAACCTAAGTTGTCCTGGGTATAGGAGACTCATCGGACTTGGACTTGAGGATGGGGCGCCAGATGTCGCTGATGTTGAAACCGATGTCTTGAGGAACAGTGTGATGCTTGGTGATCTCGATGGCTTCAGTGATGCGCCGGGGGTACCAGCGGTTGATGCTAGTGAGTAGTTCTGCTTGGCTCCAGTTGATTGGGTGGTCCTCGGCGTGGCAGTGTTTGACGATGGAAGATTTCTCGAAGTCTCCCTTCCTGCCATGGGCTTTGTGTTCATTGAGTCTGCATATATGGTGGGGAGGTCCCTGCCAGTCTCGCCGATTTACACTTTGCCACATTGACATGGAATCGTGTACACCCCTGGTCTGCATTCTGGGTCACCCCGATCCTTGTGTGAAGTCAGCAAGTTCTGCATCTTCAGAGGGGCTATGTGGAAGACTCGAATTCCATGTTTTTGGAGGCTGCGTTGAATGTGATGAGAAGTGGTGCCTGAGTAGGGGAGGGTGATGGAACTAGGGGCCCTAACTAGTTGGCTTTGGGTATAGGAGACCCTACGGCCGGGAATGGTTCTTCGGTCTTGTGTCTTGACTTGGCTGGGCTTGTATCCGTTGCGCTGCAGTGCTGTGGTGATGTGATGGAGTTCTTGAGGTAGGTGTTCGTCGTCGCAGACGAGGGCTCGGTTGACGGAGTACTTGATTTTTAGGTGGTGGAATGAGTTGCTGTGCAGGTATCGGTCCGTGTGGGTGAGCTTGCGGTAGACACTGCGAGCAAGACTTCCGTCTGGCTTTCTGGACACCTCAACGTCAAGAAATGGGATGTTGCCATCTCTTTCTTGTTCCATGGTAAACTGTATGCGGCTGTGAAGCTTGTTGAGGTGTTCCAAGAAGAGCTGGGGGTTGTCTTGCCTATGTTGCCTTCCATTGCCTTCAAATTCTTCCATGAACAAGTCAGCCAGAACCGGAAATATATGAGATCCCGTGGAGGTTCCAGCCGACTGTTCGAATAATTTGTCCCGCCATCTAAAGCTGGATGAGATGACACATGTGAGAAGCAGATCTTGAAGCTAGTCAGGGGTGAAGTAAGTGCGGTACGATAGCAAGTACAGTGTGGCCTCAACCTTGCGGTCATACTCAGCCTTGTCTATGAGGATAGTGGCGTTCCCCTTGTCCGCTCGATGGATGTGGACGGACTTGTCATGGCGAAGTGATGTGATGGCTGACCGGTCTGGGCTGGAGATGTTGGGCTTTGCTGGCTTGTGTTTGCGGAGGGCTTCGTTAATCTGCAGGCGGATCTCATCGGCCGCAGATTTGTCGAGGTGGCGGCAAAGCTCATGTCCAATGACAGAACCTTTGTCTTTGCGGCAGAAAGGGTACGCTGGCTCAGGTTGACTACGGTGTGTTTGGTTAACGACTCTTGGGAACGGAGGGGAGACTTGATGGGATGCACCGAACATCTCATCGGGTTGGGGGCCTGGGGACGTAGGCATATATATAAGATCCCATGTGTAGGGTTGGGGGCAGTAGGCATGGGGATATAGGAGATCCCATTACCTGGGTGTGGCGCTTGGTGATCCTTGCGAATTTCTTGATCTGACGGCTGCGGGATATTTCGGAGGCGTGGTTACTAGAAGACAGACTGAGGGCAAGTCGCTGAATCTTTTCAAAGTCGCCGTGGGAAACACTAGAACTAAGATGGTCACGGGTGGTGGTGATCTTCCTATCCAAGGATGCAAGGGTAGACCTGGTGGATCTGATGCAGTGGCGGAATAGAGCAAGACTCGCTCTATGCAAAATGGGGCGTGACTTCTTGCTGCGAACAGGGTCGTGGAGTCGGAGGCCGGGAGGGATGACGTTGGAATCTCTGCATCTTTTCAGAAAGGCCAGGTTGTTGATGTACTGTTTAGTGGTGGGCTGCGATGTCGGAACTGCTCTGGAATCGTGGTCTGGCCGTGTTGTCTGCCGGATGCACTGGACTTTGTTATGGAGCCGTATATGTAGCCGAGCACAACCTCACTGTCGCAATTGAAGTTCACGGCATCTGGCTGGATATCAATTTCGTCTAGGATGAGTTCTGCTATCTCCACTGCCAAGACTGCGCACAGCTCTAGACGGGGTATGGTAGGTTTTGACTGAGGAGTCAACTTAGCTTTCCCCTGAAAGAAGTCCACGTCAACTTGTCCAGTTTTGTCAACAGTTCTGAGATAGGCAACTGCAGCGACGGCTTTGGTGGATGCGTCTGAAAACACACACAACTCGGTGTGCCGTTCCTTAGATAGGAACTTCGAAGAATAGGTGCGTGGGATGTGAAGCTGCTTCAACTCCTGAAGCGAATCTCTCCATGCTTCCCATTCTTTCAGCTTTCCTTCAGGGAGGGGTGCATCCCAACTGCAAGTGTCGGTGGTGAGTTCACGCAGTATAGCTCTGCCTTGTATGGTGACTGGAACTACCAGGTCAAGTGGATCGAAGAGACTGTTGACTGTCGACAGGACTCCACGGCGTGTGAATGGTTTGTCGCCACTCGATACCTTGAAGGTAAAGGTGTCTGTCGTGGTCTCCTAGGAAGGTCTTAGACTGCGTTGGACTGGTCCAGTTTCATCTCTAATGCCGAAGTCTTTTATACCCTTGGCATGATCATCGGAGGGTAACGCCTGCTTCACAGTGGTGCTGTTTGAAGCAATCTTGTGCAGTCGTAGGTTGGATTCAGGAAGTCTCTTTGCAAAGATATGTTTCTGTGGCATAAGGCTCGATCGCTAGCGGATCAAGAGTGGATCGCGTAAAAAAAAAATCGTTTGACATTAGTTTGATTGACCTCTAGAGGCAAAATCACACCATCTCGCGTTATCATTGTCAGGAACATTTGTGCGAGGACGCTCTACAACAATCAATATCGACTGTTGCGACTTTAATATTGCAAGAGCGCCACCATGTGAGCCAATACAGCGAACCGACATAGCAACCGCAGGAATCGGAAGGCGTTAGGCTGGTTACTGATGGTAAGCAACCTAATTTCCTGTTTAAACCCACATATGTTAAGATTTCAAGTGTTTGGGATGGGCGAAAATAGGCCACGTCAGACGAGGTGTCGGAAATAGGCTCCTCTTCTTCAAGTTTATTACCATGATGATTCATATGTTTAATAGTTTGCCCTCAGTTTATGATAACTCGTATCATTGTATTTTCCAGAACGGTCTCAACCATGTCGATGGCTACCAAGATCGCTACCTAAGGTTAGATTGCTACCAAGATCGCAACCGTGATCGGAACCAGGATAGCAAACCACCTAACCAATAGTTCGATCAGTCTCTCCACCGGCCTAATTTCCCCACTTGTTATGTCATGGTTGAGAATGATGGGACAGTTGAATTAAAACAGGATTCCTGCCTGCCAGTGCTCAGAACACACAACCTAAGGACTCCCCTTGTGTCCTTATTTTTCCTTTTCATCGATGCTTTACGACTCAATATCGATCACTGACGACTTGGGCCAAGACTATCCGACCGCATAAAGTCAATAGATGACCCGCGGTTGTTTACGGTTGGAACATTTTGCAGTTCTGCTTTATGATTTCAATTCCACAGCTTTGATTTTCGGTTGAATGAAAATAATAGAAGCAAAAATAGCAATTGGGTTCGCTAATGGTCTGTATTTGAACAACACTCTATAGTCTAAATTATCCAAAATTACCCGAACGAACGATTGTACGAAGATAAGTGGATTATAAGGAATTGCAAAATTAAACCTGTTTCGGATAATACAAAAAATCGATTGTTGCATGACAAAACTTGTTGAGGATGGTTGTATCTGCTTATTGTGCAATAACCATGTACACCTGACCTGGTTTTGGGTCTTGCTTGCGCGCTCCGGAAAAAAAATCTTAAGTGGGGTTCTTTTCTTCACTTAGGCAGGTAGGGTTCGTCTAAATTCCAGGGTTGGGTAACATTGTTACAATGGGAGACTTTTGGGACGTCGGTGGCAGCAAACACACTGTTTCTGTCATATTGAGCATGCGCGCTTTGGCGAAAACATGACGTAAACAATTGAAAAGGATCGGTCTGTTTGCCGCCACCAACGTCTCAAAAGTCCCCCGTTGTATCGTTCAGACTGTGTGTATTGTATGCTGGGAATCAGTTATTGCAGTTGTGGTACTGGTAGCGGTGTTGCAAGTTGACCACACAGCTTTGGCTGTCAGTAAAGTTGAGTTTTGTCTGGAGCTGGCAATCACGTGTGTGGTTGTCCCATTTTCTTGCGTTTTGTTTAATACGCTTTAATATCATGACAACTTGTATCGTCTTGGCACTTTAAATGAGTTAAGTTATCCTTAAAACTCCTTAAATTGATATTACTATCAACCCTTAACACATGAAGAGATACTTGAGAACAGAACTGACTTTTTTTGTTTTATCGAGCATGGATAAACAGAGCTTATACCTTCAAGACATGTAACCTCTAAGTATTTAAAATGAATTAAGTTATCATTTTGAACTACTAAAATGAAATTACTAAAAACTAAAAATACATTTACTGATCACTAAGGATAGTATTCAATATCGTAAAAACTTGTAACATCTCAGTATTTGAAATGAGTTTAGTTATCATTGTCCCTCAAAATATGAAAATTACTAGAACAAAATGCATTTAAAGATATTTCAGATTCCAAAGTGATTTCTCCCAGTGAATGGACAACAGTCATAGAGCTGCATTTGACATAGAGGCGACCTTCTTTCAAATGTGATTTGAAAATAACATGTTCCGTTCTGGAAACGTCCATGGAAAGTCACCAGAACCTCAAAGATTTATTTTGAAGTTCTATGTAAGGAACCGTTAAGATTTGTCCCAAAGAATAGTTTACTACTCGATTGTGGTCTACGCGTATACAAGGAATTAATTGACTAATTAAATTGCATTAAAATTAGTCCGTAGTCCCGCCAGATCGAAAAATCATGCATTCTAATAATGGCTTTGTTCGATTTAAGAGTTTTATCACAATGTGATAATGACCCTCGAGCGGAACTGTGCAATAAAACAAAACAATTGAACGTTTACTTATCATCGTGTCCAAAAACGGCAAACCTAAAACATACATAAATCGCTAGAGATATCTCGTTTAAAATAGTATGTATTAAGGGAAGACCTAATTAAACGAACGGAGTGGTGATTTTTTTCCGTATCGTGTCCTGGTTTGGGGTCCAATCGTCGAGCAGAATATATTTAAATCTAAGGAACGGAATTACCTTACTTGAATTTGATATTGCCTGTACAGAAAATTAAAAGCCGAAAAGCACTTGCCTAGAAGCAGTTGCTAAGTGATCACGTTATTACTGGGCAAAAGTAAAATTTAAAAATATATATAATAATAAAACATGTCAGGATTGTTTATATACTCCCTCCGTCACAAACCAGGTGAATACGCCACCTTGCCAAAGTCACCTCGAGCCCGTCACTGGACTGGAGTCGGATTTTGTAGCTAGTCCCTATCTTAACAAAGTGCGGTCAGCTACAAACTAATTGGTTCATTTTCATGCCGCTTTGGTGGCTTGACTACGCTTACCAGGGATCAGTCCAGTCTTGGAGCAAGTCTACAAACATCACCATGATGGGTACAATCGACTCCTACATCATGTAACTGAACATTTTCATACTTTTACCAATAATGACGCACGATAATTTCGGGTATGAGTGGTTTATCACCCCATTTAACATCCCATTTCTCACCGTACCGCTCGAATGCCAGTTTGGTATCATTCATCCAAGCCACGGTAAAGTTCCCGCTGGCTTCTGCGAGGTCATCTGTGTGTTCTTCCATTATAAAACTGCTCTTAGCATTACCATCTCCATGAATCTTTGGGTCGGCAATCCAAAGTTCGATAAAATCCCCTAAAGTTATCCCACACGTTGTGACTAGCTTCTTACCATGGAAACACAGGGGTTCCATATCTTCACGACGATCAGCCGTGAATGTCCCGATCCGCTTTCCATCCAAATCCACAACTGTTCCTGGAGCGTACCACGAGGTGGAAAAGACAACGAGCAGCTCGCCATTGAACATGCAGTAAGTTGCAGAAGTGTCATCGTCTGGCTCCTCTGGATCAATCGGTACATCAAATGACTTTACACACTCCCCTGATTCTAGGCTCCAGATCTTTACGACGAAATCCTCTGACACGACGATGACAATACCATCTCCGAGATGGATCGAAATCAGTGTCCCAATTCCAGAATCGATCTCATGTAGACTAGAGCCACTGCCTGCATCCCAAACTCGAATCTTCCGGTCAAAGTAGAATCCAGCTACGACCTTGTCCTTGTAGGCTAGGTCCAGAAGTCCCAGAGTCGTGCCGGCATTGAGGTTACAACGACGGGCTCCATCTGCAGCATTCCAGACAATAATGTCACTGTTCGGCGAACGTGGTTTAATTACACTAACGATTGTCTCACCATCAAAGAAGAGATGAGATACAGCCTGACGATGCCCCGATATGACCCGCAGCTGATCTCCAGTCTTGGCGGAGTAGGTACGAATCTTACCGTCCTTGCATCCTGCAGCAATGATACCATCCTTCATCTTCAGAGCATCCCTCTCTTCACTGATGTCCACTTCGATTAGATGTTTACGTTCCCCTTGGAAGACATCCCAGATTTGCAGAGTACCCTGGGATGTACCGGCAGCTAGATAGATTCCTTCTCCAACCAGATTGCAGACGGACGCCTCATCTTCTTCAGCTACACTAGAGGTGGATTGTTGATTAGCGTCATCACTTCCACAAGCAGTGGTGTTTTTCTTAAGCACATTGTCATTTGAGCCAAATTGAAATGATACCTCATAGAAGCGGTTTTTGCACCAGTTTGTTTCAAGGTGCTTTGCCTTCATGTAGACTTCCTTCCATTTACACGTAGTCACGAGTTGAGGCCAGCTAGAACCGGTTACAACTGCATCGACTGGGAATGTAGGGACGCCTCCTTCACCCGTCTCCTGCTCTTGTGAAGTAGGTTTAAATGGCACCCATTTGAGCAGATGGTCTTCTTCGCCATAACGCCCCCATCCTTTCTCTTGACAGAGAGGGCGCCACAGGGCATCTTGATTGGCTGCCTCTCTCCAGGATCGATTGCATAATGCCACGTGACAGAGATCAGTTACTGTCAGGTCATTCAAGATGAACTGCTTCATCTCGACTGGCAGACTGGCAAAGTAATCGTTGGACACCGAGGTAGCCATTGTCAAGCTGTATTGAACACCAAAAAAAAAGTTAAGAAAGAAATATAATTGTGATTTCATAAAGAACGAGGGACAATTCCCACTAAAACGTAAAAGGTCATACACACCATGAAGTTAACCCTGAAAGGGCCGGGGCTGAATTCCCCCCGCCCCCAACGTTTTCCGCGATAGCCTTGGGGAAAAAAAAGAATTCGCGAACCGAGCTTTTCTGACTTTTTATACTCAAGTCTTGCGCATATTTTGATGTCAACAAAACCCAAAAACCGGACAACGGGTTGCCGTGCAGCAAAATATGTGAAAGCTGAATTTCCCCATATACGTAGTGTATACAAAGCAGAATTACCATTCGTGCATATGAATAATTAATTAGCCAGAATTACAAAACCCTTCGATCTATAGTCATGACATTTCTAGGGTATGTTTATGATAAGTTTTTCTATGTATGTATAGTGCTTTATTATTTGTTTGTCATTCGATGGCCGAGATCTGGGGGGGGGGGGGGGGGCGGGGGGGGGGGGGGGGCGGAACCCCCCCCCCCCCTCCCCGGCTGAGAGATGGTCACCGACACCATGAAGTAACACCCATCTACATACCAGTAAAAACTAGCAATCGAAGAAAACGGCAACTAAAGTTGGACGCCTTCTAAAACAACACTTTGCGTCAAAACGACAGAGTATTCTCAGTTGGGTTTCTCGTTGTGGACACTTGATGCATTGAATTTATTAAATCTGCTGTTTTTCACTCGTTTGTGTATTAAATAAACAAGAAATAAGAGAAAAAAGATGAGTGTTAGTTCGTTAAACCGAAAAAGCTGCAAAACTGTAAATTTTTGTTTTCACGAAGTAACACTCTTCAATGTATTTAACCCGAGGAAAGTGCAACTTCAGGTCAGCGCGCGCGCGCTCATACAACTTGTTGCAAGAAGAGTGTTACTTCGTGAAAACGTTTTTGCTCACTTATGAGCAGAGTGCGCGCCATGCATTGCAATGGAAAATGGAACTTGAGTGTTACTTCTTAAAAACGAAAATTGTCACTTTTGCGCAAAAGTTGCCATGGATACTTAGCGTAATTATTAAAGTAAAGCTCTTGAAGCTTTGAAACTTCGTGCAATGGTAGGTCTTGATGAATAATATTTAAAAATCCAAAAAAATTAAAATCGAAAAAAAATATATGCTTTAACACGGTAGAGTGTCGATCACTTCGTGGTGTCGGTGACGGTTTAAGTAACTCGGCCCTTTGGGGGTAAAGCGGATGAACACTGACATCATCAACCAATGCATGGACATGTATATCTATCTGGTCGGGTGTATTTGGAAATTTACTTTGGTCAGTCAGGCTTCTGTAAAAATAAAAAAAAATAAAACTACTGTATAGTAGTACGGTACAGTTGTGCCATAATTATTCTGCAGTATCTTGAAATAAGGAGATGCCGTCGAACGTTACAGTTCTGCAATACAACATGTACATGTGTACACATGCACACACTTCAATTGGGATCCATGGTATCTCGTCCCCAGGGTGTCGAGCATTACGGGCCCACCACAACCTGCTCTCTTTACCCTGGTATTGGATCATTTGCATGTGCAAGATGTTCGAACATGACTTTGTATGCAAATGATTAATAGTCTGGTGCCTGCTGCCTGTGCGTTACATTAGCGTTTGTTTTTATATGCGGTGTCTGGGGTAAAAAACAGAATCAAATCGCGCACCGTGATTCACGAAAACACGATTGTTTTGAGGTTAAAATGTTACAATTTTATTCCGCCAATTATGTCATTGGAAAGGAAAAGAGTATTTTTGAGAAGGTGTGGACATTACAATTACAATGCGTCGTACAATCCATTTCACGAAACATGCGATGTGTTGAACGCGTCGTAAGTTCCTTGACAACGGCTTAAAACACGTCGCAAGTTACAGCATGTCTAGTGGTCATCGCAAAATAAGAAGAGTCCTGTTTCTTAGCCAGTTTTATGCCTTAAACATCACATAAACGAGATTATAATGCCGAGACAATGTGTGTGAAGTTGTAAATAGAACATTTATGGAATAATTGTGAAATAGCCTGAGATATTGCAGTTAAAATTTCAAAGCAGCCTTTCAGTCCACTGAGAGCTTTGAAATTGCATCACAAGGCCGCCATTTTATTTGACGTTTAACAAATGTTTGGCGGAGATCCGACAACTCTTTGTTGAATATCAGACGACTATTTACTGTACGCTGACGAAAGACATAAAACAGTCACCGAGTTGTGCTATAAATACACCTACGACGGGTCGCACTTACGACGTGTTTTGTGAAATGGATCGCAAGACGCGTCGAGGCTGCGATGCATCGTAGAGATACGACACGTCGCAGCGTTGCGATGCATCGTAAGTTACAAAGAGTTTAATGTTATCGGGTGCAGGATACATAAGAAAGTTTCGTATCCAGGGCTTACTATTTGAAACGAGGTTGGAAATAAAATAAGCACTGGGTACGAGGTTGTGGTAGCGGAGGCCTTTTAAGGAAATTTGAATACACGTTTGACTGTGTATAGCCAGTGACTGTTGTCGGACACAAACTTATTTTGGCACATTCTACTTGAAATTTGCAAACAAATTCAAGACCAATTTGGTATTGCAGTTATACATGAGAAGTTGACGTCCAGGATGGCTGTCACTGCTGTGGAAGTAGGCCTTAAAAGTATTCACGCATGCAAGTTCACTGCACAGAACGAAAAATAACGTTCAGGCAGTCGAATGGAGTCAAACTTGAATCAGTATGCGCATATAATAGTGCAACGCAACCAGAATCAAGCAGGGTTTAGTTTTGGCCCAAGACGTAAGTGATCGAAAGCGTCGATTGCATTGTTGTAGAGCACTATAGCACATGTTTTGTACTTTCTCGCACTAACGTCTTAAAATAAAACTAGCAGCAATGGGGGCGTGGCCATTTTATGTAAACAAGAGCATCTTCGAACGAAACGTCAGCTTCCCATTTGATACCGGTAGTCACGCGCGCGGGTACCATTGATTGCAAATCTAATTAGCGATGCTTGATCACAGGCATCGCACGTAGCGCTTATGTTTACGACCGGCACGCGAAGATACATTTTCCAAAAATGTTAGCGTTTAACGCCAGGTGTGCTGGTCTAATCATGCCGTTAGATATGCACGATCCACTATCAAATCCGTGTCTTGGGCAAAGACTATAGCGGAATGGAGCTTGGTCAAGCGTACTTCATGACATGTACATCACTACACTTCGTATGTATATAATTAGGCAACATACACGTCAATAAAATAGGCAGCCTGACAGTTCACCGCTGTTTTCAGGGCGACAAATGGTTTTCACAGTTGTGCGCGTGTCCGTGCTTTAGTTCGTATAAAACGCACTCTTGTGGCTGAACTGTAAACAGGCTCGTTTTGCATTGAAACAAAAATGCTCACCGGAGGTTGTCATTTCAATCACTTTTTTTTTATTACAAATCAGTTGATAATTTATTGAAGATATAACAGTCAATCGACAAACAAGGACTATATTTTATTATAAGATAGGAATGTGAACTTTTCGGCAAAACACTTGATGACAAAACAATTTCGAGAAATAACCTTGATTGTGACATTTTATCGGTGTCTCAATCGCAACGGCATTAACGTTCACGTTTCTTGGGAATGTTCGTCATCTTGGAAAGCTTATTCCGAATCAAGTGAAGTAACGTTGGCAATGCTAATGAGTGAAGGAGAATATCACTTCTTAGAGAAAAAAAAATAACGCTTATTTTGGACTGTTTACGTTTGATATAGTGTCTCTCGTTAAACGCGTTATTCGAAGGCTTGGATTTCAGTTTGTGGAATTTCACGCAACTTCCGACGTATCATTTCATGTTACCCACGAAGATGTGAACATTGTGTATTTTCCCAACCCTTTACATCTAGGTGAATCCTAATATCTGCATTCTTAAATATGTAGTGTATAAGAGCAGTTTATGCGAATTGTTCAGCCGATCTTTATTTTTTAATTCGCCGAGCTCATGAATACTGCATTTTACGACACAGCCCTACAAAACTAACGCATGCGCATAAACCTAATGTCTCGCACAGAGGCTGTGGAAAAGCGGAGGGGTTGACCTCATCAGTAGAATCGGTACACGTATGACTTTTACACTTGAAGCCACGCATAGTATTTTTTTTATGCAATGCCGTGCCGGGAAACATACTCTGTGGCAGTATCCGCTGTCTACTGAATTTAAAAAAATCTAGCAACTCACCACACAAATCTTCCAAATATAGCTTCAAGCAGTTCAGAGAAGAGAATAGGGGGGTGGAGTGTCTAAATAGGGGACGGCATCAAATTGAAACAACAGCTGCCTCCAGACGTATTACACATGCAATGTATAGTAGCAAGGTACAGTGGAGATTTGGGAGTTAACAAATGATACAATGGACCGTTTTACAGTGCATACTGACCTTTTATTCCGTCAAGCTGCACCAGCGAAGACTAGGTATACTGAAAAGCTGACCTTTGTTATTTGTTCGGCACACAAAAGACGGGTCGTTATCAAAGTACGAACACAATACACTCTTTTAAAAATATACAGTGTGAGAAAAACATAGAAAATGTCAGCGTGCTTGTCGGAAACATTGAGTCTGGTTCCCAGACCAAAAGGTTCTGACTATTCCTGATGAATCTTAGGTCAGGCAGCCTAGGTAGCTAAAAATAAACATGACAACATTGATGGCCATTTTTCAAAGCTCGGCTTCGTTTCCGATTTCGCTTTATCACTTGTAGCTTTTATTAATGTTCTAATCATTTTTTTTAAATACATTACTTGCTTCGTAATATCATACAGTTATGATAATGCAGTTTGATGTTTCTGTAAGATAACATTGACTAATGTTAATCTAAAATCTTTAAACTTAGGCACCCAAGTAGCACTGATAGCAGGCGCAGGCGGAGCCGAATGAAGACCCAACTTTGCAAAATCTCGGTAACGGTCGAAAAATTCAAAATTGTATATGACGCAGCAAAAAGTTCGCCCATACGATCCGAGTATATTTGATGCACAAAATCAAAATCGTCGCTGAATTTTAAGTTTTCTAAATAAAAGCAATGAATAGTAATTATCAACTCATTAAAAAAAATAATAATAAGCAATTAGCAGTTAATTAAACCTATATTATACTCGGAAATACTCGGGCGCTATCCGAGTGTGGACGAAACGAATTCGGCAAACTTCGAAAATGTTTGGAAAAAGGAGGAATTTCTCCCGTTTTAGTCACGTGACGTAAATTGTAATACAATGTATTCCCGGAGGCTACCGGCCCTAAGATTCATCAGGAATAGTCAGAATCTTTAGGTCGGGGAACCAGACTAGGAAACAATGCGAGGGTGCGCATGTCTAATACGCTGTGTATGGGGGGGGGGGGGGTGATTGAAAGTTAGATAACGCATTGGTCTATGGCGAAATGGCATAAAGGTCTTTTATTGATACCTTTTTTTTTGAACATGAAACAACTGATCGACTTCGCACACGGACGGCCACAGTCATGAACCATGCACGGTGTACATGTGTTAAACACATCACGTTTTTGGAAAACATGCAGACGACTTACAATATGTTTAGATTCGGAGCAAAATTCGAAGCGCCATCGTGACCTAATGTTATTTTATATTATATTACATGTATACACTAAAATTAGGCTCGGGCTCAATAGACCTCGGTTTGTGTCTTTTTTGTTTGTTAGGTTTGTATAATATGAATTTGTAAGGGAAGTATAATCCGAGAATCATCCGATTGACAACCGACGCGCGCGCAATGTGATCAGTCACTGTACTTGAGTGGTAAACCGTACCAGCCTTTTGGTTGCGAAGGCCGATTTGTTAGGGTTTAATACAGCTTTCATTTGAAGGAAACAAGCTCAATTTGCCGGTACAGAGACATTTTGATTTTTGAACATCAATTTCTCCCGTTTTGAAGACCGTCTCTTCATGCCACTTTCGGAGTTTGTTTCCCTTATAATTGTTGAACTATATGTGCTCAAAATCGTTCCTATATGTTCGGTATTGTTCAAGCCTCATCACTGATATGGTGTGCTGCAAAATTTTGCACGACCCCTCTTTCACCAGTAATTACAACATGATTTAAAGAGATTCTATTGAAACATATGGACCATCATCTTGCAAGATTTCTATAAAGCATTGGCCAAAATTGCACATTAATGGCCCAGGCTATTGCCATTTTGGAATAAGAAAAGTTCGTAGCCAGTATCTAGTGTCCCTTTAGTGTCCAATAATCCGAAGGAGCAAAAGAAATCAAATATTCCAAGATGTAATGAAGAACAATTCTGAAGATGTTCTCAATTGCGTGTTTGTTCGTTGAATGATTGAGTGGTTTGCAGCCAAAATTTGCAATGCTCCATGGCTTAATTGCTTTGCCGCCAAAATTGTGCAATGTACCATGGTTTGCCGGCAAAATTGCGTAACAAATAGTTTTCCTGGAACACAAACTCTGGGCGGTTTTACATAGCTAGTTATGGTGAGGGCCTATAGTCGACTTACATCAAAACGGGTTTCGAAGTAATTCAATATTCCTGCTTATAAATAATTTGATCTTTAATTGATAAAATTGGTCACATTTTCAAGATACTGAAAAAAAAATGGTATCAGTGCGTAAAACATGTAGTGGTAAACATCGTCAAACCTGTAACTGCTTGGCATTGGAAGTGTGTTTCATGAGAATGACTAAAACCCACAAATGTATTAAGGAAACTAAAATTACCTCTAGCAGTGCGTGAACATAGCATTGAATATCGTCAAGATTTGCAACTTTTCAGTATTTGAAATTTGAATCACTTTTAAGAACTTCTAAAATTTAAATTATTAAAACAATTAAAATACATACACTTCACTAAGGATACTAAGCTGACGCCTCATGGTGCGTGTATGTAGTAATATGTTAACAATCGTGAAGACGTGTTTGAAATGAGTTTCGTTATCATTAAAACTCCGAGAATGAAATTTAGTAAAATGAGAGTACACTTTAAGACATTTCTTGTACTTAAGTGATTTCTCCTAGTGATTGGAAATATCGTGGTAATAAACATGGAATTTAGGACACAACATTAAACAGTCAAAGAGTTATATATTATTAGTTCAATACCAGATATAAGTATGTTAAAGATTTCTGTCAAGTCTGATGAGAAAATGACGTCACACTTCTATGGAGAAATTAATCGGAAATTTATTGTGTATAAGTCATAAGCAATGTTTGTAGGATCCATGCGGGGATACCCCGGGAAATAGGTTACTGTGTGGTCTACGTGTGTGCAATGATTTAATACGTCAACGCCAAATAAGTATTTACTTGCAAATTGTGTTGATGCCTTAAAAAAATGACGTCTTACAGACAAATAATGATAAATAATGATAGCCCTTTTCTGATAGATATTATGTAATGTATTCTGGCCTCGGGGAGTGTGGGATGCCCCCTATCCAGTTAGTTAACCAGCACGAAAGGAGTAGGTTCAGCTTCAAATATTTATTCCTTGACGTGCATTATGGTAAACTGTAAAATAATCAAAAAAGGATAATTACAGTGACAAATGGCGCAAAGGACAGAATAATACAATGATATGGATAGCATGGAATCATTTGAATCATTTCCCTTACATAAAATAGCAGTTAACAATTATAAGACAGAATATCAGACCAAAAGGGATAAAATCTACCTGCATATTATGTGTGTATACACGAAGTACACAAATAATTGCTTTAGAAATTTTCCAAAAGTAACATGTGTTGGCGAGTTAAACACTATAAAGTACATGTACATGAAAAGACCTACAAAGCTGTTGTGACTCTAAACAAATACTGCCAAACTTTGAGAGAACAAGTCGCAAAGTGAAACGTAACCTAGTGTGAATGACCAATAAGCAATTTTAACAATCAAAAAATCAAATGAAGTACAATGCACAAGGACTAAAATGATATTTTTCAAAAAATGAATATGCAGGCACATGTCACCACACGTCAGAGATCCAAGCCAATTTCATGAACATGTACACAAAGGGGGATATGGCAAAGAGCTACCACTGCACATAAACAACATACGATAACTCGACCTTACACCACACTATGGATTCAAGAAATTTCAAAATCGAACAATGAGAATTAATGCCTACGTGACATGTGAGATTGGAATGAAAACAAACATGGCTGCCCCCAACAGAAATTAGAATTTCACAAAAATCATTGATAAGTAACAATTGGATAATCATTAGTTACATAAAGGTTCAAGCAAATTCTAACAAGCTTACTGGGAATTATGATTAGAGCGGAGAACATATTCTTTACCTTGCAAAGATAAAAAAGAAGAGAAAAACTTGTACCAAAAAACACGTGTTCGGTCGGCTGGCGGCTGGCGCCCAGAACACCGAAACTCTAGATGGCGCTGTTGCTACCTAACGGTCGCACAAATAAACACAATTGCAATCAGCACACAATGTCTTATTGTTTGTATCTTTTTTTTTGACAATGTCGAAAAAAAAAACTAAATAGATTTGCCGAAGGCAGCAATTCAAATAATACAAGTAAACAACATTGTGCTCCATACTTCGAACTCAAACAGAGATATTCCCAAGTAATTACAATGTTTCGTCGTGTCGTGCAACAAATGTCGTATCTCCTAAAATGGGCCGTACGAGAACTGAAACGCGAGTTTCAGAGCGTCAAAAGGTCGTATCTCACTTCAAATAATCCGGATGAACACACAAAGTCAATGGACGTCGAGATACGACTTTGTTGCAGAATGGAGTTAAGACCTTGTTGCACTGACATTTGAATAGAGTCCCGCCAGGATCTAGCATCATGTCGTTAAATAATAATCTTCCTCATTTCAACGCAGTTCTATCACAATGTGAATAAGGCACACGGTTGAGTCTGCATGGGCAACTTTAATCGTTTTGCATTGTACACTGATCAGCGTATTTGACAATATCAACAATACTAAAACCAAACGCTAAAGATGTCTCGTTTGAAATAGTATTTACTAGACCTCGGAAAACGAAAAGACGGAATGGTGACTTGGCCTAGGGTGTCCGAGGTCTGGGTCCAAGTGTCGCGCAAATGTAGCTTGTATTTTTTTCCTGGAAAAGAAGTGACCTTACTCAAATTTTATATCGTCTATACAGAAAATTAATAGCCAGAAATACTAGTCGGTTTGAAATTGCTGGCGTTTTGAATTGCTGGGCAAAAATAAAAATGGAAAATATAAGGGTCTTTTGTTCGCACCTTGCTCCCCAACCCCCGCTTGATAGGCAACCTTGCACATTAAGTCTTAGCCCAAGACTGAATTAGGATTTTGCAGCTAGTGCCGATCTCTATAATATTCCGTCATGCCAAACATTGTGTGCTGCTTTATGGCTTGACTGGGCTGGTAAGGGACCAACTGCTACGGAACTCAACTCCAGTCGTGAACCAAAACTACCAACACCATGCACCATTTTCATACCTTCACCAATAATGACGCACGATGATTTCGGGTCTATCTGGTCCATTACCACTATATTCTTCGTGCATTTCGAAGACCAGTTTTGTGTCACTTATCCAAACCAACCTAAATTTCCCGCTGGCGTCTGCAAGGATATCTGTGACTAGATTAGTCCCATGGAAACCGCTGTTAGCATAAACACCTCCATGCATCTTTGGATCGACATACCAAAGTTCGTAATACTCTGTCCAAGTATTAAAACACGTTGTAACCAACTTCTTGCCATGGAAATACATTGGTTCTATATTAACTTTTTCATCATCGGCCTCCTCAATCCGCGTTCCATCCAGATCCACAACTGCTATGGTGTGCGAGCTGCAGTATACAGCAAGTAGCTCGCCATTGAACGCGCAGTAAGTGACTGTAATTAAATGGACCGTTGAAAATTGCCAAAAGAAGAGAATTGCACTTTAAATTGTTTGCGGTTTGTTGAATTTTTCCCATTTTTCCAAACTTGCACTAATCTCGGTTAGTATTAGTCCAAGCGTTAAACAAATTCAATTATGTCAGACAAATTAACATGTTCATATGCTGAACTGAAAGGGAAAAGCAGAGACTATTAAATGTCTATTAACTTAAAAGTCATTGCGGGCATGACTCATGCTAAATGCATCGGACTACTTATTTAAGAGATGTCCATGGCCGGCTCTGTTGAAAATCATCCATCGTGGCATCTGCTTTTGTGGTTATATTACCCAAATATAGCGTCAGATTTGCCTAGTCTTGGGCTTAGTCTTCCATACACTCATATACTTATCTACCTGGTCTGATGAAGTGAATGGTCATCCCATGGCTTATAGTTTATCCTCGAATTCATCCTGTGCAGAATTCCACTGCACATTACATCAGGTGTTGTGAAATTGTTACACCAGAGTATTCTCGGAAGAACCTGGCTATCTTCGCTCAATAAGATCGACAGTTAGTACATGTAGCTTCAACAATGTTGACTTGGGCTGATGAAGCACTAAATATAATTAATACCAATGTTTTTAACCCACCTCATATTAATTACAAAACAAATTATCCATGAAGTTTACTGCAAGGCATATTTCAACATTGGCAAAGTAAGTGGAGGTCACAAATTGTAAACTTAATTAGCATCATTACGTTGGAAATTAATCACCTTGTACCGAAAGGTGATATCACAATAAAAAAAAGATGTTTACGTTGCGTTATTATTGATAATAGCTCCAGACAAACAACGAAAAGGTCCATAAAACAAGTTTCAAATTAGGATGGCAGTCCTATTCTCAGGGAAAGTGAGTGGAAAAACAATCACCTAACTATAGACCAAATCACAATTTTTTCACAATCATGTTGCAAGAAATGGCTACTAAAAAGGAAATTAACTTGTTTAAGTAATCATTAAACTGCAAAATATATTGCTTTTAATGACTTAAAACCGCCAACTATGTCCACAAACTATGAACAGCTGATCTCCTGTGTGGCGCAAATGGTTTTTAATATTTATAGTCTGGTACCTTACAATTTACCTTGCAATATTGTTGCAATCTATTAATTACAAGAACATGTCAGTTCAACGAGCCAACTTTTTGGCGGCATGTATAAGGGTTGGGCTTTTCTAATTTTTGTTTTACAGTTTGATTGTTGTTTCTGGTAGGCCACTACATATTTTGAAGGGGGCAGAACATTAAAAAGTGAAAAAGTGAAATAATACCCACCCTTTTATCAACGCACAACACAAAGTCTTCGCACTCACAAGGCTGGTACTGTCTAGTTCGTAGCAGTTGCACAGGTCGGGTAGTCCCAACTATGGGCCCCGCGCCCCAACAAAAGAGGGCACGTTTTTACCAATTTTGAGAGCTCCTTTGACGTGAGGTACTTGTTCGCGCAAGAAATATATAAGGCAAGACTTCTTAATGTGCAAATCGTCTTATGCGCGCGCTCACCACAGATTACTATATTATGGGATAAACACATTGGATAAAAACTCACAGTTGTGTTACCTTCCCGCTCCAATTGTTCTAATGCTATTTCATGGCCAGCGGGCGTGGTTCAAACTGAACTAACGTTGCCCTAGCGAACCCAAGTTCGAAGTCCTAGAATAACCTCATAGAGCTATATTAAATTACTAGAGCGCTAACTTCGTGTACAAAGTAATGCCTGATGGGCGCATCCATGTTTGTGCACAAACCCCATGTTTGTGCACAAACCTATGGAGACCTAGACATTTTGTACGGCTTTTGTACGGTTATTTGCCTATCTGCGTTTGTTTTCCATACCGGTGCGTCATCGAAGCCAATACGCCCAAAACCGAAACGCACGATCAGCAAATGAGCGGGTCATTTTGCTCTACGCTAACAGCGCAACGCGTGCGCGTATTCGCTGCAGATGCTTTTTGACGTCAGATTTGTTTGCGTTGTTTGCGTAAGTTCTACTTGCGCGTTGCATGTAGAGTACACTTTTAAAATTCAATCCATCTAATTTCATTATGTTCTACAAACACGCACGTGAATTCAAAATGTCTGCGCCCAGGACGGCTTCAAAGCGTCTCCACGCGCAGAATGACAAGTTAGCGCTCTAGTAATTTAATATAGCTCTATGGGTAACCTCCTCTTTGCAGAAGCTGGCTGCATTTTTCACTGTAGGACTATATACAGATTGAATGCATCTTTGAAGTGTGTTGTGTTATGCTAACTCCCTCAATGCACAGGCGCTTTATCCTGCCTATGTTATCTGTTCATAGGTTAAGCAAATTTATCAGAGATGAGTGCAAACGTTTAATTGCTGGCACCTGCGTCTAGGGCATGGAGCTAGCGCAATAAAGCAACCTTTCGCCTTGCTCGTTTCACCGTTTACATTGCAGCCTATATGCAAATCGTACACACTACGGACTATGGAATTCTTGTTAGTATCAGTTATTTGGTTTAACAACTCGAGTGTGTTTGAGTCCAAAGTCAACGGTGTAATCAATTGATGCAAAAGTGTACATCACAGCATTTGAAATCGACATGAGATTGTGACTGTACACCAACACGCATCAGGGCTGTTCCCTACGACACGGGAGGGGGGAGTGAATGGCAGAGAAGTAAATAAATATGCCGCGAGTTGCGCATAATACCTTTCTAACGAATGTTTGTGTGTCGTTTTACCAAATGGGGCAACATTCCCATTTACATCAAAAAATGTAATAATTAAACAGTTAAGGGGAGGCTGTTGGGTTTTTGCTGTAGCTCCTCGACTGCAATCCCCACGAAAAAAAAATCCAGGCCTGAATATACTGCTGTTAACAAAGGCACATTATATGGGCTTAAAGTAGTTCTAGTTATCGGTTTATATTCAAAGAGGGCGATGTGAGCAAACCTACACCGAACCCTCTAACCTTTTTGTTTTGTACGCTCTTTCCTCATGACATAGAGATTAAAAATCAATAATTATTGCAAAATCAAACGACGCATTCAAGTGTACGTGTATCTCGACTGCAACTTAAAAGCGCCCTGGATTTTGCGCTGGACGTCATTTACTCTCAATTCCCCTCATCTCTGAAGTTGATGTCGAAAAAATATACCAGTTTTGGAAGATTTTAGCAGTGAGTTTCCACAGTTTGTTTGAAATTTATGTATATTCTAGACAGTGCCAAAGACAGTGCCTAGACAGTGTCATACTGGGTGGACTTGTTTGTGTACATGTACTCGCATCAAAGTATAGGCAATCGTGTATATGGGCTCCGTGCACAAGTCCACCTTCAACAGCAAGAGAGGAAGAGTTGGGAGAGACCTGAGACCTAGACTGATTCCAGGTCCATCCACTGCGTTTTCGAAGGATTCAAAGTTATTGAATAGATATAGAATACAAAAGACTAGATCGTCAACGCGTACAGAAGCGCGTTCTCCATGGGCGGCGCCATTTTTTTTTTCAGCGCGTAGGGCAAAGTTGCGTTTTGCGAACCTTTTTTCCCCCCGTAGGTTTGTATGGAAAGAAATAATGTTATGGCGGTAAAAGAAATATTTTGACCTGTAGTAGTTATTTTGCCAACGAAATCCAAATGGGTTACTAAGCTGCATGTTCATGTCAAGCCGTTCGAATCTTTTTTTTTTTATTTCTATATGTCACAGGTATGAAAGATCCCCTCCCCCTTAGCTTAGCTATTATCAATTGCTATGCTTATTCATTTCATTAATATTCATTACGTCTGCCAATTACAAGCGCTGCGCGCAACGGGTATCGGTCCCCAGGTCATTCAAATTCTGACTGGAGACCAGGGAAGACATATCCAATTTATAACGTCTTTCCTTTTCTTGTTTTTTTTCAGGTAATTATTTTCACTTTTTTCATGATTTCTACAGTTCCATATTTACACTTACCTTAGAGAATGTGCATGTCTTAACTTAAATATTTGCTAGGCATTTTGTAGATTTTTGTTAGTATTTTGCTGTAGTTTAATATAAAGAATTACATGAAGTTCCGGTCTTGAGATATTTCCATAATCTCATCTATTATCCTTTGGTGATACACGGCTGTTTCAGCGCTGTAAAAGTGCGCCCTCTGTTGGTTATCTGTGAACGGCCGATAATTTATGCATTATGACGTCATAATCACTGGGCGGGTTTGCGTTTGGGCGACGCGTCTTGTGTTTGAATTCCGGGGAGGGTAAAAACGTGATCACCTGACCTCCTAGGGTTAGCATAAATTATGTAAATTGGCCATTTAACAAAAGAAGCTCATGATTTATTCATAACTAGTTGGCTGGTGTCCGTGGTTTGGGGAATAAACAATTTAGGTGGTCTTGCGAAATACCAGCGATTCGAACGAAAACCGTTAAATTTGGCGCTAGCGTTCCTCGACCTTCACAAAAAGGGCAAATGATTCCTCGACTCCGGTGGATTCATGAAAAATGTTATCACCAGTCGACTCTTCGAGGCTTACTAAACACCTATCAAATCATAGCTTTCCTGGGCCGTTGCGATTTGCGTGGCAAAAAGCTGCTGAAAATCCAAGTATGGGGGTAGGCTACCACGCGATGACGGCCCATGTGCACTGCACTACGTACAATGTACATGTATAATGTAGGCCTACATGTACAGTACATTTACATCGCGTGCAGTGCCATGCCGTGCACTAGCCCAGTGGACTCCTCCGTTGTGTACAACGCGACGGAGTCCAGGGTATAACGTTTTCATGTCATTGCGAACATTTGATTGAAAGCATTTTCTCACATTTTTACCTTAAAGAGGAAGCTCAACTGGCGTCTACATATTCCTTGTATCCTTAATCACTCAAATTCATGGTTGAGAAGTAATCAATATGTTCCAGGAATAAATTATTTAAGGAAATTATCCGCTAATTCGTGCTTCCGACTGTAAACATCTCGAACCGACTGCTCGTGTGAAGGCTTGCGCTTGCGTGCGCGCATGCGCGAAATGCGTAGCAACTGAATGGCTCTCACGCATGCGTATTAGAATTGTGGGCGTATGCAAGTGTGTTCGTCACGCCGGCCGTGAGTGTTGAATCAGAAAAGACATACAAAAGTTACGTTGCGACTTTCTGAATTTCCTCAAGACTTGTTTGCTCGAGTTGATCGAATTTCTGTAAGATGGAGGAGGCGATTAATAATGTAATGACGGAATGTGGCGTCCCGTACAATCTGAAGCCAGAGCAAATTCAGATCATAAGATCTGTCTTAGAAAGGCGAAAAAATGTGTTCGGCCTTCTGCCCACTGGATTTGGGAAGAGTGATTGCTACGGATGGTTGTCATCAATCATGGACAAAGTAAGTAACACTCATCAAGACACTTTAGAATGAGCTTTTCAATTTCTAAATACTTGTGTTTTCTATTTACTACAAATTGAGCAACCGAGAAAATGACATTAGGCCTATTATTTTTATTAAATGTAAAACGCCGACAGTACGCGCGTGCAAGAAAAAAACTATTTCCCATTCAAAGTGTAGGTTTTTCAAACATAACCTTCCCAGCATGGTGAACCTGAATTGCTGAACAGAAATTGTGCCTGTTGTGTGCGATGTTCAATATACAGAATATCCATCTTCCAGAAACACGCCGTCGATATTTGAAAATTTGATGTTTGTGACCATTATTTTAACTTGACCTATCGACAGCAAATATTTGTCAGTTCCAGATTTGTGCGAGTCTATTTTTGCGTGAATGCTTATAGCCTAACGTTATCATCTTTAAATTAAATCAGAACTGTAGAGAAAAAATACAGAGGACATTTTTAAACCGTGTTTCCAAAACAAACGTGATTAATTAATGAAGTTAAACATTCTGTGAGATTATGTAACAACGATATTACTGTACTAGAACTTTGTATTGTATTTGAATTGCTGAAATGAAAGGTATTGCATGAAAAGTGCTATCCTTTATTAAGAAATGAAGTTTCCTAAAACAAATCATCCTTATAAATTTGCCCATTAATGATTATAAAATCACCCTCATTTAATAGCAAAATTATCTAAAATTCTTTAGAAAAGTTAAGATGGAAGAATTTGAAGTGAAGGTATTATTACGACTATTAAAACAGAAAACATGACCGCGCAAACCTGAACCGTTCATCTCTTTTTTTCCAGATAGAGACTGATGTAGAGCACATCACCCTTGTCATTTCACCACTGAGGTCCCTAATGCTCGACCAGGTAGAAAGGTGGAGCTCCCGAGGTGTCACGTGTGCCGCGATAATGCGAGCTGATGAAATTGATGATGCTACCAAGGAAGGTGGGAAGATTGTTCAACACATTGAACACAGAATGTGACCATAAGACAATTTTCTCTGACGGAATAAGCGGGAAACCACTCAAACCTTTTGGGAAAAATTAGCGTACACAATTAGTATAGTATAGATTTTCTGATATCTTGTTATATTTTATTGCAGAAATTACGGAAGGGAAATTTCAACTGATATTTTCTTCTCCGGAGGCCATACTGCGACACAAGTGGTGGTCTGCCGCCAAAAGATGGGCAAACCGCCTTACTGCCGTAGTTATAGACGAAGCACACTGCATGACAAAGTGGTAGGATACTTGAAATTGCGTTGTCATTTATTATCCTTTCTTCGGTATTATTTAAAACAACTAAAGACCACACAAAAATGCATCCTGACATAAATAAAAGGACAAGAAAAAAGGCCTTAAGGAGCCCCACTTTTCCGCTCCCACTGGCTTATAACCCCTTGCAGACAGAGTGGGTTGAGAAGATTTTATGAAAATTATAACTATTTACTCTATATACTATTCTGGAAGCGGGACGGGTGAAGCGTCCATAAACAAGTTTAAGTCTGGTCCGAATTCACGATTCCACTTTAGAGTTTGAGGGGACCGTAATTGATGAGATAGATGGTCGATCTTTTCCAATTTGCCTTCGACGAGAGATGTTGAAGTTGAGCGGTCATCCCATACAAATGAAAGTGACCATACTTGCAAGGAGCATTTTTCACAACTCATATGCGTCTAAATCTGTGGAAACGAAGTCGATAGTTTGTCCGTCTTTTGTTTAATTTTTTTAAATGCATGACCAACTTTTCCCATTATTTTATCAGGGGGACTTTTCGAGATGGATACAAAAACATTTCAACCATCCGATCAATTCTGTCCCAACAACCCGTCGTGTGCCTAACTGCGACTGCAACTCAAAGCATGGTTGAAGACATCATACACACTTTAAATCTTGAAGTATCGTCTTTTGAAATCATAGCCGTGCTGCCTGACAGGTGAGTAATAAAGCATGAAACGAATTAAAGATGAAATTGTACAAAATTCCTCTCCTTAAAGACCGGTTCACACTTCACGCGAACGGAGATGGCAAACGAATTTTACGTCACGAAATTTCATAAAAATGTCGTTGCAGCCGCATCGAAATATTATCCGGCCGTAACATGAATTTGTTCGTGCAT
The DNA here is from genome assembly GCF_015706575.1 of Patiria miniata. Classification (NCBI taxonomy): domain Eukaryota; kingdom Metazoa; phylum Echinodermata; class Asteroidea; order Valvatida; family Asterinidae; genus Patiria; species Patiria miniata. Next base: position 415,999 of record NW_024037057.1, read on the forward strand.
TCAAAAATTGTGATGTTTTTTTATTTGTCAGGCCCAACATCAAAATTCATGCTGAACGGGTTGACAATGCAAACTTTGCAGAGCAGCTTAAGTGGTACGCTGACCTGTTAAAGGGGAAAGAGGCGCCGAAGGCAATCATTTATTCAAGGTAACATTTCAACACCTCATATGGTTTTATATCTTGATTCACTTTTTTAATCATTCCTCTGGGGTATTATAATGATCTACTGTGTATTTTCTTTGTAGGCAAGTAAACGAAGTCGCAAACATTTATGCGTGGCTCATGAGCAGCCTGAATGAGATGGCCTGGGCAGGCTCAGATCGCACCGTCCACAACAGAATTGTGGAAATGTACCACGGCAGCACAGACCAAGAGAGCCAAAAACGGATTGTATCGTCCTTCGCCAAGTCGTCATCTCCCCTTCGATGTGTGGTAGCTACAATGGCATTTGGGATGGGGGTTCAAATCAATGACGTAGACTTCGTCATCCACTGGGGCCCCTCTCGAGATGTACTGAGCTACTGGCAGGAAGTTGGCCGTTGTGCACGAGACGGACGGCAGGGGCATAGCTACCTTTATCTTTATCCGCGGTCTGTCAACAAACGGATGGTTGACCATAGCATGATGGAGGTCTGTGCATCTGTAACATCAAACCAGTGCGTGAGGGCAGTTATCCTGCAACATCTATACGTCTCTGGCATGCAGAAACTTGTCAGGGGGAGCTGCCAACAATGTTGCAATGGGTGCGAGGAGTAATCTGTGTTGATCAGAAAAAGAAACGAGAAGAGAAAAATGCAAAGAGGAGATCACCCAATAAATGAATGTAAATAAGCAGTATCCAATCTCTTGTGTTGTCTGTTGTTCATTTGATAACGGAGATAACTGTAGTTTGTTTCAGTGCACTCTCTGGAGTGACATTATAAGTGCGGCTCAATTTCAGTGCTATATAATGAAAAACACATTTAATTTCCATGCTAAGCGTAGAGAGATCACAATTACTAGTTTACCTTTAGTCGGTTATATTTTTCCACATGTCCATAACTTCTGCGGTTTTGCGAAGCTTTCTCCCGAGCAGATCCGGTGATTTTATACCCGTGCTGTAGGCATATTCTTCAAATCCGCGATGATAACGGCCTGGGTGGTAGACGAACAGGAGGTCTTTTTGGAATTCTTTGACAAAATCCAGGACATCTTTCTTATTGGCGTGGCGTGTCTTTGAACCGTTGCCCTGAACTAAATCACCAAGCCCCCCGTCCGTAATCAGCCTGTCGATTTGCTTTCCGAAAGCGCCACTCATTTGGGCACAGCGTTGGACCTGCTTGGGGGTATATCGTCCTCGAGATCGTAGCAGCATGTCTTTAAAAGATATACAAATCATATTATTGTTACATGAATACAATTAAGGTCAGTTACAGATAACACATTGATCCTAGAGAAGATCTGTTCAGGGTCAAGAACATCATCATTGTATGTCGATACCTTTGAACTCGTTATTAAGAAATTCGTTCAGAAGATCCATGCCGATATTTGCCCCTTCCTTGCCGTGTACGTTGGCTACCCGATTCCATGTCATGTCATGACGAAGCCGCTCTGACAAAAAGCCACTGACACCTATAAATAAAACATAAGATAAAATGAAATACCCATGAATTTCAATTCACAATATGCACCCGATGATTCGACACACGTTTTAAGATACCACATGGTGACTTTTTCAAATGACGGGATACTATACAGCATTTTGTAACATGCACGGTGGATATAATATTGCAAATGAAGCAAGGATGCAACAGACCTGTCAAAAACTGTTGTGCGATGTTCAAGTACTTATGATGCCGAGAAGACCAGAATTCTAGTAGATCCATCTTCCAGTGAGACTTCATTGTTTCTCCTTCCCCGTGTCTTACAGCAAACCTCCTTGCCAAATGGTTCAACCCACGCCACATCAGGGCCTTCGTATAATTTAATACATAGTCATCATGTTCTGTCTCCAGTGCACACTCGTCGCAACAGTACCATACCTCTATACGAACACATGCAGGAAAAGCAAATCTCTATTAATTTGGTATTTAGATACTTATATTATGATAATATTATTGGATTTTTAATAATACGTATAAATAATAAAATAAAATATAAAAAAAAAAGAATGTAAAGTTCAAGTTTATCATCGGCCATATTGTGGCCTAGAAATTATATCCTCATATAAAAGAGTCATACATTACCCGGAAATGTGTTGTCAGATAAACACGATTTGTGATACCACTCCTGATTGCGACAGGCGTCCTTCAAAGCGCATTGAATCATTTCGCCGCCCTTTCTCTTGTGGCACCTACAATATATGTATGTGCCATCGACTTCACAATCGTCACAGCAAAACCAATCGTCGGTGGGTGCTTCGTCAAGACCAACACATGCGAGGTGGTACCAACTGAAGGGACATTGGTAGCTGCAGCATTGAATCATGGGTTCCTCTTTTTCTGTGCACGATGGAAAACGTTATTTCAATATTAAAAAAATCCATTGTGAATTGATGATGATGATGATGATATGTGGGTAGCCACATATCGTCAAGGTTTTTTGTATAAATTTTATAATTTGTTTCTAAATACGATTGATGTCTTTCGTCATCATCACCATCATAGTCATTGTTTTGATTGGGTCGGCGGGAGCGCTGGTTTTATAATTTGGAAACACTTGTAATTGCTATTACTCACCTTCATCACAACAACAAAATCCATAAGACTCTTCTGGGGAAATTGCCGATGACTTTGCGCTGGCATTGACCTTTCGGATGTCTTCCTTTTTAGGTGCCAACCAGCAGAAGTCCACTATTTGTTCTGCCAACCTCCTTAGATACTCAACCTTTTCTTCCATTCTCCCCGTAGACGGGAAATTTGCAGGCACGTCAGATATGGTATCAAGGTTGAGGATTGTCTTGGCGAACATGGTAACATATGCTTCTGTTGTAAACTTAAGAGGAAAAAACAAAAGGATAGATAAGGGGAATGGAAGCCAAGATGTAGTGAGAAGAAGCTGCTGATAAGCATTGTACACATACCTCTATTAAATCCCATGCATGTTGCACGTTCTGTTTCACATCAGTGCTCATCGATCGGTGATTGTAAAACACCTTCATGTGTGCGAGGCTCCCTCTGGAAGCAATACTGCTGCCACTGTACAGCATGTTCACTGTGTCCTAAAATAGGTGTGAAGAAAGTAGTTTTTAACTTCATTTAAATTATTTTGACTATCTCAATATTACAATTTAAATATTGAAATGAATTGATCGCTTATCGCTGACCTATTTTTTTGGTTAGATGTTGGAATGATTATATAATATAGCGATTCATTTTAACAATTATTTTTCGCGGTGCCATGTCTAACGAGCCCGTAGACATCATCAACTTTTTACACAATTTCTGCCTGAATACATGAAATTACGAGAAATCTATCGACAAACATTACCTGTAGCAACAGTATTTCCTTGTGGAACTCCTGTGGTGTTTCTACGAGACCTTGTAGTCGATGCATTTTACTTTCCCCGTTCACTCTTGCCCTCTTTGCATGTACCATTCTCTCCACGCTGAGTCCGTCTCCGCTACATAGGATGGGGAGGACCTGACCATTGGGTTCCGGCACGTACGCATGTAGATGTTGCATTATCTGGATCACGCCAGCAGTTGATGCCGGATTGGCTTCCAGAACTCCAAGATTGACCTGATTTTGAGTAGTGTCAGTTATTTGTCTGTGCATTTTGGTCTGTATTTCACGTAGTAAACATGACATTGTTTATTTCAATGTTTTTATCTATTCAAACGATGCCAATATTATTTTATGCATTGTTTTTTCGCACAATTTAACAATACATTATAGTCTGTGTTATTTTGGATTGTTTTTCCCCCGAAATAAAGATAAAAGAGTTATTTACCACTTCACTCTTGTTGCACATTTCAGTGGAGTACTGGTGTTTGCGTCGGGGGACGTGTCTCTTCATTGGGTCCATGACGGGGAGATGCTGCATGAGAATTTTCATTGTGAGATAGACCATCAGGTTCTTCAACTCTGCGTAGTCGTGATGTTGTGGAATGATGCATGGGATCAGCTGACAAGCAGGGATGGTAGTTGTGTCCATCAGATGGAGTGTCGGCACTCGGTTGTTGCAAGCAAATGACAGAGCCCAGAGCAGAAATTCGGCTTTCTTGTCTTTGCCTTGATGTTTACAGTGGGGATTAATTTGGACATTGTCCCAACATACGCCGTAACCTTCATCTCCTGTTTGCGACACTCTCCGTACTGCTTTTTTGTGGTTGCGATTATCGCTAGACTAAAGAAAAAACGTAAAGGCCTATAGTTTTTTTTTTATAGTATACAGTATTGCACATTTAATCTCATATATAATTAGTTATTGTCCTGCGCATTTTATCTCATATATAATTAGTTATTGTCCTGCGCATTTTATCTCATATATAATTAGTTATTGTCCTGCGCATTTAATCTCATATATAATTAGTTATTGTCCGTACTGTAATACACAGGGTGGTAATTCAACAGAGCCTTCTGTGCATTGTACATAGATTCACATAGTTATACCTCAACTGATGTTTTCCACTGGACCAGACAGTTGTCATGGTCAGCGGCGATGTTATCGACGTGTGCACGAGCAGTCTGGAGGCCCTGTGTTATCCCTAGACGGTTGAGCGTTTGGAACAATTTATGGGTACAGCCTTGCCTCCACAATTCAACACTCAAGGTAGCCTGGACGAAGTTGTATTTCCGTGGCGCTCGTGTGAAAAAGATGATCGACAGAATAGTGCCCAGACGCTTCTCTATGATGTTGTGTCCGGCCCTGTATAATAATATATTTTAGTGTGAAAAGCATTTAAGACCACAATGCATTGGCATAATTTTTAGTATAATCATGGGTAAATTTCCGGGGAAAACAAATTCGAACTGTCTATTCCCACAATGCATGCATTGGTTCATTCTGGCAGAAAATAATACGTTATTGGGTAGTGTCGAATGTGTAACATTTCGGAAATTCATTACGATCGCAATAAAATACTGCATGCATGCACGTCAGAAAGTTCGGAAAGAGCTCATACAGTGTTCACTGTAATCTTCGTTACCTTTTCAATTTGGCTGGTAAGGAGGCCTGTATCATTGCCACTAGTAGAGGCATCTTGGAATTTGCCTCTTTAATGAGGTCCTTCCACGCGAACTTTTGTAATCGTTCCAGTGTGAGCTTTCCACCGAAGATACCGGCATCTGCGTCAAGTCCTTTCTTCTTTTGACTGACTTCCCGAGCCTGAAAATTGAACGGAATTGTGCAACAACTCAGCGGGCATTTTGTTTTGTATAGTATAGTGTGACAAAATAAATACCCATTAAATTTAGCACTGTTAGCATATAGTATAAATCTCTAAAGGCGGTGATTTCTTACGACGAACGAGGAAGGGGGGGCAAAGATCAGAGAATGTTACCGTAATTTTTTTCGGGCTTTGCTCCATTTTTCGGCCCACAATATACTTATAATATTGCCCGCATTTTTTTCGTCGTAACAATTATTCCCGAAAAGTTATTCCCTTCTTGCCTTTTTGCAAAGGTGAGGGAAAGAGGAGCGGTGAGGTGTAAAGATAATTATCCCCGTCGGAATTCAACATGGTAACTCCGCTTAGCTCATTTAGAAAATTATTGGAAGATTGGATCGAGTATAGGCGCTGAGCAATTTAGAACTTACGACGTGAACAAATACCACTTGAGGGCTCATATGAGTAGAGGCTTAGCCCAGTGGGGGAGAATACTATAGGTAAATGCGTCCCTTCAACCAAAAATGTTCTTGGCATATCCCCGATGAACTGAAACATTTTACACAACACCAATTTGTTAATGTCTATCCACCGTTGTTGCACGCTTTCCATAAATTTCGCTATCACTTGATTAATTAGGTACAGTATTATAATATTTTTCTAAACATAATCACACGTTTATAAAACGTCCAGCGTAATACCCACTTATCAGAAATGCTTATGTCATATACAAATATAATGTAGATCAATAATACACAAATGAAAACAATCATAACGAATTTTTTAATCTTTATTACCTCTCGTTGAATCTGCTGGACACAAACTTTCCCGATAGCCTTCTGTGCTTTTTTGCTTCCCCTTATCAGGCATCTGAGCACTTGCGTGTATTTTGACTCGTCAATGAGTTTTTTCGCCGTTGTCTTGAAGTTCGTCTTTTGTCGCTTAGCCGGATCAGAAGTGGAGTTGTTGTTTTTCGGAAAGCTTCTTTTCTGTGAACCCTTTTTCTTTGGGACGGTCTGGGAAACTAATGTTTCCTTGCACTTTGAACACAGGAATTGTGTTTTACATTCATCTGGTGTTATGACCTTGCCGAACGCTTTTCTGAATGTGCCGGGGCTTGACAAAACTTTCACCAAATGCCTCTTATAGCCTCGCTCGGCTTTCTCAAACGTGGTCGTTTCACAATTTACACAAAATTTCGAAGATGAAGACATTGCAAAGTGCTCGATACACTTGAGGAAATTCAGAAAGTTGCAACTTGAATTTGCATGTGCTTGTCTGACGGCGTGACGAACACACTTGCATACGCCCACAATTCTAATACGCATGCGTGAGAGCCGTTCAGTTGCTACGCATTTCGCGCATGCGCGCACGCAAGCGCAAGCCTTCACACGAGCAGTCGGTTCGAGATGTTTACAATCGGAAGCACGAATTAGCGGATAATTTCCTTAAATATTTTATTCCTGGGACATATTCATTACTTCTCAACCATGAATTTGAGTGATTAGGGATACAAGGAATATGTTGACGCCAGTTGAGCTTCCTCTATAAGGTAAAAATGTGAGAAAATGCTTTCAATCAAATGTTCGCAATGACATGAAAACGTTATACCCTGGACGTCAGTCGCAATGCAATGTAGACGACGTCCAACCTGGGCTAGCCGTGCACATGCATTATTACCCATATGCATTGTGGACAACTCAGCAGCCGCGTGCCTTCGCCATGTTTTTTCAAGGTAAGTTCAGTTAATTAAGTTTTAATTTTCATTCATGAAATGATGAAATGATCATTATAATAATGGTGACTAGCTTGTTGAGTCTATGGCCTATGCTTTGACTGTCTGTAATTTAGTGTAAATTTTGCATGCATGCCATTGACATGATTGATGGATGCTTGAAAATATGGTCAGATGGTCGTGACGTGACACATGCCATCACATGATCACATACATGTGCGTGTACGTACATGTAGGCCTATATGTACATCCTACATGTTTGAAAAATATGAAAACAGGAATTTTACCGGATCAGATGTTATTGTTAAATAATACATAGGCCTAGGCCTATGTCATGTATGTCCTGTACGTAAGTTAGTGTCACATATTACTATAATTACTAAACATGCTAAACTGATCTGATCATGCTGGAACTGGAAGGGACGTTAAACAAAGTTTATCCTTGACCATGTTGACACTCACTGCTTGATGCAAAGAAAGAGGACCGAGGTGTTTTAAAAAAGTGTCTGTCGAGTGTCGATACATTGTTAGCAGCTATCTAATTACTACTAGCATCGAATAGGCTACCTTACTGTAAATTCTTTTGCTGCACCATGGCACGGATTTAGCCAAATAAATTAATAAAACTTAAAAGAACAGACATGAACGGTCATGATGGTTTATGGAAATCTTAAATACTCCACCAACAATATAATTATTAACATTTATATACATCATTATACATGTACATTATGCACGAACATTTCATGTTATTCATTCGCAGGATTGAACTATGACATCTACAGGAAAATTGGGAAATGGCACTGCTCAAACCAATTACATCTGTACATGTACCGATATAATTATAAACAATTATCATACATTATACAATGGGTTTATAGCATGAGCATTTCATGTTACTCATGCCTAGGTTGAACCTGTATGACACCTACAGGACAAATTGGAAAACGGCGTTGCTCAAACCAATGACCAATATAATTAAAACAATTAGACACATTCATGACATTATCATACATAAGTAGCATGATTGTTATTCATGCCTAGGATTGAACCTGTGTGACACCTACAGGAAAATTGGGAAACAGCGCTGCTCAATCCAATTTCTGTGAACCGATCAAAAACAGAGGTGGCTTTCAATTCGTGCATTTTTTTGTAGTACTTTGAGAAGTGACTAAATTTAGCAACAAGAAAAGACAAGGCATCAAAATCTGTGACTTTTGTGTATGGCAGTGATCACCTTGTTGCCAAACATGAACATGTACATGTATGTTTTATTTACTTAGGTGAAAGACACTTTTTTTTCTGTTATATGATTTCTTTTCCAATTCTTCACAATACTTCAGGACAGGTCGAGACATGATGTCGTCGCATGACTGCCATGAGCCTGTCCAAGTCATCCCGCATCCCTTGAACCACTCGGCCGATTCTGTTGAATTCTGCATGGATGAGCTCTCCGCCTTGTTCATTGAGCAAGCCAAGACCCACACGAAAGCGTTGTAGCTGATCCACAGCATGGTCTTCAAGCAGGTGGAGCTTGGGAGTGATTCTTTCCTCCGGGAAAAGCTGGCGGTAGGTCCTCAAGAGTTCCCGAATACTTACATCTGTGGGCATGAAATGCAACATGTATTGTCTGTGTGTTTTTCCCATACATACGTGTACATTTTACATCTCTTTTTAAGCTGAAGTGTGTTTGTGCACTTACCTATGCGGAGGACATCTTCGTCAGTCAAAGCAAGGGCATGGTTAATGCCCTTATGGACATCTGCAAATTTCAGAAAAACTTCTCTAAAATTTGCACGGTGTTGAAACGCCTGCCGTCTGAGTCGTTCTTGAGCAGCAAGGGACATATCGTCTGTCAGCTGTCTTTCAAGCTCTTCCGGGGGACTTTAGTGAGGGCGTCAATTAGCTTTGGCTGCAACGTGAGAAAATACTTTTTAGCCATGTAATTTTTTGTTCCTTGATCTAAATTTGTTTTAATGCATGTATTGTTACTCTTACCTCACAGCATTTGTTGACATGGTTACCCACGAAAGCTTTCCCATGGTACGCTTGTCGCTGAACTTTGTGGTCATGGAGGACTCTGTCAAGGGCACTAGCAATGGGACCAGTTGCGTAGGTAAGCTTCGCTGACAGAGCGTCTTGTTCCTGAAATGTTGGTAGCCAAAAAGTGCATTTTTATGAAGTATTATATTTTAAATCATGCACAGGAACTAAAATGATTGTCATAGGACTGCTGAAAAAATTTGTTGTAATTACCAAGTCTCTGATGTCTGCTCGCAGTTTAAAAACAGATGTAGCTGTATCACGGAAAGCTTCATCCATCTTGTCACAGTTGTTCCTCAGGGCATAGAGGGGGAGTTCTTCCTCGGCTTGTTCCAGAGCGGACCGCTTTTCAGTAAGATCTTGCTGAATCTTGTTCTGCCTTTGTATTTCTGCAGCTATCTGGTCATCAAAGTTGGTTCCTTCTTCATGATCTTGAGATGTGACCCGTAGCTGGAACAACTTGACATCGAGATCATGGCAGGCCCTCTCAAGCAGATCGAACAGCTTTTTGTACACGCCCAGAGAAATATGCAAGGTAGGGATTATGACCTGAAACAGAAAGAGTTAAAACTGGTTTGGTGTTTATGTCATTTACATGCATACATGTACATGTGTTTAGATTTGTTTCGTAGCACTTTTATGTACATGCTATTTTTACATAGGCGGGTTAACTTTATTACATATTGTAATTGTATCTGAGTGACTAACATGGCTACTTAACACATGGCTCACATGTACATGTATTTATATTAGCAGCATTAATTCACTTACATGGTCAGTCTCAATGGGTATTAAGGAGGGATTCACAATGCTGTATGAAACATCTTTGGCCCGTGATGGTCGTGCTCCATCCTCCAGGAATAGCTGGTGATGCTCTCTGATGTTTTGGAGGTTACGAGGCAAGCATGGGCCTCGCTCTGCGATTGGCAATTGCATTGTCTTCTTGCTTGCCAAACAGTAAACGCAGCAGTAACGAGCTGAAAGGCAGAAACAAAATTGTTGTTGGCATTAAATTCTTTTTTAAGCTAAAACTTGTTTTTTCAGTTTGTGTTTTCAAAGGAGTGAATAAGGCAAAAACTAAGCACAGTATGACTACACACAGGGTCTGGTCTAGCCATTAATAACTTTATCCTAAGCTTTAAATAAAAATTCCCCCCTCCCCCCATTTTTAGGTTGTGCATGAGATGGGTCACCAACAACCTTCTATCAAAACATAAAGGCTGTTCTTGCTGAACAAGAAGAAAGGAAGAACAAATCAGGTGAGTTAAAAACCTTACCATTACACCCACAGATTCCATACACCTTGTTCAGTAGTTCGTAATCCCCAAAGAGGAACACACGTAGGGACCTTCCACTGAAATAAAACATTTGAATCAATTTTGTCATAAATACCATGGTGTTTGAGTTGCTTTAATAACATTATAATCATTCCTGCTTGTGTTGTCTTTCAATCTAAACAAAAACAAACAGGAAAAAAAGTGAATAGGGATTAGAGACCTGAAAAGACTTACCGCCACTTCAGTGTGGACAGCACTGAAAGCTGCTCAAATATTGGGGGAAGTGCTCTCCGTATGTTGGCCATCGAGTCGGTGGCTTCAAAACAGGAAAACACAACGGTGTTTTTTATGGAGTTGGGATGGGCTACATTCACAATTTGGAAATCCATTTTAAATGAGTTTCCTCCCTTGTCTCCGCCGACCTTAATCCATATTTCGTTGGCTGGGATGACCCCATTGTGCCATGTCAGGGTACCTTGCCTGGAGTGGGAGAAAAGAAAAAAATGTGGACGCAAGACTTGGGTTTATTGTAAGTGCAACTGTCTCTACAATATACCATTTACAACATGAAATTCTAAAAGTTATATGAAGATACATTATCTTACTGGTCGTGGCGGTCCAGGTAGTCCAGAATCATTGCTCCGATGTCCTTGACATACACAAATGGTGTTTCCTTGAGCTTCATGCCATTGATCCCATCGGCTGCATTTGTGTTGAAAAAGAGCTTGATCGTTTCGCCAGCTAGATTATCCTTGAGTAGCATTTTCTGAGTCTTGCGCATGGCCCGCTCTGAAGGAATGTTTGCTCCACTCATGTACCTGTTGTAAATTAGTTAAGTGTTTGTATGTTCAACCAATTATAATTCAAATGTTTTATATATTTTTTTTCCCCCAAAGATTTCCTGCAGTTATACCTTCTGAGTTTCCGTAGCTGATTCCACGCAAGGCTGCAGTCACGCATCATTGCCATAGATTTCTCCGTCGTCATTCCAGAAGATGCCAGACACTTTGAGGATTTGTCATCACTGCGTTGGGACATCACAACTCGTTGGATATAGGTTGGCTGAGAAAATTAATCAAACCAAGGATGAATCTGGATGTGCATGTACTCAGTCCAAACACATACAATGTACAAGGCCAGGTCAAGCAAAACAAAATTTTTGAATCATCAGTCATGCAAAACTGAATCCAAAAAAATAGTGACTCTAGGGCAAAATTTTTGGCCCAAATGCACTCTGGAATGTGTGATCTTTTTCACAAAATGATTGGTTCAACTCTCGTGATACTGGCTGGAGAAACATCTGAGAAAAGAAATCATGTCAACCTTGTACTTGAACCCCCCCCCCCCCGAAAAAAAAATTATTTAAATCTTCCACCTACACGTATGTATCCCATTTTAATTCAGTGTTCATGTAAATATTGTCTGGCTTGGTTCACAAGAAATTTTGTTCCAAAAAATTCAAAGTGAGTTTAGTGCGCCAGATGATAAAGATTCTTTGTGAAATTTGTAATGATGGAAAAAAAACCGAAAAATATAGAACTAAAGGTACCTTTATTTTGTGGTTAATGTATAAAGTATTTTATGAAGAAAGAAAATTTAAGTCTATTAATATTATCTTTGAACTTACCCGTCCACCTGTTTTGATTGTGACCAGAGATTTATCTTGTTTTAGTTTGTGGCACATCCATTTATCGGTAGCTTCTTCGACTTCAGATGGTATTTGTGTGCCAACTTTGTGATTAGAAGCCAGCTCTTTAAGGATCCTTGCTGCATTTGTAATCTGAGCAGCTTTATCATCTTGGGGAAGTAGGGAAGACTTGGGTGCTTCCACTATGGTTACTTTGTGGTCTGGGGTACTGTTCGGTGAACAGTCATGATCTACAAGTTGGGACAGTCTGCCAATTTGTGTGCAGTTATGGCAAATCACTGTCAGGTTGTCAAGCTGTACATTTAAGATACGGGGAATTTTTGTAACCTCCTGGAAGTCCAAAGTCTGTTTACATGTAGGACAGTTAATTTTATGACACGATGCAAACTGGAAGCATTTACTGAGGCAGGTTGAACAAAACACATGTTCACATGGTGTCTGCACCGCTGGTCGGCTGATTATGCATTGGCATATTACACAGATAAACAAAAATTCTTCTCCTCGATGGCAAAGAATGTCAATGCTTGGAGGCACTATACATGACAATGTTTGTGAAGGCAACTCACTAAAGATGTTGTCCTTTCCTTGAAAGCAAAGCGCCGAGTCTGTACTCTTCACTTGTCTGCTGGAGTCACATTTAGGTTTATAGGAGCCTCCGCCTCTGCCTTGTTGAGGTACTAATTTACAAACAAAGCACTTGCCTGTCCGGGAATGTTTTGGCCATTCGCTTTGCACAGTTTGTCGTCTTTTTATGTTACTCACACTGTAGGTCCTTTCTCCAGAAGTGTAGTGCCTAATTTTCCTGGCGCATTTCTCGCATAGTTTTTGTGGATGCTGATCAGGTGTGTCCTCCCAAGTACTTACTCCAAACACATTGAAAATTTCCTTGTTTACATTCGCACAAAATACTGGCTTCCTAGTTGAAACTGTAGATCCTGGATGTAATCTATTTGTGCAAATTCTACATATTTTTTCTAATGATGCCTCGTGAAATTTAAAACTCATGCTGATGTAAATAAAACACCATTTTGAAAGACACGAACTCTACGGTCTTCTGTGTTTTTATTGTTGTGTTGCGTGAGTGAAAGTTGTATTTTTGTATAGCGCGCCAGCAGCGCCACACATACTGGTTCCCCGCGCTATGCACATAAAGCAAATGCATAAGCAGTGAACCCACGAAGTTGACGATGAAGTGAAGAATGAAAATAACCGCGCATTTGACGATGTTTATCGTCTGATTTTTAAAGAATTGATTGCGGCCCAGAAATCCTATGATCGCTTTTAGTTGAATCTACCTTTGTATTTTATGGTAAAAGCTGATATTTTTTCATAACCACCAGGGTTGAGAGGGAATCTTTGGTCTTTTTTGTTCATTTTTGTCGACGATACGAACGAAGAACGTCACACAGAAAACCCAATAAATTGACGAAAATTCACTTTTAAGTCAAATATGATCAGGTTTATTTCATTTTTTTCGTAAAACTTTTGTTACTTTATGGAAAAAACAAGTTTACAGAAAAGAAAATGACAAAAACTGTTCATTACTGGGATTTGTTTGTGTGAAATTTACATCGTATTTTTAGTCCCTGGACGCCGCCATGTTTGCATGACGTTACGTGCGTAATTGGAGTAAATAAAAGACAAACTAACGAATGGGCAATACTTTTGTTACGCATAATGAATACGACCGGAACGGCCGTGACTATTCCTCATCAGTCTTAATTGCTTTTGTATATATTCATTCAGTATATTGATTTTGTGTCTCATTTTCAGGATGGCAAGCCATCGAGCCACTTTCCTTGCAAAGTGGTTGGATGGTACCCGGTGCGACGCATGAGCTTTTGCCGTGTATTGAGGCCCATTTTCAAGCTCTGCAACATATAAATATATTGTAGTAACAACACTTATTCTGAAATTTACGTTTTCTTTGTTTCCATATTTAGCTCATATAGTGTACAGCCGGCGCAGCTCGTATTTCAAACGATGCCGAAATCTACGCGCAAATCAAAGCGGCAGTCCGCCGCGTCTCAGCGGACCTCAGAGGACAGGAAGCCAGGAGGGACGCCTCGCACCACCAGATCTAACCGTGGCCGAGGACCTACCGCCGCTAATCCATCTCGTCAAGACGACGAGCTGATCCCCATACCCACAAAGGACTGGCCGCGACCTCCTGCGGACGCTGGGCCTGCGACGCCGGCGGACCAAGCAGGACCACTTTGCAACGAAACGCTTGAAACAAGCGGAATTCGGGGTGAGTCTGGTGCTCAAGCTCGCCATACGAACAGTGAAACTGTATAGCGCTAGATGCAGTCGGTTTTTTTTCCTAATTCCGGATTTTTACTTTAGTTAGGACCGGTTCAAACAAAAACCTACCTCTTTTGGATTAGTCTTCTGTACTTGTTTTCTTTCTGACGAAGTGCATATTTTAAATGGAAAATGTAAGCTTTCGATACACAAAGATCTTTTCTTTTAAGAAAAGAAATTCTGGGAAGATTTCCGACTCGCACTTTGACATCTTTGGACGGTTTGTAAAAAATCACGGGAGCTGCGACGATAAATGTTGTCCTCGGTACATCACTCGTACCGTGTTATTTCGAATATTTTGTTCATACACTACAGTCGTATAAACTCTTCCATCGAATGTTTGTTGCATCAAAATAAGTTAAAAAGTCTCTAATATTGCAAAATCCGCCAAAAAAAAAAAAGGTGTCAAGGGTTTTCGGTCCGCGCGTGTGCTTATGCCGTCGCGCTGCAGATTTTCGCGCGAAGCAGTTTTTGATTGATTCGGAACTAATTAAAACCAATCCAGATTTAGAAAAAGAAGCATCGGTACTTTTGACATCGTAAAGTCAAAATAAAAAGAGCTCAAAGTTGGAAAATTATTTTACAGTATCTCCATCACCCAAGGTTAACTTTTTAACCAATGCCACTTGAATTCGTGGAGAATTTGAGCCGAAAGCAGCCTGGCTGATGTTTGCTATTTGGAACTAGGAAAAAGGCTGTACCTTCAATGTCGACCTATACTATGTAGTGAATTTATGAATAATTGTTCAATAAATGAATCACAGAAGAAAACAATCTGTAATCCACTTAAAATCCACTTATCAGTACTTTAATCCAGAAAAAAAGTCATTTTCTTTGCAATCGGTTTTAACCCAAGACAAAACTTCAAGGCTGTGGCAACTGGGGGGGGGGGGGGGGGGGTTAACCCTTCCTATCTCGTTTAGAGGCAGATATGCATGCAGGAAAAGGGGAACATTCCTATACAAACCTATCGCCCCCACCAAGAATGGATCAGCCTCTGCAGAGTACAGCAGATTTTACCAAAAAACAATGCCATGTTAATGCCAATTCAATAATAGGTAGAAAACTGAATGTTCTTGACCCAATTCCAACAATTAATGTGTATGTAGCACCAAAAATAATAATGACTGGCAAGCCAATTTCATAAACTGCTTTTAGATGAATACAATACTTATATATTGATCAATCCGTTTAAAGTTTAAACAGAACATTTAAACAGAATGATCCTAAAAGCTCTTTCGTCAACAAAAGGGATTTCACGAATCATCATTCAAGTTGTCTTCAAACATCACCAGCGATAAACATCAGTTTCAAAGTAAAAGTATTCAATAAAAGGTCCTTTTGAAGGCCCGTCTTATTCAGTTGGAAACCAGTGGATTTTACAAATCACATTGTTGCCTAAGCATGGTTGTCATGGGCGTAGAGACTTCCCTTTACATTCAAATGCCCTGTTTCGACCGGCGCTTTAACCCCCCCCCCCCCCAGATTTGTAAAGAGTGCCTTCTTTTGGTAACACGTGCCTTTTTGTTCTGGAAAGTGCCCGTTTAAAAAGAAATCGTGCCCTTTTCTGTGTCATTCGCCATTTGCTGTAATGGTTGACTTTTGTTTTGAATTTCGCACCTGAAAAGCACCATTATTGTCCGTTTGTGTGCGTAATTGTCGGTTTTGAGCACTGCCCCCATCGACGGATGCATGGTACCGGTCCCTCCCTCCACCCCCCCCCCCCCCCCCCCTCCCAACACGCACACACACGGGTATAACGCAGCAACGTTTGTTTATGGTGTAAATCGAGTATTGTCATTTGTTCCTCTTCCCTTTTCCTTTGTTTGTACCCCACCTTTTTTCGCAACAGCTCTCATTTGTTTTGTTCACATTTTCTAATCAAGGTCGTCCTCGATTTGGTCCCTGTCCTCGATTCACCGAATATGTTGCACATGTGTGTCCTCGATTTACAATATAAACAAACTCACACTATTTGATTTTACGGAGGCAAAGTGGGTACATTTCAGCACGGATGTGCAAGTGCCCTTTTTTCCAGGAAGTAAATATGACCTTGCTACACCCTAGCTGGTTGTTAATAAAGACAATGTGTACTACAGTCTGTTGTTACAGTAAAGAAATGACACAATGTGCTTGTTTCAACAATTGTTGATGAAACAAGTATTATGTGTCATTTTCTTTCTTTTTCAATCAGATCACACAATATTTTTTTTTCATTTTGTGTGTGTGACGAAACAGGTTTTAGGGTCATTGCGTTTAAATGGAGATATTCTAGGAACGGACTCTGCAAATTTAAGCATTGTTTTCATCTAAAAGTAGTTTATGAAATTGGCTTTCCAGTCATTGTTACTTTTAGTGCTACTTTTTATTTTTTAACATGAAATATGTTTTGGCGTTTCGGGTTCCGCTGTATTTTAATCGCTCTGTGTAAAGGAAACTATGAGGCACATGTATGGTGCTAATAATTTATGAAAACGCCTAAAGGCAATTTAAGGAGGACATGCATTCCTGTTCATAGGACCGATTTTCCCCTTTCATTTCCACCTATTCACTGTGAAATCACATACTGATTTTCTTGCACAGCTACCATGGCCCTTCCTGCGTCTAAAGATTACTTTACCAGCCTTCCATCCGAGTTGAAGAAGATGATTTTGAATGACATGACGGTCAAGGATCTCTGTCACGTGGCATTATGTAATCGATCCTGGAGAGAAGCAGCCAATCAAGATGCCCTGTGGCGCCCTCTATGTC
Organism: Patiria miniata; assembly: GCF_015706575.1. NCBI lineage: Eukaryota > Metazoa > Echinodermata > Asteroidea > Valvatida > Asterinidae > Patiria > Patiria miniata. Next base: position 433,067 of record NW_024037057.1, read on the forward strand.
AAGAGAAAGGATGGGAGCGCTATGGTACAGTTCAAGATATTTGCAAAGAGGTTCCGTTTAAACCTACTTTACAAGAGCAGGAGATGGGTGAAGGAGGCGCTCCTACATTCCCAGTCGATGCGGTTGTAACCGGCTCAGACTGGCCTCAACTCGTGACTACTTGTAAATGGAAGGAAGTCTACATGAAGGCAAAGCACCTTGAAGAAAACTGGAACAAAAACCGTTTCTTTGTCGCAACACTTCAGTTTGGCTTAAAGGGAATCAGGCCTAAGAAAGGCCCAGCCTATTATCAAGACTATGACCCGGAAGAACCGTCCGACCTAGATGAGGACGAAGTTTATATGTCCGACAGTAACGAATACGATTCTGACGATGCTTTTGCACGTACTAGAGATAAACCGTCCGTCTGCAATCTGGCAGGCGAAGGAGACTCTCTAGTTGCAGGTATCAACAAAAGCACGTTGCAGATCTGGGACGTTTCTCACGGAGAACGTCAACATGTCATTGATGCATACATCAGCAACAGGCCCGAAGCCTTGAAGATGAAGAGCGGCGTCATAGCTGCAGGATACGGTGACGGTTCAATTCGTACCTATTCCGCCCAAACTGGAGAGCAGCTGCAAGTCATGTCGGAGCGGCATCGTCTTACTGTGTCTCGTCTCTTCTTTGATGGTGACACAATTGTTAGTGCTGCTACTCCAGAAGGAGTTAGGTATAGACGTTTCTCAGACAATGATATTTGGGTCTGGAATGCTGCAGATGGGGCCCGTCGTTGTATCCTCAAGAGCGGCTCGATTCTCGCTGGCCTGGACTACAAGGACAAGATCATAGCAGGAATGTACAATGGTAATCTGCTTCGAATTTGGGAAGCGCGCAGTGGGGCTTGCTTACATGAGATCGATTCAGGTATTTTGGTACCGATATCGTGCCATCTCGGAGATGGTATGGTCATCGGCGTTTCTACAGATTTCGTCGTAAAGGTCTGGAACCTGGAATCAGGGAAGTGCGTCAAGACGTTTGCTGTACCAATTGATCCAGAGGAGCAGACAAATTTCGCTCTAGCGACTTCCTGCGTGTTCAATGGTCAGCTGCTTGTTGTATTTTCAAATTCTTGGGCTGTTACAGTAATGGATCTGGACGGAGAGCGAATCGGGACCTTCATGACTAGTAACCGTAGTTTCATGCAACCCGTTTGTTTCCATGGCAACAAGCTGGTTACAACATGGTGGTCTTCTGAGGGCTCATGCTTGTACGGATTATGGATGGTCGACCCTTCGAAGAAATCTAAAGGCAGTTTCAAGATCGATAAGTTCACAGATTGCCTCATGGAAGCCAGCCATTCCTGCATGTTGGCTTGGATAAGTGATACCAAACTGGTCTTCGAGCAGAACCGTCAAATTGTACTGAGTCACTATTGGTAAATTCTAACTCAGCCCGTAGCTAGAAACCCCCGCCATCAATATCATAAGATCGCATTCAGACATTGTAAGCAAAAAAAACCTAATTATAATTGACATTTTTCTTTTAAATCACGTCAAAAAGCGTGTCATTGTTCACTTTTTATTTTATGCATCAGAGAATTTGTCGGCGTTTTCACGAAGTGGCGAAATCCGCCCACACATCGCAAACACTGCGTTGTGAGGAAATCGGTTTAAAGTTGGTCACTTTTTGAAACTGTCATTTCGCCACACTTTTAATCCAAACTTCAAAATAGTTTTCATTGATACGACAGCTCATTAGTTAAATGACATGACCAAATACATATTTCTGCAATGGATGTGTAGTTTAAGTTAAGAGCTGTTAATTACGAAACGGATTCGCCACTTCGTGAAAACGCAAAACGCAGAGGTCAGTGGATTCGCCAAACTTGAAAACGAGGCCAAAAGCACTTCGCGCGATTCTACGCGCATGTATACGCGCACTGTCAGTGAATACGTTCAATCAGCGTGGCCGCCTCGGTTTAGATCGACTAATGGTGGAACTTGCTATATCATGTGTAATAGGATGAATTTTGTGCCCCCCATTTTTTCGAATTCCTAACTCCCCCAGACTTAGGTCATTCACTTTCTTAGAAGTGTGTGGGTTGCTTGGCAGCGCGTGTGGGCGGTTGGTAGCAGAACTTGCAACCAACCACAATAGTCCTTGAGGAGGAACTGTATAAATTCGGTGGCCAGTGAACTTTCCCTTCACTTGACCACTGAACTGCAATTAACAGAGACAGGTAGTTGGAAGCACCCAGCTTCACTGTTTAAACTGTCTTCTGTAACCTCCAACTGAACCTGCCATATTCATGTATTCATCCTCTGTCCTGCTCTAGGTGAGTTCGATAATACTTTTATCTTACTTTTACTCCTAGGTTAAAGTGTTTATTCTTTACTCGAAGTTTAGACCGAGTCGTAACATGTTGTTATTATTACTATTATGTTCCTTTCAATCCATCACTGTATTGAGTTGAGAGTGTTGTTAAGTTTAATAGATGAATATTAAGTTCTTGGACATTCCAACTTTGGCCAATTTCCACTTGAGAAGTTCTCACTGCAGTTGACAATTTTTTTTATGATTTCGTTGTTGTCATTTCTTGAAGCAAGCACTATTTTCTTTTGGATGTTTGATGCATTTATTTTCACATAACTTGATTTGAGAAGTAACCATGTTCTCTGAAAGTAGAACAAATTCCAAATTGATCGATTCTCTAAATTGTTTGAGTTATCTTTGATTTTCTTTGATTGATCTGAAAGTTTACGTACTAAGATTTGTCATTTTTGTACAAAAGACCTGTGGCGACTCTAGTCTAAATAAAGTGGAACTTTATTTAAGAAAGAAGAGTTTGTAGGACTACATGTACAAAAATCATGATTTATTATTATAGACATCCACTGATTATTTGGTTAACTTTTTGGCATATTCCAAAAGACAATCAGCTATCTTATAATCATTTTCAGTTAGTTTTGACTAGAGTGAAAAGAGGAATTATTTCCTTAGTACAAAATTCTGTGAATTTGTAACAGTTCTCTTTGATCATTTGATAAGTGTATTCATTTTACTTGATATATCTAGAATTATATAGCCTTTAAAGTTTGATTTTAGTTTAGTTTGTTTCAGTAGCTAGCCTTTTTCTGTATTTTCTCTATATCCAAGTTTTCATTTTCTATATTCCTTTTTGTTTTAAGATTAATTTGATTATTCAGGGTCTTGGTATTTTCCATCCTGATCAACTTTTACTTTCTTATTATGCGTCATTCGAATTCACTGAATTGTTGTAAGTGTTGTGATGCAACAGGTATAACCTTGTCATGCCTGAGGCATTGGTCTTGGTATAATGTCCTTGGGGTACCTTACTCACTTCTGGGTAAGACCAACCTACATGTACATGTGCATGTACGTACATATGCGCACTAGTGGTAGAGGGCATTGACCAGCACTGGTGACCATGACAACGTTACACACAGCCTCTTGTTTAAAGGGACTTTCACTTTTGCTTATTTTGTAGAATCCATTTACTTAGTAATTTATGAAATTAATATTGATATTGACTTGACCACTGAACTGCAATTAACAGAGACAGGTAGTTGGAAGAACCCAGCTTCACTGTTTAAACTGTCTTCCGTAACCCTCCAACTGAACCTGCCATATTCATGTATTCATCCTCATAGTAGGGGGGCCAATGTGCAGATTTGGGTTCCCGTCGAAATTTCATGTTAATTTATGGCAACCATTATAAATGTAATCTTATGAGTCCTGAGAACAAGAAAATTGATGTTGCCATTTTTTCCATTGACCTTTAGTGACCTTGACCTGAGGTCAAAGTTCATGGGTCATTTTCAACTAAAATTTGCCTTACGGAAGGGTTTGCGAAGATTTTCGAGGCAAGTCAGCACATATTGTATTTGGTTGAGAGTTTCTCCATTATAATAAATGTTATTATTAATGTATTTATGGGTTTTCCTGAAGAAAACATGGAAAAATATCACTTTTGCCCGAAAAGGGCCGGGTTGTTTTGACCATCTCACGCAGATTCCACCCCCCCCCCATGACCTCGGCCATCGAGTGACGAAAAATTATGAAACTTGGTACATGCATAGAACAACATAACATGAACAAACCCAAGAAATTTCATGACTATGGGTTAAAGGGTTTTGGAATTACGGCTAATTAATTATTCATAAGCACGTATGGTAATTCAAATGTGTACACTACGTATATATGGGGAAATTCAGTTTTGACGGAGGGTAGCGCCGAAAATATTTCGCTGCGCGGCAACCTGTGTTTCGAATGTTATGTTTTTGGTATCAAAAGATGTGCAAGACTCGAGGCTAAAAAGTCAGGACAGCTCAGGCCGTGAAATAAATAATTTTTTAAGAGTATCGCGGAAAAAGTTGAAAGAGGGAAAACCGCCCCCCCCCCCCTTTTAGGGCCAAAATATGACCAACCCTTTAGTGCCTGGCATCTAAATATGAAATGTTGTAAAGTGTCCTCTGCAGTACCACACTCACACAGGGTGTTTGTCGGTTGAGGAAAATCCCCACTTCTTTTGGTGCGAGCCACTCCAGAGCAGAGGTGATTTAAGCACCTCCAGGTCTTCCATCCTGCATTGGATCCTGTAGGTAAGGCTTCTGCAGGCTTGATTGGCATCTCATGTAGTGGGGGAGACGCCACCAGCCTGGTCAATCCAGGAGGTACACACTTGGGTCTTAATAGCAGGGTTGATCGCTTTCAGGTGACTCACAGTGTAGCACTGCTGTGACTGGTCAAGAGCATCGGTCAACGTCTTCCCTTGGGGGACCGTTCCTTTGAAGACGTACTCTACTCTGCCTTTGAATACTACAAAGAAACGATGGTTCTTCAGTAGAACACCAATAAACTGGGTAAGGGTCAGGTCTGCCTTCATGTCCAGGATCTTCTGAAGGAGTCAGCAACGGTTAACACTGTCAAAAGCAGCTGTAAGATCAACAAAGACAGCGCCGGTGATCTATTTTTTTTCTGATGGAAGCAGTCCTTAATGTACTGAGTGAGGTTTAGAAGCTGTCCCGTTGTAGATTTGCCGGGACGGACGCCTGCCTGCCTGTTCCTGTATCAGTTGTTTCTCAATGAAGAGGCAAGAAGGTTGAGGAGGAAATATTCCAGCAACTTGAATGTGTGACTTTGGGACGATAAGTTTTGACATGCATTGGGTCTTTCCCGGGTTTTAGGAGGGCGATGACCTTCGACTTTTGCCACACTTTAGGTATTGTTTGTGTGGCGGGGCAGGTGTTGATGAGCTGGAGTAACCAATTTGAGGCGTTTGGTCCAAGATGTTTCAGTTCTTTGGTGAAAATGTTATCCAGTTTGGTTGATTTCCTATTCTTTATTTATGCCAGTCGCAAGTTCATTAGCAGAGAAGGATTTGATGAAGCCAATTAGGTCGATGGCGGGGTCTTTCTGGCGGAGCTTGGCTTTCGGTCGCTTATTAGGAGAACGTGGCACTTTGCCATTTAAATAGCAGTTGTTGTGGGCTATTTGGTTGGCGGTGATGTTACAATGCTGTTCACTTGGCTGAGCCTTTTTTTATATTATACTCCAGGCTTGGAGGCCATATTGGCTTCTTGGCCATATTGGTGGTTACCACAAGGGTTTGCCACAAGCTTTGAAGCTGTTCTGATATGGCTGTTATTAATTCCTCCCCAGATGAGATGGTATCGACAGCAAGAGAGTCGTTTTCATACATGCGTTACTATTTCCTGTAAAGTTCAGCACTACGGGATGCTAAGCCGGGGATGTAATCAGAACGGCAGCCCCTAGGGATGTTCTTGCACCACCACATCAACAAACCGGTGTCATAGTTATTAGGGGTTGGATCAATGTCAGCTAGGTGGTGTTTGAGCTCATTGGTGAAGCCTTCACAGTTAGCCTTACTAAGTTGAAACAGCGGTGGAATGGAATTGTTGCGAAGAGACAGCAGCAGTCACTTTGATTCCAATAGGGCGATGTCGGGTCTTTGGAATGGGGTCAAGGACCATCTTGTTGCTAAGTGAGGTGATGTTGTGGCTCACAAGGGCTAGAGCAGGGTTGAAACTTTATCTCCAGCCTCCACTGTGGAAAAACTTTGACAGTTTCGCATTGTGCAGGCATGCAACTGTAAACTCACCAAAAAAGAGGAAATTCCTAAATTCAGAAGACTTTGTACAGTGATTTTCAATTTTAAATGGCAAAAATGAGAATAAAAAAAGAGGAAATCAGCTGATCCGAGGAAAAGTTGCATGCCTGATTGTGAATAAGGCTCAGTTGACTTGCTTCGGCCACCAATTCAAAAGCGTCGACGTCTGTGCTGGAATGATAGCCAATGATGCTGCTGTGGCTATTAAATCCCCGATAATTATGCGTGGCTTGGGCTGTTTTGTGGATTGTGGCGGTGGCATTAGGATGGAAGACCTGGAGGTGCTTAAATCACATCCGCTCTGGAGTGGCTCGCACCAAAAGCACCATGAAGAAGTGGGGATTTTCCTCAACCGACAAACACCCTGTGTGAGTGCGGTACTGCAGAGGACACTTTACAACAATTTCATATTTAGATGCCAGGCACTAAAGGGTTGGTCATATTTTGGCCCTAAAAGGGGGGCAGATTTCCCCCCTTTCAACTTTTTTCGCGATACTCTTGAAAAGTTATTTATTTCGCGGCCTGAGCTGTCCTGACTTTTTAGCCTCGAGTCTTGCACATCTTTTGATACCAAAAATTGAATTACCATACGTGCTTATGAATAATTAATTAGCCGTAATTCCAAAACCCTTTGACCCATAGTCATGAAATTTCTTGGGTTTGTTCATGTTAAGTTGTTCTATGCATGTACGGAGTTTCATAATTTTTCGTCACTCGATGGCCGAGGTCATGGGGGGGCGGAATCTGCGTGAGATGGTCAAAACAACCCGGCCCTTTTCGGGCAAAAGTGACATTTTTCCATGTTTTCTTCAGGAAAACCCATAAATACATTAATAATAACATTTATTATAATGGAGAAACTCTCAACCAAATACAATATGTGCTGACTTGCCTCGAAAATCTTCGCAAACCCTTCCGAAAGGCAAATTTTAGGTGGAAAATGACCCATGAACTTTGACCTCAGGTCAAGGTCACTAAAGGTCAATGGAAAAAATGGCAACATCAATTTTCTTGTTCTCAGGACTCATAAGATTACATTTATAATGGTTGCCATAAATTAACATGACATGCCAACGGAAGTACATTGGCCCCCCCACTATCAGTCCTGATCTAGGAACAAAGGACACGAGTGCTTAACTGGACAGTTTGCATTCATAAACTGACAGCTAGAGAAGGGGTATAGACATATCCTTTTGGACCCCGTTTTCGTCCAGTTGTCTTGCTCTCACTGTTCAAAGTATTGAGAGCGTCATCAAGTCAAGTCTCCAATTCTTCAAGTTTCCCTTCATCAAGTCAAGTCAAGTCAAGTCTTCAAGTTTCCCTTCATCAAGTCAAGCAAGTCCCGTCACGTTCCGCAAGTCCCGTCAAGTTCCGTCAAGTCAAGCAAGTCCCGTCAAGATAGGCCCTTTAGTCATCCCTTTTTATATTCATTGTATTAATTGTATTAATTGTTTTGTAATTATTAGAACCCTGGGTTTTCTTTTCTTTTGTAATATAAATATTCTTTATTGAGGATATTTGTATTAGATATACAACGTTTGAAATCTTATCCCTTTTTAGACGGAAATGAAATAAAACTCACTGGTTTCAAGCAAAATACACAAGCGTATAACCGGTAAAAATTAATTGTGTCGGCGTATAGCATTTGACTATATCATCCCCGCTACACATGTACTTATTTTGTACAAATTAAACACGTTTGAGGATTGTGGTATTACATGTACAAGTTCAAATGTCAAAATTGCAGTTTCTTTTAACTGGTATTGCATTTCCTGCAATGTGACCCTGAACAATAGCTAATTTCTTATATCTTTTCATTTTAAGGGAGGTTTATATGGTTATGTTGAAAACGTGGATGGACCCACTTATGTAACTTTTCACGCTTCAGTGGCTGCAACTGCATGCATTTAAACCCTTAATAAAAATAAATCATACAGACAAGCTACTCTTAATTTAGCAGAACTTCTTTATTGATGAATTCAGGTATTTCTGAATTTTAAAATTAAGGAATTTTAAAAGATTAAGAGGTTATGTATATGTTTTACATTGATAATTGATATTCATAAAATGGGCCGCCCTGACACTATCTCCACTATAAACGCTACAAAATTAATCACAATGAATCGATTACAACTGAGACTTTTAATGCTTCATCTGAGATTTTAAGAGGCTAAACTCCATCGTTACTTGAAGAAAACTCTTCGTTCATAGGGTATTAAAGATAAATTTGTATCGCCTAAAAGGCAGTGGTAAAACTATGTCCATGTTATTTCCATACAATTTTCAGTCAAATGCTTGGTTTCTGTATTTATTTATCATTTTGTTGGACATCTACAAATAGATTATTGACACATAATGCACGCTTCAAAATATTCAGTTTCATTGGAAGGATTTTAAAAAAATCTTACCCTGAAAAATTATTAGGCAATCTTTAAGCTGGTGAACTATACCAAGAGGAGACAGCAGTCTGAAGATAGTTGCTTTTAAATATATTTGCAGTGGACATTATTAAGATTTTATTTTTATTATTATTATTAAGAACAGATTAATATCACACATAATGGACTCATGCATTTCAACTTGAAGGGGTTTTTGTGCAAGCAATTAGCCTAAATTAGGACACGAAAAATGTTATGTTGGAATCTTGTCCATCATGCACAGCATCGCCTGCAAAGGCGGAGAGAGAATGAGAAAGGGAGAAAGAGTGGTAATTCAATTGTTTGCCATTATTCAACACATATTCATACTTGCTGTAACCAATGGTTGCTAACAGGTGATGAAGAGCTTTAGTCACCGCTCATCATTTTCAATTTGCTTCTTAATTTCAAAACCAAATATCATCCTGATCCATTCAAAACCTTAAGCAAGTATTAGCAAGAATCCAAAAGGCACAATAAACAAGGCAACCCCTTGTTTAGTGCATGGTTTATGTTGGTGAAAAACAACAACTTTGGCATTTATGCTTCGTGTTAAATTACATTTATAACAAAAGATGAAGTGACATTCAAAAATGATAAAGCTGTTGTTTTTCTGGACAGAGTATACTGTAACGGTCCGCCTATACTTCGTCCCTGCCTCCAGCCGGGAGATGCCGCCGGACGGACGCTGACAGGATTAGGCTTTCCCGATGAGCGGTTACCGGGAAACGCGGGACGTTACCTCGTTTGGAGGAAGTTTACCCCAGGCATTGCAGTGGACCAGCGATACTCGCACTCAATCACTCTCACCCTATTAGGCCCAATAACTCACAGGAGACAATGATTAAGTCTCAGTCCTCTTTATATAACGTAACAATGGTGTTTTATTGTGTGCGCCTTGACAGGCGACTCCTATATAGGCGTCTATCGCTAACTCTAACGTGGACACAATGTTGGCTGCTTATTTTAACTCTTCCTGGCCAGTAAACTCACCAACTAGTGATGTAAAGGCAGCCCGTCCGGTTGGTCCCTCTTCTAGATTAACTCGCTAGCGGATAATCAATTGCAGCGCTGTCAGACCTGCATGAAACTGACTGACGACTCACCCAAGAAATAACTCGTGTCATGCGCTTCTGCTTGTGACTCAGCTTGTGATTGACAGAGTGAGTGAGTGAGTATCGCGCGCGCGGCTGACGCACGCTTTTATACCCGCGGGCAGCGCGTGCATAGACAGTAGCAGCGCGGAGACCACCGACGCGGGCACCAGTACCCTAGACTGGCACTATGTCCAATGTTTCGTTACACAGCCTCGCCTTAAGTTTGGTCAGACCAATAAACTTATACAAAAATAAATAAAAGAAACATTGGTCCACCTAAAGTCTCTTAAATTTTGACATAAGGTGATCTCTACTGGACTTCCTGGTCCTAGATAGGTTCCTAGCTATACAGCATAACTTCAATTAACATTAAACTTCAAACTGTTCGACTTTTATAAACACTTCTTAAATTTATGGCCTCAATAAAGTTAACATGTAAACACTAAGTTTAAACAACTCCTAAGCTTAATCGGTAAACTTAATTAAACAACTTGCAAACTTCAAGGTGTCAGGCGTTTAAGGTGAAACTCCTGGTTTCTGTTAACTTGTGAACTTAAAAAGATGTAAAGGCGTCTAAGGTGAAACTCCTGGTTTCTGTTAACTTGTGAACTCAAAACCCAGCTTTAAAATTAACATCAAAAACGCGCTCGGTTTCCTCTCGGGTAACCAACAGTCCTCCATGGTACAGACTACGGGTCTTCCTCTCGGTGATCTTTGTCACGTTGCCAATCATGGAGCCTTCCAGTTGTGCGTTGTTAATGGAGGGTCCCACGCCTTCTGACCTCGAGTCCTTGTCCACGATGATCCTACGAATCTTCACCGGGGGTGGCGACTCAAAAGTGTGGCCCGCCTTCCCAGGCTCGCTAGCCTCTCTCAGTACGACTACATCGTAGTGACGGGATGCAGAATCGTGCAGGGGTACGCATCTCCCCAAGGTAAGTATCTGTCTTCTCCGTCTCGGTGATCCTCACGACTTGCCCGGCAAAGAACTTCCCAAGGGGTATCTCTCCTGGTTGCCGTATCGGCTCCTCTGGTTTAGTGGCAGTGCTACACATCGATTCGACATCATCGGGATCCTGCTGCAGTTGCCGGACCAGGCTCAAAGGTTTCCCTCCTGTCTGTGGCTTAGGGGTATTTTCCGCCGGCATGCTGTCCCACAGCATGGATAAGGTAGGCGAAACCGCTATCTCGAGGATGTCCTCACTTGCTAGGAGCGGTCCCGCATCCAACTCTGTTTTGGAAGAGCCGTGCCCTGCAGGCTCTCCATGCACTTTCTCCAATGGGTGACGCCTTCGATACCGTGCTAGGTGGAGTATTCGCCTTCTTCGTAGCCTCGCCTAGCTTTGGCTGTACATCGTCAGCTGGCGCCTTCGATACCGTGCTTTGTGGAGTCTTCGCCTTCTTCGTAGCCTTGCCACGATCTTTACTGGGGAAGTCCTCTGCCTGTTCATACTTGCATTTCTTGCCCGATGTGGCCTTGTCCTTGGATTCGGCATTGCTTTCCCTTCGGCGCAGCGCCTACACCAGTAGTACAATCGCGGCCCATGCTCGGTAATTAGGTGGCGTTCTAGGCTTTTCTTGTGAAGTCTCACGTGGCACTTGGGGCACCTAGTGTGGTCCTGGTCCGCCTCATCTCTGGACTTCTCTTGACTGTCTCGGCCCATGGCGAGTATGTACAGACTCTGTAGGGAAAATGCAAGAGTGGTGCATTTCATTAATGTGTGTTTCACCTTCTCTTGCTCTCACAACAATCTCTCACATCTAGCGATATCTCTGGGGCACCCTGCGATGCCTGGGGGGGGGGGGATTCTGACGCGGTAATGGGGTCTCAGTATGGCCTCAATGGGGTTTTGGGACTTGGAATCACAATCGATGGTGTCTCCTGGGTAGGGTGATAGCCCTCTGGTGACACTCTGGGGGTGAAAGGACGGGCGGTTGGGTTTGGAATTCGCCTCCCTGTCGTAGGCGTCTCTATTTGCCCGCTGGAATTGTCTTCCGCTTGTGCTGGAACGCTGGTTTCCTGCTGTTGGCTGAGCATGTCTGCATTAGCCTCTGTTGTGTTCTCAATCCATGAGACTAGGGGATTTCCTATGTAGGACTTCAAGCGGTCCCGATGCACAACTTTCATCTTTCCACCCTTTTTACGTTGAATTCGGAAGATGACATCGGACAGCTTGTGCACGATGAGATACGGACCCTCCCATCGGCACTGCAATTTAGGCGACAAGCCTTTCCTCTTTGCCGGATTGTGCAGCCACACGAAATCTCCAGCCACCAAGTTATACTTCACAGATCGTCTGTCGTAATGAGTATTCTGCCTTCTGGCGCTCCGCTTCAGATATTCACGTGCCCTACCGTGCGCGAGTCTGAACTGCTCCCTCAGTTGTTGCGCATAGTCAGTCTCTTCGCCTTCAACCTCTTGTTGGTCATCACGGGGTTGTTCAACAGCCAAATCGATGGGAAGGCGCACCTCACGATTCACCTGTTGATTCCTGTGGTGAGGCACGATAGGCAAACATTGCCAGTGGAATCTTTTCATCCCAATCTCGCTGTCGTCCGTGGGGCTCTATCATCATAGAAACCATTGTGACCAGTGTGCGATTGAATCTCTCAATCATCCCATCACTCTTCGGATTGTACGGCGTCGTTCGCGTTTTCTCGATGCCCAGTAGGCGACACATTTCTGCGAAGACCTGGGACTCAAAATTACGACCTTGGTCGGAGTGTAGAACCTCGGGCACACCATACCGGCTCACAAACTTTTTCACGAATTTATCGGCTACTGTTTTTGCCGTTTGGTCCGGGATCGGGTAGGCTTCTGTCCACTTACTCAGGTAATCGCCCACCACCAGTATATACTTGTTCCCTCTCTCGGTAACCGGTAAAGGACCAAGTACGTCCAAGGCAACCCTTTCCATAGGCGCTCCAACCATCTTTTGCTGCAGGGGAGCTCTTCTGGGCTTTGTTGGTGATTTTTTACGGGCGCAGACATTACATCGCCTGAGGATGGATCGAACGTCTGCCGAAATTCCAGCCCAGTAGAATCTCACCTTAACTTTAGCCAAGGTTTTTCTTACGCCCAAGTGTCCTCCAGATGTGTTGCCATGTAGTTGATTCACCATTTCGTCTTGGTATTTCGCTGGTAGCACCGTGAGCCATCTCACCTCGCGCCCGTCGTCTGATTCCCATTTCCGGCAGAGAACACCACTGCGGATTTCAAGTTGGCCCCAGTGGCGCCTATAAGTCTTCGCCCTGGACGACAACGCAGACATTTCCGCCCAGTCAGGTTCTTGCTGATGTTCTTCTTTTGCTTTTATCACCCATCTGAGGTCTTCTTCCTCCAGCTGCGTCTTCCGCAACTCCTCTGAACTTAGGGTCGGTTGTGCGGTCACGACTCTCGAGTGAGATACCGTTGACGGTGTTTCTGTTTTCTTTACTTCATCGTTGTCTGTCGGTTGACATTTTGCCTGTTGTCCCTCTTCTCGGCCACATTGAGTGCAAGGCATCCTTGATAGGCCGTCCGCATTCGTGTGAGAGCGCCCTGCTCGATGTACCACAGTAAAGTCGAACTCACTGATCACCTGTAGCAATCTCGCCATTTGTCCTTGGGGATCCCGAAAGTTTACAAGCCATCGCAAGGCTCCGCGGTCTGTCCGAATGGTAATTCTACGCCCGTACAGGTACTGCCGAAATTGTTTCAGGAAGACTACCACCGCCAAGATCTCGCGCCTCGTAACGCAGTAATTGCGCTCAGCCTTGCTTAACACTCTACTCGCGTAGGCGATGACTTGTTCTCGACCTTCAACAATCTGCGATAGAACGGCTCCTATACCCGACCAACTGGCATCAGTATCCAAGATGTAATCGGCATCTGCAACAGGATAGGCGAGTATAGGTGATTGTTGTAGTCTCATCTTCAGCTCCTGGAAGGCGTCTTCACAGGCGCTATTCCAGATGAAGTCTCTTGACTTCTCGGTGAGACCATGCAGGGGGCGGGCGATGTCAGCAAACCCTCTGATGTACCTCCTGTAATAAGACGCCAGACCTAAAAAGCTCTGGACATCTTTTACCGTCTTGGGTGATGGCCACTCCCGTATGGCGCGAATCTTGTCCGGGTCAGTAGCGATACCCTCATCCGACACGACATGCCCTAGGTACAGTACACTCCTCCTGAACAGGTGACACTTTTTAGGTTTAAGCTTGAGACCGGACGCTCGCAGGCGTTGTAATACTGTCGCAAGTCGGCTCAACTCTTCCTCCACCGTTGTTGCAAAGACGATTACATCATCTAAGTAAACCAATAAGGTTTCCCAGTGAAGGCCAGCTAGCACCCGCTCCATCAGCCGCTCAAAGGTGGATGGAGCATTACATAATCCGAATGGCATGACTCGCCAGGAGTACAAACTACCTCGGACTACGAATGCCGATTTCTCTCTCGCATCATCGTCGAGCTCCACCTGCCAATATCCGGACGCCAGGTCTAAGGTGGAAAACCACTTGCTGCCGGATAGGGTGTCCAGGGACTCGTCGATGCGGGGAAGGCGTCCTTGATGGTTACTGCATTTAGGCGCCGGTAGTCTACACAAAAGCGTTGGCTGCCGTCCTTCTTTTTAACGAGGACCACATTCGATGCCCAAGGACTTTCACTCGGCTCTATCCTACCCTCCCTAACCATTTCCTGGATTTGCCGATTGATTTCTTTCTGTTCACTTGGAGGAAAACGCCTGGGCCGCTCCTTGATAGGATGCGCTTCGCCTGTGTTTATCCTATGTCGGACCAGGTCTGTACGGCCGATATCTGTGTCGTTCCTTGCAAAAACGTCTTGGTATGTCCGCAAGAGTTCACCTACTTTTCTATGGTACTTCCTCTCCACATCTTGGATGCTACGGTTGTACAGATCCTCAAGGTGTTCGGGAACATCTACCTACCCCGTCTCAGTAGGCGATGTCAGCCCATTCTCTACTTCATCATTCCCCACAGGCGTTAGGAAGCCCACCATAGTGCCTTGCCTCACGACACATTCCCTCTTTCAAGGGTTGAACACACGCACGGGAAGCAACTCTTCTCCTAGGTTCACAAGAACACGCGCGACGATCATGCCCTTGTCCGCCACCTCACTTCGATCAGACGGCTTTATAAGACCCAGCTGACTCCTGACGCGCTCACCCATCACCAACCCAGGCACTAATGCTTCATGTCCTGCGGTAACCCTCGTTGTTTCTCCTACGATTACCCTTGCACATAGGCCTCCTCCATTTAGGTCATTGCATGTTATTTTCTCCCCATTTAGTTTCAGTTCAAGTGAGTGGAAGTCCAAGGAACCCTGCGTTGGCAACAGAAAATCCATTCCCAGGATTCCTTCAACTTCACCTATTTTGCCGAAAACAGCCCGAACGGGACACGTCGTCCTTCCAATTTGCACTTCTACCAAGGCTCTTCCGAGAGTTTCCATGTTGCTACCGTCAGCGTTACGAACTCCTGTACCTCCACTCTCCAGCTTAGGTCGTTTCTCAATGGGAATCTTGTAGTACAACTCTGACGATAGGACGGTGTCCGTCGCACCTGTGTCCACCAAGAGGTTTGCCTTGACTCCCCTTATAAACGCCTGTACAAAAAGTCCAGCGCGCGCCCTTTGGCCAAGGGTAGGCTTCACATCTGTCCCATCCTTACATGGTCTCTCGTGGTTGTCTCCGTTCTGGTGTTTCGGCCCGTCTATTTCTCCAGCTGTCCCTCGGGCTTTGGAGCCAGCTGGCTGTCGTTTCCCGACGCCTGTCTGTCGATGTCATGTCCAACGTGCTTCCTGCACTCCCGTGCAAAATGCCCTCGGTTATTGCACTTGAAGCACACGTCTTGGGGAGTTACCTTGCGCCTGGCAGCAATCCTTGGCCCTCTAGGCGCTCCTGGGTTTCGCTTTGATTTCACGTCATCTAGCATTTTTGTCATCCTTTGGAGCCACTCCTTAACTTCTTGGTCACTTGCACTCTGAATAAAGGACTCCTTTGCTTGACTACTACTCTCTTCACTCTTGACCTCCTGCATAGGATTGTTCAATATCCCGTCTACTCCTCGGGCGTACTTCACTCGTCTGTCACTCCTTTGTTCCTCAATCTTGAGGAAGTCCTGAACACTCCTTCGCGGATGGCTTGCTCCCGAATTGCGTCTGAAAAATGACCCCTAGCTAGGCGATCTCGCCCGTCGTCTCTCAATTCTGGATAGGCGAGTGCCGACAGGTCACGTATGGATTGTCCCAACTCTTGCAAAGTCTCCTTATCTCCTTGACGCCTGTGGCGAAGTTCCACTAGGTGATTTTCCGCCAGTTGTCCGGGGCCAAATCGCTTTTCAAGGAGACCCATCAGCTCAGTATAGGTAACGTCTTGGCCGCTGGAAGCGAGGTTCCCAAGCACTTTCACTGCCTCGCTTTGGAGACTCGCTGCAAGGAAAATTTTCGCTTGACTATCGGTCCAAGCATTTGCCAGTTTACACGCCTTGAAGTGTTGCTTATACTCCCTCCAAGGGGTCTTCCCGTTGAATCGGTCTGGTAGGATGTTCGGCCGCTTACTAGTACTAGTGTTCGACTCGCAGCTGCCCTTCTCCTTCGTTGTGGTTTTCTCCCCGACGCCAAATGGATCCAGCTCGCCTCCTTCGAATTTGGCGCTATGATTCACTCGCAGAGAGACATCTTCTATTGCACTCGAGGGCGGACGGAACTTCACTGTCACATCTGGAAGGTGTCCATCCAACAAGGTTGCTGGTTTCAGCCGTAGGCGTCGATGAAGCTGGTTGCGTAGGCACTGGGGTAGGTGGAGGTGCGAATGTGTTAAATTTCCTTCTAGGTTTTGGAGTAGGTGGAATTCTTGACCACAGGGCAGGCGCTGACATCACCGAACCCCGATGTCCAATGTTGAGTGTCTCGAGTAGTGTTTGTACTTCTCTCTCTCGTGGGTCGCTCGCTGGAGATCGCTGTCAATCTGGTCGACCTCCGACAAATCGCCATCAAAATCAATGAGGCTGACTTCACCTAGGTAGGTGAAGTACTCCTTCACACTCTATCGATGATTGATGTTGACTGATGTCACTGCAACGCCAATCCCACTTCTGACACCAAATTTGTAACGGTCCGCCGACCCTTCGTCCCTGCCTCCAGCCGGGAGATGCCGCCGGACGGACGCTGACAGGATATGGCTTTCCCGATGAGCGGTTACCGGGAAACCCGGGACGTTACTTCGTTTGGAGGAAGTATACCCCCAGGCATTGCAGTGGACCAGCGATACTCGCACTCAATCACTCTCACCCTATTAGGCCCAATAACTCACAGGAGACAATGATTAAGTCACAGTCCTCTTTATATAACGTAACAATGGTGTTTTATTGTGTGCGCCTTGACAGGCGACTCCTATATAGGCGTCTATCGCTAACTCTAACGTGGACACAATGTTGGCTGCTTATTCTAACTCTTCCTGGCCAGTAAACTCACCAACTAGTGATGTAAAGGCAGCCCGTCCGGTTGGTCCCTCTTCTAGATTAACTCGCTAGCGGATAATCAATTGCAGCGCTGTCAGACCTGCATGAAACTGACTGACGACTCACCCAAGAAATAACTCGTGTCATGCGCTTCTGCTTGTGACTCAGCTTGTGACTGACAGAGTGAGTGAGTGAGTATCGCGCGCGCGGCTGACGCACGCTTTTATACCCGCGGGCAGCGCGTGCATAGACAGTAGCAGCGCGGAGACCACCGACGCGGGCACCAGTACCCTAGACTGGCACTATGTCCAATGTTTCGTTACAATACTTTTATCAGTCACAATCTGAACCAACACTTTTTGCCTGGTTTCTAAAAATGTGCCTACCTCAGAGACACATGAACCCCGTTTTCTAGTTCTGTTCCTGAAGAGATGCAACATTTACCATTCCTGCTGAACCGAGGAGCTCTGTTAAATAAAACAAACAAAACACATCAACAATAAAACAAATGTACCACAGTTACTTGAACAACTATCAGATAGCATTCATTCACTCGATAGTTGAAATTTATAGTTGTGATGGGGACATTGTATCCAATGACATCATGTTATATGGATCTGTGATGTACATGTACAATGTTTGTACTTCAGCTTTGTATGTTTTTATTTACTATTTATTTAGTTTGGGGTTAAACATGGTGCTGAAATGAAAAGATTTTTTCCCCCAAAAAACTTCCGTTTCACATCAAGGCACGTCAAACAGTCTGATGTTGACACCTCTGAAACTGCAGATGTCAAGCTAACATAGCCTATAGCTACAGTTGGATAAAAAAAAGATGTGGAAACATGTTTATATTGACTTGAACTTATCATGCCGTTACCCAATAGTGATAATGCATTATTAATTGTGGACATTTCATTTTGCAGGTTGTGGCATCCTATTTAGCTTTAAGCTAAAAATCCGAAAGGAAACAATTCCTTAATACGTACGCCACTAGTTTTTCCCTGCACTGACTAATCAGCCATCAGAAAGCGATAACATGTCCTAAAAAGCGAAATTTAGCAGGGACAAAAATTAAGCATTTAGTGAGAAAACAGAATTGTTCAGATCAGTCTCATAGGGTTTGTACACAGGGTGTCAAGTGACGTTCGTATATAAAATGCTTTCCATCTGAAATAATGAGTGACAACTCGTTTCTTGCTGATTACTTCAAGAATTTTTTTCCCCCCTTAACGATTCTCTAAGTACACTAATAGTTAAAACTATTAAAAAGTGTAACTTTACTACCAAATCCATCCATGTCTTGAGCATGTTTATGAAGGGCCTAGGCAACGTTGTTTTCCCCCTAAATACTAACCTTGCCCTATGCTAGGCCTGTCAGTACTTGCACAATAATTGGCATTTTACTACTTCAAAAATACTATAACCATAACTACGGTACTTCTGAAGCAAGATGATCAAGGGGTGGACTATGTTCAATTCTTAAATACTGGGATTTTGACTGTTTTCCCCACACAAGTAAACTTAAAAGTAGGCCTACCCAGCAAACATAACGGTACTGGGCTGATATCGGCCTGTTATGGGCTTGTTCTAGCAGTATTGTACAGTTTAAATCCAATCAATCGTACAAAACCGGAAGCGGAACGTTGTTGGCTTGATTGCGGCAATGCGGTTCCGTGTTAAAAGTAAGGAGCCAGAATTGGTCCGGTGCTGGCGCTATGCACGGCTGTTCCAGCGCAAAATAATGGCGCCCTCTGTGGTTCTAATCGCGCCAATCAAAAATCTCTGTAAAATGACGTCACCGACACGCTTCGTGGGTCGGGCCAAGCAAGTTTCATATCATGAATATTTATATCTGGGAATATTTGGAACGTCATTGGTAGATTAATCGGTCAAAGTTCAAAATGTTTCTTATTCAAAAGTTTGTTTTTTTCCCCTAATTTCCATATATGAATATCAGCTCATGAATATTAAATTACTGAAAACGGCGTCCGTCAAAACTGGTGTTCGACTGAGCTGATTATCGCGGTGTGCGGTCATGTGACAAATTTGTCACATTGAAAGGTGTTTTTCTCCAAACAAGAGGTTTTCCCCGATGTAAGGCCCACATCAACTTTGTTTTGGAGATATGGCTGCATATGTGTCCGGTTTGAAGGTAAGGCCAGCGGTAGATTTGTTGATATTTAGGTGCAAAAAGTGACATATTTTCGTTTGTGCGCGGAATGCCAAACGGTCGAGTTGGTTGTAAAGCGTGCATGGTTCGCGCGTGTGTATCACGCATTGCCCAAGCGCATGGTGCTTTAGAGACAACTCGACCGTTTGCGTGTTCATGTTTTTGTACGGGCACGCGTGCGGATATAACCCGTACCTAGGTTCGTGCATGTGTGGACGGAGATCCTCCATTGGCGTGATGCACATGTACATGACATGTCGTGTATTGTGCTACAACTTTGTTATACATGGGAAAGATTTCCATACATAAATTAAATCATCATGATCAACTAGGCCTGAATTGGAAGGTAAAAAAAAAGTTTTGTGCATGATTCAGTATAAAATTAATAAAAACAATACGAACAGGTCATGACAACAGAGAGAAAAAAATGCCCCCCCCCAAAAAAAAAATGAACATTTCATAACATTTTGATTCTGACAGTAATGAACAGGATGAAAGTAGTTATGTCGGACTAATCTTTTTTATTGTGCATGCCGCCTTTCGTGTTCGCAAAACTTATTCTGGCATGTCTGACGTTGAATTTATTTCAGGTTTTGCATATTTCTTCTGAAGAAATATGCAAAGCCTGAACGCTTAGCCAAATGTCAATCAATTTTCATGTAAACACATTAGTGCCTCAGCTTCATGGGGACATGAAACAATTGGCAATTCTAAATTGAGGAGTTTTGTTTCTGTGTGATCCTGTTCCATACAAATGCCAGAAATGGATCTCTTTTTTCTAGATCACCAACCTTCCCAATTTTTTTCAGCCATTTTAGACTTTGCACAGGCCTTATTGTGCAGTGTGCACCCCCCCCCCCCGATAAAGTAATATAAATATTGTTAAATGGTGTCATGATACATCATGTACATGTGACATGAACCACTGCTTTAGTGTTGGCGGTACATGTAGAGCTTTGAATGTATGGAAACATTTCTCCCATGCCCCACCCCCTAAAAAAAGCAATTGTATAACATGTGATCCTGTTTTCTGAAATTAAAGCATTTTGTTATGATTTTTCAGGAAGTTTGCAGTATCATTCTCCTGACAAGGGGGTTTCTCATATTTTCTGGAGCTCTGGTGAGATGGTGGTGTGATGAGCCGTTGACTCGTTGTGATGAGCCGTACAGTGGAAGTGAATCTTTCATCCCACATTTGTGCATGGAGGATCAGGATAACACAGACATGAGCATGTGTTGGGTGTATTTTTGGTATAAACTGAATGTGTGCCAAACTGTGTGATGCCATGTGCACTGCTAGATTTGAACAAACCATGCACCGCCTTGATCCGACACATTAAGAACTTCTGTTGTCTGCTTGCCAAGGAATCACTCTGGAATTTAAGCTCAAGATTCACACGTCACACATGATCACTCGCGATGGACTGGTTCTCGCTCCCATAATATCGGACATGTTTACATTTTAATGCCCATTTATGGTCATTGATTGGATCACCTCTGCACATGTGCAGTACAATTTTGTTTTTTAGAAAATATTTACATTCTGATTTCTCGTGCATGGCTATCGCAAAACTGACTCGTACATGAACCATTAACAGTAGGCAAAATGGTCATGTCTCTACTGAAACTGCATTAGTGACAACATTGTTGCCATTTTGAATGGGCTGGATCCATGCTTACATTATCATTGTGATTTTGTACATAAGGGCAGAATTGTGACCTAGTCTAATTTGTTTACACCGGTAGGAATTCTTCAAGGACTACTGCGAACGACACTCCTAAGTGCCAAAATTATGAATTGAAATACAGCTGGATATTAACTTACACTGAAAATCAACTAATTGTCGACAGTACTAAAATGCTATTATTAAATTATATATTTTTATCGGTGCTTTTTTTAAAGTAAGTAAATAGACTACTTAATGACAAGTTTTAAGTTGGCCTTCTTTTCCATACTTTAAAACAGATGAGACTTTTACGTGTATGTGGATTGCTTTTTTAGGTGTACTGTGACCAATGGGAGACCAATGGATTTCACTAAATTGGCCGCCAACTTAGATAATGAAATAAAGTATAATATAAATATTACCCTGCCAGTTTTTAAATATAATATTCAATTGGAGTCTGCCTTTGCTTGTGCCACATGCAATGATTGGCTGCAGCCTCTACTATCTCTGGGGGAATGCGGCAATCTCTATATATGCTGCCTGTGTGATGTCATGTGGCCATGGATTTCAGCAACCTTGCTGGTTACTTTTGCTTCTTGGAAGGGTTCTGGACAGAAGTGTTGTGCTGACCCAACTCTAAACTGTAACCGACTCAACCAAAAACCAACTTTGTGTTTGGTCGGGTCGGTTTGTCCGTCATTTCAGTTGAGTTGGTCAGTTTTGTGTTTGAAAATTTGCGGATCAGGTCGGATCGGGTCAATTCAAAACCCGAAATAAACGGGGAAAAAAGATGGAAACAGTTTGGAAATTAACACAGCGCGGGATTTGGATTATATCTATAATGTTTCGCATTGGTTTTGCCTATAGTGGACCCGATCCGAAGCAAAACACTACTGAACAGGGGAGGTTCTCGAAGTTTTCGAGGTTTGGATTAAGCTAATCTGGACACTTGTGGACATATGCAGGACTGCATTTGCTCGAGTTTTCCTATTAAATAGCCCGAACGGTCCTGAATCCTGGAAATTTAATACGATACCCACCCCCCCCCCCCCCACACACACACACACACAGGGAGGTAGGGTTAATGAAAAATGTTTGAATTGATAAGTGTTGCACCCGTAGTGGTTTAACTTCATGAATATTGCTGTGCAAATAGGGGCAGGATATTGTTTCTTTTATGAAATTTTTAAACAATTCCTAGCAAACTTGGAGCATTACATTTGTTCATATAATCATAAGGCCGTCTGACCTACAGGAGTCTGATGTAGAAAGCTCATCCTGCTTAATATTATTGGTGTTCGTACGAAATTATTTGTATTCTTAACATGCATGATCTGGCCGGAGTTCTGCTGAATATTTCCCCCACAAACCACCGGCCTGTGACTCTCAGCGCACGGTTTCGCTGCCGGCTGCAGTTCAGCGGGCAGGGCAGTGCAACAACGCCGTGTTAACGCCGCGCGTGCCCCGGTGGTGTGTGCGTGCGTTCACGCTCTACAGCTATTGCGCCGTGTGATGTGCGTGTATACCTCGCGGTGTTCGTGAAAAGTGGCTGTATTTTAACGGTTCTAAAAAAAAATCTACCGCTGGCCTTCGAATGAAACTTCATGAGTCATTCAAGATGGTCCTTATTTACAAGTAGTGACCATGGAATATTTGGGGAAAACTTGGTATCAATAATAAAACGGGATTTTCGTCGGGGATTTTTAACAACTTCCGAAACAAACAGCGACAGAAAACCTTACGCACGAAGCGTAATCAAACCTGATTTTTACAGGTAATTTGAACTTTATGGGCCAGCTCAATCTCCCGATGTGTGGAAACTCACTTTATCTGTCAGAATTATAGTGTGGCACCATAAGACATTGTTTGAGTCATGATTTAGGGGCAAGTTTGGGGCATGTTTTTCGTGTTTTGTTTTCGTAAAAATTTAGGACGCCATCTTGGATTTCCAAAATTGCATGACGTCATCACTTTGAAACACTGGAGTAAACAAACGCTGTGCGGACAAAATTGCTCAAGTTAATTACGTTAAGTCTATTGGATTGAAACGGCCGTGTATGAGCTCCGTGGGCTACGTAAAGAGGGCGCCCTTTAACCTAGCAACGACGTCCCATGGGCGGTACATTTCGCTGGTTGACGCGCACCGTTCCTTGTGTGTGACGCGCGTACACCAGGGGATTTGTTCCATGTACACGCAGTGGCCGCGCACCCCCAACTGTACTTCCTTTGCCGTTGAGGGGGTACTTGTGAACGGAGCGGATTACGCAAACCATAGCGGTAAAACAATGCAAAGCCTGAATCGGGCCAGTGCCGATTCTCTTACGGCCAACCATAATGGCAAGACTGTACAGAGCCTAAAACGGGCAAGTGATGGCCCTCTACGACAAACCAAATCAATGTGAATACTTGATAAATATATACACATATAAAGCATGAATTGTTTCCTGAGTTGATTATCTACTTTAAAATGATGTACTTATTTTGTAAAACAAAAACATACTGGCACTTGTCCATTCATTTTTTTAAGCAGTTACGTGCATCTGTTCAAATCACAAAACAAGTAACTTAATGTGAGGATATCCCTGACTCTGGAATCAGGGTCCAGGCAAGACCCTCAGTTTTGAGGATAAAGAACTCACAAGAGTAGAGTAGACTTGGAATCAATGCTGATTTATTTCTCCAACTCGATAAAAGGTCCAATTAAAGATGCAATAAAAGACCCTACAAAAACCAGAGTAAACAAATAAAACATACATGTTCATCATTCTGGAAAATAAATTGGCACTTTATAATTTAACATTAATATATTACCAAAGAAAAATATCATTTACTCAACTTGAGAATCTATTAAGGCTCTTACCCAGACTACAAGTCACTGGTAGAGTATTATGCAAAGAGCGGTGCAGCCCACGGGGGAAGAACTCAAGCGCCTGTAAATACTCGCTCCGCAACAGCAGTCACTCAGCGCCTAAAGCAAAGGCATACATGTACACAACGTAATTCATAGTTTATGTACATGTACATGTAATGCACACCGAAAGTACCACGCAGTGAGCTCGACAGTGCATGTGCACATGTGTACATGCACGAAAGTCCACAGCACTCATTGCCAACTTGTCAAAACTTGAACACATTAGAACAGTTTTTGCACCACGAAATAACGTGCAAGGAGTGGGCACAATCAGTAAATAACTCACCCTGCAATGGCAGGCTGGCTGAACGAGTCCTGTCGAGAAAATATAGCTCGAACAGTAAGCTGCTTGTGAAACTCCGGAGACTTTCTAGAGCGACAATTGTGAGATCTGTGCTCCACGCCAAGGCGATAACAGCAAAAAGGCCGCACAAATGCATTGCTGCGCCAGCGCGCGTATCAGACCACATGGGCTGTTTCGTCATTCCGGTTACATCCCCCTCTGAATAACTACGAAGTCAGCTTACATTAAGTAGTTTTCTAAATAATGTCGACGGCAAATCATATGAATTCAAAGAATAAACCAACCTATATAATAAATCCAAATATTCACGGTGTCTGTTTCATTTCACGGGGTACCAGTACCGTAAGAAGAGAAGAGCCGCAGAGGAATCACTACCACGGGCTATTAGCCTGGAACAGCAGGAAAAGTGCATGTCCCTCGTTCTAAATAAATAGTCTTTCTTCAAGTCGCAAACCCAGCTCCCCACATTAACTTCGGTATTAAAATGGCCATATTTAAGTGGACGACATCATTTTGTTTAACAAGTTAAACACCAAAGGCACTTTGCTGAAAATGTTACCATTTAACCTATAGTCACCATTAAGACTGAAAGATTCAGTATTCTACATAAAATAAGAAAGCCTCATAATTTCGTAATTTTTCTCGCACTGCGTGAAGCAACTTTTATGTAATTGAGCTGTATCTATGATGAGAAATACATTTTGTATGAAGAATATTGGATGGGGAATGCAATAAACGTGTTGTGTGTTTTGAAATATAATGTGTAAATATTGTTAATTTCTTTTGGACTAACCATTTCTCCCTTGTATCACATGCAACATGTACCGGACAAGTCAGTAATGGGCCAATTCTGGAAGTAAAGCCGAAACAGAACTGATCTACTTCTGGCCCTGTTTTCCTATCATACTGGCAGAGTTCTGGATCAATGCTGGCTCAGTACTGGACCGATTCCTGCATCATTCCGGCCCAGAATTAGTGCAGTAATGATTTTCTTTTGGTTCGGTTATTGCATCATGCACTGGTCCGGTTCAGCGCCGCTGTGCAAGCTTTACCCGGGCCAATTTGAAACGCCAGCATTGGGCCGGTACAAGTCAAACAAAACTGGCCCATTTCTGGAACTTTGTTGGCCCAGATCAATGCCGTCTCAGTACTGGACCGATTATGGCCTATGTATCGGCGCATAATCGGTCCAGTACAAGTTTTATTCTTGTATACAATGAACTGGCCCAGTTCCGCGCCGCTGTCCAAGCATTAACCCTATAGGGGCCGTGTTATTTTGACCATCTCTCAGCCGGGGGGGGGGGGATTCCGCACCCCCCCCCTAAGATCTCGGCCATCGAGTACCGAAAAATTTTGAAACTCAGCACATGCATAGAGCAACTCTTCCTCAACATGCCCAAGAAATTTCATGAATATAAGTCAAACGGTTTAGGAATTATGGCTAATTAATTATTCATATGTATGAATGGCAATTCTGCTCGGTGTACACGACGTATATGGGAAAATTCAGTTTTCAGGGCGCGTAGCGCCGGAAAATTTTCGCTACGTGCCAACCCGTGGTCCGATTTTTATGTTTTTGGTATCAAAAGATGCGCAAAGCTCGAGGCTAAAAAGTCATAACAGCTCGGGTCGCGAAATTTTGTTTTTAAAGGCTATCGCTAAAAATGTTGAGGGGGGGGGCGGATTCCGCCCCCCCCCCGGCCCCTTTAGGGTTAAAAGGGCCAATGGCCAGCCAATTCAAAACGCCAGCATTGGGCCAGTACAGGTCAAACAGAACTGGCCCTTTTCTGGAACTATGCTGGCCCAGTTCTGGATCAATGCCGTCTCACTGGACCGATCATGCATTAAACATTCGCCCAGAATCAGTCCAGTACAGGTTTTATTCTGGTATCATGTAGTGGCCCAGTTCCGCGCCGCTGTGCAAGCCTTAAACGGGCCAATGGCCAGCCAGTTCAAAATTCCATCATTGGGGCAGTACAGGTCAAACAGAACTGGCCCTTTTCTGGTACATTTTGTTCGGGTACATTCTGGTACATCTGGTACATTTGATAGACACATAACCGATTCACCTGAACAGCCCGTCGCATGATAATGAATGGCGCGGTGAGAATGAAATAGTTTCGTATACGTTACGACTTGACAACAACAACGCAGCCCTGAGATAAAGGTTATTCGCCTCTTGAGGAAACGCAATCTTTGTGCGTCGCGTTTTCACGAAGTGGCGAATCAGGGATACGCCGCTTCGTGAAAACGCAAATTCCAGAGGGCAACGGATTTGCCACAATATGCAATTAGCGTAGCTAATTAATTAAACATTTTCTTGACACGGTCTTAAAACTTTGCAGCAAGGTTAAGGACACAGAGTTAAGTCAAAATTGCACAAAAACCGAAATTACCCAACCCCCCCCCCAAAAAAAAAAGAAATGGGTTTTTCGATGGATTCGCCACTTCGTGAAAACGCTGACGAATTTAGTAAAAAGTTCACACTACGGAAATCTTGTCACCATGCTATAAAATAGCAAGACTCGGTAATTAATTTTTATTTTCACCTTTGCCTAGTTCGACTTAGTTGAACAGCCGGTGGAATAGCCGTTTACTGCACACAAACGTCTGTGTTAAGCGCGTAGATACGCCGATTATTCATTATGCAAAACAAAACTAGACCTCTAGATTCAAATCACACAGTGGGCGCCCTCTATCTAGTCGTCCGTAATCCTTTGTTGTTTTTAACAGCTCAACCGAATTGACCATTCAACAGCTTTGTCCACATGTTCCATTCTAAAATTCTAAAGTCTATTCTGATTGGCTTGCGCGCGGGTTCGCATTAAAGTTGCATGCTGGGAAATATCAGAAGTTTGTAATATTAAGGTTCTGCACACTCGAATTTCTAGCCTAGACTTGAAAACGGAAATAGAACTATGATTGTATTCAATGCATGTAAATGGTGTACATATGCATGCTTATCAAAGCACTTTATGACATATACTTCTTGCACGTTCAGGCGATGCCAGAGGCGCATCATGCGAAGGAGGGCTGGGGGCTGGCTTTTTAAAGGAAAAAAAAGATCATCAGCACCTCACATCACTACGCACTTCTTTTGCACTTCAACTATACAAATTGAACATTGTCCGCAATGAACGGAGGCCACGTTAAAGCTGCTGCACACTTGTTCATTCTATTGCAGCAAAATAACCGGAGTAATCTGTCAGCAAACAGGTTGTATTGGCATGCCTCGTAACAGGTGCAACGCAAGTAATCTTTCAGTGTTCTAGTATTTCTGGAATAAACCTCCAAACCAAAACAGGCAACCGATATACTTCGTACTTTTTTCCGGGAGGAACTTAATAGCTGTAGTGCGCTGAAAGTTTCTGTATGGGTTTTAACATGAATAATCAGTTGACTTATGGTCAAAAATCAACTTTCGTATGCAATATTGGGTACATTCTTTGAAAACTTCAGGTATTATTAAAGAAATACTTTAAAACCCAAATCCATTTTTTTCTACCCCAGATATTGTTTTCGGGCGGTGGGGGGGGGGGGGGGGAGTTGGCCAAAATGAAAAATGTAAATACAATTGAATACCGATTTTACTCTGACCTTTTTGTGGGCGGGGCGTCCATTTGGAAAAAAAAATAGCAAAATAAGCCCCAACACTTTTGCAGCAGATACAAAACTTAAATTACGGATTACATGCAGAAACACAATTTTTGATGAACTTTTTTAAATGGGCTTTTTTTTTAAACGGACAACGATAACATATTCAAATCTCCCACGTTAGGCGACCCGTCGCCTGATGTAAGCCCAGTTTACGGACAGCCAGATCGTATTTCCCCGTTTTTATTTGCTGAGCTAAACATCACAATGTTATCATTGCTCGCGTCACTTTCCATTAGGTTTTAATAAGGCAACTGTGCAGGTAAGCAACTTAGTAAATTGAAGCTCATTTATACTTATCTGGAGACAAGGTAAATGCGCGCAATGTTTGGGTACAATATAGTAGCCATTTTGGATCGTTATATGTCCTCATGATTATTCAGTCACTTATATGCTGAAGAAAATGTTTAATTAAGGGTGTGTAAGTAGAATCACCAAATTAAACTTTTCAGAAAATAAATATAACAATATACACAAATATGTGAATAAATATTTTATAAGGCAGAGATAAACAGTTTATGCAAATTAGGTTTATTTGGGTCAAAATTAAGGGTGGCATCCACCTAAATGTTCTTCTCCATCCTTTGACTGGTTGATCTGACATGGTTGTCAGCTATTAACAAAATATGCTGTACAAAGTGTAACCTTCCACTTTGGCTGGTCCACTATAACGTTTTGAACGGTATTACGCGTAGAGAATTCGCATCCTGGACGTTAATTAGCCGTAGTCGTACACGTATGTTTCAGTCCAATAGACTGTGCGTGCATTTAGTTGTCTTTTCACGCATGCGCAATGGTTTCCTCCGCGTCGTCGGCTTGCAAACAGCGGTAGCAGACGACGTACTGAACGAATGTCTGGTTTTTACGTCTTAAAATGTATCCTTCTCAAACGCACTTAAAAGATGATTCAAACAAAAAATTATCAGTAGACCAAGTGAAGAAAGATATAAATTGTCTCTACAGTGTGGTAACGACGCTAAAAACCTTTTGAAATATTAACAAAAACAATAATTATTGACAAAAAACGTACAAAATGAAAAGAAAAAACATCGTTCGCTTTTGAGTTTGGTTTACAAATTTGGACAATTTGCCGGGTTTATCTTAGATCAGCCGTAGTACAATCGGAAGGGATGATAGATTATTTTCATTTTACAGGTGATTTGATGTAAGAAGGAAACCTGTAGCTTATAAAAATCGTCATTTTTCGAGTAAACCCATTTTGAAAGCTTCGTGCACAAATACACTGGTCCCAGTGCCCTCTGTGATTGTACTTAACTGCATTTCAGGGCCGGGAACCAGTCAGTTGTAAATCGTTTCAGTTAAATGTATACATTTCCAACGCGTCGAAAGATTACAAATGGAGCGCCACGGCGCGTGGCGCGTGATGGCTAGCCATGTTTACGGGCCAGATTCCAGGATCTGTGTACAGGTACGTCCACACTAACGTTACATTCGACGAAAAAAAACGTGTAACGTGAGACTTTACTTTTCTCATTGAAACGATTTCCGACTTAAATGATATTTATACATCGCACTTTCCGTGGCATCCTTTACCTTGTTTCAGTGAAGACAAGTTTACAAGTACTCGGCAAAACTGAAAAATTATCCCCTAAATCGTTGCCTGTTTGAATTTGTGACCCAATACTTTCGTACTACACGACACAGAAAAACAAAAAAAAATGCATCAAATACTCTCTGTTTTTTAGCGCTAAGGTTTGCAAAATAGACTTTGATTGCCTTAAATTCCTGTCCACGTGGAAAGAAAAAAATATCAAAGTACTTCGAGCGTGATGTTGACCGATACTTCAGTGGGTCAAACTGCGACTGCAGGCATCCATGTTTGCTGATTATCAGTATTGCATATTTTGAGTGCGCATGCGCGCAAACTAAATGAGCGGCTGAAACATACGTGCGTAATGCAATGAAGACGTCGTCCAGCCCAGCTGAGCTAAACGTGTATCGTACATTGAATGGAAATGGCTTGAAATATGTATGCGTATGTCCGCCGCGTCCGGTGTAAGCAACCGGGTTTAGTTTCCGTCTTTTCCCGGGAACGGTAACGTTTATAAGACATGAGGTTAGTTTCCTTTCAATCAGACCTTTGAAATAGGATAAGAAAACAATATCAAAACATACAGTTTCGGTTATTTCAGGATGTAATAATCCTTTAATGCCATGCATTACCACTCTTACTCGCATTTTTGCTAAACTACTGAAGTACTAAGGAACATCAGTTTGTTAAACAAAAACGGAATCAATTTATTCCAGGTTAGTAGGTACAATAATATCCTTCAGTAAAGCTCTGAAAATCATATTTCTGGCTATACTTAACCGATGCGATTATCGCTGTTAAAAACTTACACAAGCTATGCATTGGATATACATTATGCTAAATACATGTATGCACATATTTAGTCTATATCTAATCGATATACAACACAGGATGAGTAAAAACAAAAATGAAACCCAAATGTCGCAACTATTGTTTTAGTATACAGTTGTGCACGTAGCAATTTTAAAAATTGAGGATACGGAACCCAAATTAATACGCTTACTTTTATTACAAAAATAATTCAAAACACTCAAGTACATTATTTTAAACACAACACCTTTTTGAAGTTCTCTCCGTGATCACAAAGAAAACGTGCGTTCTTTCAGCAAAACGAAAACAATTCACCAACATCTCAATGTCATGTGTGATATGCTATACAGTGTGGTCCAATAAACAGGAACGGCATACTTCCACTACCTTGAGACTCAAACCACCTGAACCAGTCGATGGTGAATCCTTTAAAAAAAACTATGATACTAATATATCTCGATTCAATCCAGTGTGTTTTTTTTTCTTTCTGCAGAGCTTACGTTATGAATGACGCACACTTCTTTAATGTGAGTGTTATTACCTAAACACCCGTCTATCAATGCTCGATGCTTGATATTTAGACTCCCAACAATACAGTGTTGTGGGTCCAAGGAGAAGTCGAGGTGACTCAAGTTGTGCAGTTGTGCAGGTGCAGTATAGATACAAGTGCATGTAAAAACATCCTCACTTCTTAGAGTTGCTGGGATTCTTCATTATAAAAAAAAATAAAACAATGAATGTCCTGTAAAAGAGATGTCATAACATTGGGAAACTCGCATTAAGCACAGTTACCTTTCATTGATATAAGTAATAATAAAATATAATTTCTAAACGCCAATATACACATAGACTTAACCCCGACAAAGAAATAAATTGAATATATTTTAGCACAAATATTAGGTTCTACTTTAGTTGTCATGATAAGTCTATGATAAAAAACATATTAAATTGGGCTGGAAAAGGTGATAAAGCTAGCCCTTAATTAAAAAAAATACAAAAATAGCTTGTGTCGTAATAGAAATTTTGTTTTAATATGTTTAACTAAGTAATTTTCAAGATGTAGAGCCTACAAATATTAAGTGGTGTACGCATCTATTTGGACCAAGAACCTCTGAAAACAAGATTAGACAAGTCATCGTGAGGGTCGCTGGCTCCATTTGATCCAAACTAATTAACATTTAAATGTTCCTTCACCCTTGCACACAACTTGACCTCATAACGTCCATGACTTTTAAGAACGTACCGTCACTGAATTCAATAGGGGATAGATCACTTCCTCTGCGCAGTCACTTTCTTAAAAACAGTGCATATTAATGTGGCATTTACCACCCTGATGTGTACAAACCACTGATCTCTACTATAATAGCTATCGCATCATAGAGATCAGGGACATGTAACATCTGATGGGTCATTGTAATCCCAAAGTTTATTCACCTAGCCTGGCCAGAGCCTCATAAGGTCATATCTATCGCGGCTTGCAAGGCTTGTTAGCATTCCAAAGGCAACTTATGGGCTGTATAGGTTTGTGAAATGTTGAATGATGCAGTCTTGGCATCTGAGCTGTAACCCTATACATGTATGTTTTAACTGGGTGTGCAGACCATAAATAGGCCAAACTTTGCCTACGCCAGCCAGTCACAATTTGTATGCATCTCAACATTTGTGCTATTAGAGCATTTTGTTTGCCATATACTCAAGGGCATGTAAAAAAAAATAACACACACACACGCACACACAAAAATACCCAAGACACAAAAAAACAACGCAAAACAAAACAGAATGGAAGCCTTCATTAGGATTACGATGTTGCATTTCTGTGAAACTTGGCTGAAAGTGGCAATAAACTTGTTCTATTTTGCAATGGAGAGTAAATAGGCATCATTGTGTTTAATAGCAACGGGCTGCACTACTTCTTTTAGGGTTGATCATCTTTGGATTGAATTTCTCCTAAAATTCATGAGATTAACCACGAGCAGAAAAAAATGTGATGAAATCAGCTTTAATTTGATGGGTATCTAAAACACATTGCAGGATTTTTTCCCCCTTATTTCAAGAAGTGGAAGTACTTATCACTGACATCTAACTTAAACTGATAGGCAGTCAGTTATATGCTGGTCTTCAACCTGTAGGCGTAGCCAGCGGTGGGTAAGGGGGTATTTAATAAAACACTTCCATTTTCCATTCAAATCCCTTTTTTCCACCAGCACTTTCCGTTACGGGTGCCATTTTGTGCATTTTGCGCATGTAAAGCCCTGAAAAGCACCAAATATTATTAGTGTAGTGTGTATATAATTTTAGGTTTGGAATAGCGCCCCAATCGACAAATGGTAAGAGCCCCCCCCCCCAAAAAAAAAAAAAAAAAAAAAAAAACACTATTTGATTTAATGGATGCCAGGTGTCTGAATAAAAACCTGTCAACATTTCAGTACGGATGTGCAAGTGCCCTTTTCCAGAATTGTGAAATTTCAGAAATGACCCTCCTACGTCCCTGCAGACCCAGGCTTAGTGAGGGGGATAGTAATTAGATCGGGTGATTGTACGTGGCTAGGCTTGGTAAACTGCCACAGGGAGTGATAGTTTGTATGAATAACTGAAGTAGTAGAAGCACAGTGGACTTCGTAGTTATACTAGAAACCCGGTAAAACTATTTCTTTTAACGTGAACGGTATTTACGTTGAATATTAATGTCACTCATTGGAGGATTTTAAAGCTGGTCCCAGACGAATTTGGTCTGAGGGTCCTATAACTTAGTCATTAATTCGAGTCGAGTTGTTGGTAAAGGTGGAGGCTGAAGCAAGTCTAATTTCACAAGTGACAGAAATTGTCTGTAAGTCAGTCAGTCAATCAATCAGTGAAAAAGATGCACAGGACCCTCTGGGACCAGCAACCGGTGACTTGAAGGAAGTATTCAGCAACGCACATTACACATCACTTGAAATAAGTGGCTTCTGTTCCTCGTTAGTTGTGTTAGCCTCCATCTCAAGCCGTGATCTCGGGACCCGTCTCCTGTAAGTTCACAAAATATGGAACATAATATGCTTACCGGTTGTACAGATTGAGTAAAAGTGAAGGAAAAGTAAAATGATTTTTTTAGAAGAAAGGTTTGCAAGATCTATTAAGCTCAAGTAATAAACTTAGTAATAGTAATATGATCATTCAAATCACTCATGAACTTTTCCAGTATTCTGTTATGGAATATTAAACACAATCACAGTTTCATGACACGGATCACAATAAAGGTAAGTGATATTTCAGCAAAGCGAAGACAATTACCATGTAAAGCAAAATCAGAACACTCTCATAGCCATGATAATTGGCCCAATCTCTATTTAAAACCGCCTGATTCCACCATAAATCAAGAAGCTTTGTTTATAGTGTCAAGAGTTTATAGTCTCGCACTGCCTTCTACTGCCGGCTACCCGGAGACTCACGGAATTATTCTGATATCGTTTTCATTATTCGACATGGTGTCATTTTACTGAAATACTACGCACCTGAAACACGATCCGTGGACAAACGTTTTAAACTGTGAATGTGTTGAAAAATCCTTAATTTGAAAGGTATACATTTGTTTTTTTTTTGTTTTACGGGAAGAACGCTTATTAATTAGGTTTTCTCATTTTAGATCTTGAAGTGGCTATGCAAAACTTTCATTCAAAATAATTTGGGGAGGGGCCAAAAAAAAATGCCCTCCAATACCCCGTAGCGCCGCCACTGCCAGTCAAAATACTTTTAGATTTAAATATATCTGACAAAGGAGACCAATACAGCCTCACTTTATTGTAACGTTGGTATCATCAAAAGGGACCACAGAGGTTGCACTTGGACCCTAATTACATATTTTTGCCTCAAAATATTCCAATGACAAGTTATTTATTTTTTTTAATTTCTCAGTTAACTTGAGGAGTATTAAGTCTTAAGTAACTTAATAAATAATAATGTACATAGCGACTCAATCAAGACTTAATCGTTCATTAGCCAGTCGTTCATATATGTTGTGTGGACTACAGCGTGCATTCTTGACATTTAATCCAAAAATAGGGATATCTCTATTATGACAGGAAATAGAGATACCTGTATTTATAATAGAGATATTTCTATTAATTTAAAACATAGCTCTATTAGCAATAGAGATATCTCATTTACTAATAGAGATATCTCTATTAGCAATACAGAAATTTGTATTAATAATAGAGATATCTCTATTAATTGAGGAAATATATATCTCTATTATTAATAGAAATGTATCTATTGCTAATATAGATATCTCTATTTTGGATTTTAATGTCAAGAATGCACTCCATATTTAACTATGCGGCAATGAGGGCGCTAATTTTATTACAGTGTACTCACCCTTTGCCACAGCGATACTCCCACGCGCCAAACAGAGTCACCACGATCATGACAAAGACAAAGAGGCCAGCAATGAAGGTAGTCGCGTAACCAAATCCATAGGCTTCCGTCAGAGCACTCCCGACCATGGGCCCTACAAAAGACCTGTCCAATATAATGAGAAACTTTTGCATGTGAAAGGGAAAAGTACATCGGAGTATGTATAGCTTCAGGTACGGCAGCAACATTACAATTATCATCGACAGTATCAGCTACAGCGACAGTAAAAAGCAGCAACAGTATCAGTTAGTAAATCAACAGGGAAGTCGCTATGAGCAGCAACCACCACAACAACAACATTAACAGAAAAAAAGGGGGCAGCAGCATTAGGATTATCCGGATTATCTGAAGAAAACAATCAACAACCGTACCCGAATGCAAATCCACCCATCCAGAGGCCAGATAGTACAGACGTCAACCCGATGTCGATAGGAATACCATACCATCTGTTGAAGTAAATTAATTACAAACTACCTCGATAAGATTACCTTGCATATTCACAAATGCTCGGTATGTATTTAAGAAATCCGACCCCAAACAATTTGGAGGTTCGACCTTCGGCCTGCCTAATTTCGATTTTGTTTGTCTCTCCAAAATCACATTGTCTTCAAAGTTTTCACTCTGAAATTCGTCCCCAGTTTTCCATTAAATTTAGCTGCTGTCGTGTCATATGACTGGACGTTGTGACGATTTGTTTACTGGATATGTTTTTTTTTTCTGATGACATTTACTTCCGGGCTTGCATCCCACAAAATCTGTTATTATATCAAATACACCACGCGTACTTACGTCAGCAGCAAGACATATATACACCATGCATGCTATTCTAGTGAAAGCACGGATACCCTATTAAAGAGGTTGTGGAATGCTCGAAGACATTTCCGTCATTTTTGGGGTATATGTAGCCTAAGGTGTGATGAAATAAAAACGACTATTGTTTCTGTCATGAAATGAGTACAAAGGGTACTTTTGAGAGCTATTTTTCAGGTCCTGTTTCGACCCGAACGTGCAATTTGTGTAAAAGTCGTCGTTGCGGGCAGCCAACAAAACACAGCAAATCGTGCCGTAATAAACAGGACTCGTTTATGCTAGTCTGCTCCGGGAGTCCTGTTTATTACGGCACGATTTACTGTGTTTTGTTTGCTGCCCGCAACGACGACTTTTACACAAATTGCACGTTCGGGTCGAAACGGGCATGACAGGACTTGAAAAATAGCTCTCAAAAGTACCTTTGGCACTCATTTTATGACAGAAACAATAGTCGTTTTTATTTCATCACACCTTAGGCTACAAATACCCGAAAAATGACGGAAATGTCTTCGAGCATTCCACAACCTCTTTAAACTTCTGTAACGAATATCATGCACCAAATGCGGGCGCTATCTTAAAACTGCGCGAGTGTTTTCATTACAAGTATCACGTGTATATAAGTTTTTTTCCCCCTACAATCCAGAATTATAAGACTGAAAATTATTTCATGAGAGAGGTACATGGAGGACGGTGACTTCATTCTAACAGCCAATAGACTATCCACGTTTATAGAGATCAGTTGGACTTACGCTGCAGAGCCGAACATGTCAACGAACGTCGGCACAACGACCAAACTGGTCATTGCGGGGCCAGTGAGGAAAACCAGGATAGCAAGCAGCTTGGTGCTGTAGAATAAAAAACATCTTTGGTTAAAGTTTGGAGGAAAAACGCGAAATGTGTCTTCGGAGTCCCTTCATATCATGCCCAGGTATGGATTACAGCTATGTTGCCATTTTTGAACTGATCAATTAGATGTTTTGTTCATAATTATTTATACATATTGAGTAAATGTGCGATTCGGTTATGGAACGTTTCCCTCTAAGTTAATTGTGAAAGATAATAAAAGCAGTATGTAACGTTTTTTTTTTCTTAGAAAGGCGCTGTTGGGTTTGTTTAAACTTTTATATATTCACCTAAATTTACGAAAATCGAATAGCCCCTCTTGGAGTACCCTCCATAATTTCTAAAGGCTAAAGGAGATGCCGTAACTACTGATTAAACTTACGAGGGTATGTTCAGCAGTGGCGACGGTCCGAGTAATAGGAAGAAAACTGCGCTGGCAAATGCTCCGATGACAATCATAATTCGTGTGGCTTTCTGAAACCCAAACAATCAACTTTTTCTCGAGGACCAAAATAAAATTAAACGAGTTCGGTACCTTTGTCTGAATGAAGATTGGTTTGTAATTGTAGGCTACTGCATGTTAATATGTTAACTTACTTTCGTATACAGTGTATACTGCTTGTGCATACCTACGTTTTGTATCGCGCTAATTATGGAATTACGTCTGTAAACTTTGTAGAAACATGACTGTGATTTTGAGTTTTGGCTTTGTTGTGTTTATTTTAGAATTGTAACTTATAATTATTACGTTTTCCTAACATTTATCATCTATCCTTGCCGTTAAATTTGAATTAAAGTTAATGACGTCACATTCCAAAGGGAAAGAGCCAACTGTAAATTGACCATCTCTGAGAGAGGTTATGAGCATAGGACGCCCCCACATCTATGTATGCCCCCACATCTATGTATGCCCGCCCTTGCGCTACGTACCTTTGCGTCTGCAACAGTTCCCCAAACCACGCCGAAAATCCCGCCAACCGTACCGAAACCAAGAAAGAGTAAGCTGATCTGCAACACTGTGAAATCAAGCTGTAGAGAAAATGAAAAATGGCGTGAATTACCAAAACTAAAAAATAAAAATGTGTCAACGGTAAGAAAGCTGCTAAGTGCACTAAATAATGATGCATTAACATACCCACTCGTCCAAGTGGTTATGTTAATTAAAGCATTATTTATACATGTATATTGTATAAAATGCATATCGATTTATAAAACGATGACATGTAAGACATCAGTTGCTATTATGCATATGCGTCATGCATGCTCGTGCAATGTGGTTACCATCGGAACGTACCTCTTTCAAATGAATCGACACAGTTGGGTCGATTGATGCTGAGGCTATTGCTGCCACAAAAACAGCCAGCCAGCACACCCAAATGCCCGGTATGCTCAAAACTCGAGCCATTGGACCAGATTCCTTTTTCTTTGTTCCTGACGAAACAAGGAAAAGAAATATAGAACTTATTTTAAACTGTCAATTTCAGTGAATTTCGGCCTATCCAAGTTCTTATACGAAAATGTTTGGTCGCACTCACTTTTTGAAAGAGGTTTATCAAATTGGGGCGAAACCATTGGATTTTGGGTGAACTTACCCTGCTGAGGCAACACGAAATAATTGACACCATCGATTACTAGAACGAACCCGCCCAGAACAAAGAACGGAAGCCTGAAGCCGCCAGCCTAGAACCAAAAAGAAAAGGGGAAAAAATGCATGTGTCTCCAGCAATGTATTTATTTTAGATCGTCTGAGACACAATAGCTCAACCAGACCAACAGGTGTTTCATAATTGCATTACAGATAACGGGTGCCTCATTGACCTTATATTGCTGGACGATAAACTAAAATACATCTGAGCGATTTAGCGCTGTAATAATTAAACAGTATACATGTAAATGTTTCCTTTACATAACAACCTTTATTGTTAACACTGTAGCAGTTCATTTAATCGAGTCAATAACCGAGATCTGCTTTTTATCTTTTGTAGCCTGGAAATGGCGTCCCATGAAAAAAAAATATATCAATATTTAAATGAAAACAAAATAATCGACTCAAGGGTTTGCCCACCTCCGATTTTGATTTTTAATAAGGAGCGTTGTACTTACGTCATAAAGCAGACCACCAATCGCTGGTCCGATTGCATATGACAACGTTGATGTCATCTCGACCAAGCTCTGTTTGGAAACATGTTTACAGACATGTGAATAATTCAGCGACGTCACACCAATCTTATAAAATGATCTAACACTGATCTTACACTACATGTTCAATCTGATCTCACACTTAATCTGTCGCCGTGATTTAACTGATTTAGTCACACCAATCTCATACACTAAACCAACTCCGATGTTGCACGGATCACACACCAACGCTATACCGATTTCAAACGCATATAACACCGACAACACACCCATTTTTTTAAACACCGGCAATCGAGGACCCCCTATTGTCCCTAATCCTCATTCCTTTATTTTTTTTTACAACCTTTTAGCATCAGATCTCATTGTTATGTACACGAATTTTAATCGTTGACTATCGGTCAAAAGTGGACCCTTTGTCCCTAGTCCACTTTTGCCGGGGTTTACAAACACACCCATTCGTGAATTTCTATACTCTCGAGGACAATGCTTTGTGTTCCCTTTGCCCATGTAATATCACTCTCCATGCATGTTCTTCATTTGTGTCTATCCTCGATCGTGAAGCCATACAAAAGCACGCGTGTCACATCACCCATACTGAAAATATGTGTATCCTTGTGGAGTCATTTCTTTGTTCTCAGGTACTAAAGTTTTCGAGTTTGAAAGCGTACTTTCAAAATGCTCTTATTTAAACCAGAATTAATTTTCTGGGCTGAAATTAGGACTAAATAATCCTTACATAAAATACTTCAATTTGCGACGCATCAACACACCTTGGAAATTCCTTGTTTTTGAGTAAAATCCATAAATCATTTGTGATAACCCTGTGGAGAGGTTTTCACATATAGAAATTGCTCTGTGCAGACGTATACAATATTGTGTTACCTATTGTGCAGATGTCCTCAGAGGGTACCGTGTACCAGATCAACCTCACTCACCGTGCCCACACATCTCGTCTTACGCATCTCATTTATACCACACACACACACACACAGACAGTCGTGTTTTTTCTATACTCATTAAGGACCTGTCCCTTTTTTTCTTTGTTCCCCTTTTTTTCACACTATTTTTTTCTTGACAGCTCCCATTGGGTTTGTTCATGAAATTATCCCGAGGACTAGTGCCCAGGTCCTCGATCGGGCAGCGTTAAGCCTATTGTTATCGCACACACCCCGTCGTCCCATGTCCTCAGTCGTATCCGATAACCTGCATCCAAGTGAGTATTTAACAGCAATCGTTGACACCCTTTTGTCCCGCTTTTTTCTTTACTTACTTTTTAGGAAGACCTTCATATGTTTTGTAAAGGATCGTCAATTGTGGACCTTCGGGAATTGTGGACCCTTTTGTCCTCTTTTTCAACGTCCCCTCTTGAATGCAGAAGCAAACTTAAAAACACAGTATTGTGGGGACAGCAGAAAGTGCCCACAAGTCGGTCCTAGTTTGCTCAACAATACAATAAAAACTTCCCCATGTCGCGGTGTAGGCCAGGGCACATGGACACTCGGTGTTAGACTGGTGTGAGATTTGATTTCGCACTCATGTCACATTTACCTTACACTAGTCACTCAATCTGAGTTTGTCAATTGTCACACCGTTTTTACCCTCATCTAGCACCACATCACACAGCCTTACATTGTTGTAGAGAAGACATTTGTTATTTTCTTTTGCTCTCCTTAGTTCCTAGTTCTATTGGAATTTCAAACTCCATGGCGTTTCCCTTACGGGGAAGATATTATTTCTAAAGCCTTCATTATATTGTTCATAGTTTTATAGTGTTTTCTATCCCCATAAGGAACAATGTACATGTACTACTAGTCACACACAGATCTGACCATTTTTTTTCCAATGAAATGATTTACCACTGCCGTGCCGACGTTGTCAGGAAAAGAAAGTGACACTATGGCTGATGACGCAGTAAATGTGGCCGACGAGCCTAACCCCTCCAAGAGCCGAATAACGAAGCTGAACACGGTGAAAGTTTCGTTTGTCGGCATGTCAGCAAGAAATCTGTAAACCAAAGTAGCCATAGATGATACAATTCGCAAGAAAGGGCGCCCAAGATGTTGTAACTATTATGGTGTCAATATTTTGAAGAGCATTACTGAAACACAAACACCCACATGCAGCTTCAATGGGTTCTTTTTGTTGTTAGCGCGAAACGCCAAAACGCTTATCTTTGATGGAAGAGGTTGATAGAAAATGTATGGGTGGTGTAACAATGGCCCGATCCTTTAACCCTAAAAGGGCTGGGGCGGAATTCCCCCCCCCCCTCCCTTTTTTTCCGCGATAGCCTTGAATTTTTTTTTTTCGCGACACGAGCTGTTATGACTTTTTAGCCTCGAGCCTTGCGCATCTAGTGATAAGGCCAAAAAAAAAAGTCTCCGGTTTCTGGTATGAAGCTTGCCCAAAAAGTGGTGCGGCGACGCGGCTTTTTTTTTCTGACTTTTTTGCTTCAAATGCCGTGTGATGACTACAAATGGTGCGCGACTAAACTTAGTACAAATAGGCCTATATGGGATTGGGAGTCCAGAGAGGCCACATAAAGCTTATTCTCGACCATAACTCCATCTAAAAACACGTTAAAATTGTGCAGCAGCAGAATTCCAGTCAAACCAGTGAGTTCGGCGGTTTTGAGACATCATCTTTCATTGAAAAAAAAAACTTTTTCATTTTGCCGACGCGCATGGCTACAGCGACGCGCGCGCATACCAGAAACCGGAGACTTTTTTTTTTTGGCCTAACGGATGAAACTGAACTTTCCCATATGTACATGTACACATCGTGTACACAGAGCACAACTACCATTCGTACATATGAATAATTAATTAGCCATAATTCCAA
The DNA here is from genome assembly GCF_015706575.1 of Patiria miniata. Classification (NCBI taxonomy): domain Eukaryota; kingdom Metazoa; phylum Echinodermata; class Asteroidea; order Valvatida; family Asterinidae; genus Patiria; species Patiria miniata. Next base: position 474,268 of record NW_024037057.1, read on the forward strand.
AACCATTTGACATACCCTATGAGTTTCAATTTTTTCGTCATTCGATGGCCGAGATCAGAAGGGGGGGGGGGGGGGGGGGGAATCCCCTTCCCGGCTGAGAGATGGTCGAAATCCCCGGTCCCTTTAGGGTTAAGCCACGCCCATTACCCTTGCTGGCTACCACACGTGCACCCACCGAACGCCACATAGCTGAGGGCGTCATACGCGATCACGCATGTCGGATTTTTGTTCAAGGCATTGGCAAAAGTACCATTGTGCAGGGCTTAGGAGATCGGTCTATTATTGAAAGAGGGAAATTACATTTTGTACTAATCTAGCAACAAAAAAAACACAAAAAGACGCGATAAATTTCTTGATGGAACACATTTTGCGCAACGTTATACTTCTCTTAAAACTCTTTAGCCCCCACCAAAATGCCCTGGCATATAGCAAATTAAAACTGAAATAGAAAAGATTACATGAGACACAAATAGGTGCACTTTCAAGGATTGTATTAGAACGAGTATACTGCATGGACCTTCGACCAAGAGATTGCTCACCCAAACAAGACATTGCATCCACCTGTGACAAACGCTCCTGCCAGAAATACAAACCGAGCGCCAAGAACAGGAATCTAAGAAAGAAAAATAACAAAACAAAGTAGGCTCGTTTGTGCCAAACAAAAAAAAATTCGAAAAATATAAACAGTGATTGAATATTTTGGTTAAAGCTAATTAAGTAGCTGACAGGTCACAACATTCATATTGTAGCCTAAATGGAAAACCGTTATTATTCAGTAATGGCTTCTCAGAGGAAACTGGTTGAATGCATGTGGTCAGAAGATGACGCTTTACATCCTGGTATTATTGACACAATTCATCTGCACAGCACTGCACTGCAACGGTACCACTCCAGTTTAAACGTACGTTGAACTCTAATCCTCAAGGGTCATTTAAATTATGCAGAATCTTGTTGAACTGAGCAATATTTTAATCAATAACATGTACATTCAGCGTGAGCTGCGCTGCATAAAGAAAAGGAGTGGAAGAACCCCTTTTGACGATTAAAAAAAAAAATATTTGTCATGATGAAAACCTACAATTTTGCCCCAGATCACTGATCCAATTCCTGAAGAGAAGGCGAACGAGGTGAACACCAGTCCAATTAAAGTCTGTGACATCCCTTTCGCCTTTGCCTGTTAAAGGTAAAACGAAAAAAAAAATACATTAATAATAATTAAAGGCAGGTTTTCTTTGGGATTTCAGGACAAAATTTCGGGGATCTCGAAAATCAAAATGCATGTAAACGGTGCAGGAAAAAAAAAATGAATACCGAGATGTATATTTAAGATGTGGAGTAATTACATTTTATCTATATAGTTTTCAGTAAGTATTTTTGAAAAAAAGTGTATTTAGATAAAGTAAATTATAGAGCAAAAACGACGGATCCAAGGGTGGAAGAGAGGGTGGACTTGTGTGTGTGACAAGGTTGTCCTCTTTGAGCCGACGTTTAAAACTGAGTTTATTCTGCAAGTTTATTGAGGTATTTCACGTACAGTCACAGGTCTGTGGCTACCAATACGTCCGCCATATTTGACCTCTAATAAATAAACCCACTTCCGAAATTCAGAAAAAAATACTCACAACTCTCGAAGTTGTTTGAAACCCAAACATTTACCAAAGATTTTTGTGAGAAGAAAATCGGGTACAGACCGTGACAAATACCGCAGAACATGCACGTTACGCATTTATGAACTGTACGATAAATCGAGCACGCCTAAAATGGCGGATCTTGCACCGTTTGCGTGACAATTATCAACTATATTTGAATAAAGATATCACTATATTTGAAATAGAGATATCTCTATTTGAGATGGAGATACTTCTGTTAAAACGTATCTCTGTTTCTGTATTAAATGTAAAATTTGCTCGCCATAAACGACCAATTAGCTGTATCCAACTTAATATTGCTAAAACTAATTACATGCTGTTCAGTACCAATTCAGCCAGTGACATTCCAAGTCCTGTCAAGATTAATGGCTCCGTCATAACAACAACAGATTGCTGTAAGTTTTTGGAACTGTTTTACAACTGCGGACTAACACATTGAATTGTCATGTTGATTGTGACTGTAAAAAGATTGCTAGAAATATATTAGTGTGATTAACATGATTAAACTGTTTTCCTGGCCCGGTTCTTTAATTCACTTTACAATACACTGGTTGTATGTTATCTAAACAACGGAATACTTGCATGGTGAGGGAGTTCCGTTACTAATTATTATTAAAACTATGGGATACTTGCATGGGGAGCTAGTTCTTTTTACTAAATGTTATCTGAACTATGGGATACGTACATGGGGAAGTAGTTCTGTTACTAGTTGTTATCTGAACTATGGGATGCTTGCATGGGGGGGGGGGGCTAGTTTTGTTACTAATTGTTATCTGAGCTATTGGATACTTGCATGGTGAACTAGTTTCGTTACTAATTGTTATCTAAACTATGGGATACTTGCATGGGGAGCTAGTTCTGTTACTAATCTGAACGCACTTCTCCTCTTACATAAACGTGCTCTTCCAGGGGCGGATCCTGGAATTTTCGCGGGGGGTGGGGGTTTCACCGCCAAAAAACCCTTAAATATAGACAGGGTTTTTTTTTTCTCCGGACACTTGGCCTCCGAAAGTCAATATGGAGGGGGGGGGGGGATGGGAGGATGGGGGATGGGCGGGGGTGACGTTGGGGGGTGGGGGTGGTGGGGGGGGGTTCGTAGCATACTTTCAATGGGGGCGCTGTTCAAATCCGACGATTATTAACACCATATCACATAATAGTGTACATATACCCCCTAAACCAAGCTGGCTCTGTCGGTAGTTTGTGCAAAGGGACATCATTACAGAGCAGGGGGATGGAGGTTCGCATTTTTTTGCACGAACTTTAGAGAGGAAAACAAAATGTTACAGAGCTGGGGGTTTGACCCCCCCCCCCATGGCTCCTCGTCTGTCTTCCAATAATACGTTTTTCCTGAATTCAATTCACATGCAGATCAACTTTTTCTAAAGCAGATCAACTTTTTCTGTAAAAGTCAAGGACATCTATCGTCATCAGCTTGGGTCCCTCATGATATCAGCTTGCTTGTAAAAAATAACTTCTTCAATCAATTTGATTTGTTTCTCTCAATTCAAATATACATTCCCGTTTTACCCGTCAATCTTCAAATTTCCACAGTCCTTACACCCTTCCTTCTCTAGCTCATAAAACTATCGAACATGAGGGATCAATGCTTTGAAACATGCTTATTAATGATCAACTTAAAGCTTCCAATATAGTTCTTGTTTCAAACGAGTTTTTAAATCTGTTTTATTGGAATCTTATTGTTAATGAGCGTTCTACATTCCAACCTGTTTGTCCGCAGACCTGATAGGACCATTCTGTAGCTGCAGTTTTAAAGTCTTCGTCCATTGTTTGTGCTAGTCCACAGTCTTGTATAAATGTTAATTGTACTTTTTTTTCTTTGGAAACATGCATGCGCGTTGAGACATACTATTACACGTTATCGAGAGAAAAAAAAAGGAAACTCAAATGTTAATGTAAATTATTACAAATCTAATAAACATTTCCAAATCAAATATGTATCATGTGAAACGCCAAAGTGTCCTCTTTCAAATGATACCTTGATTGTATGTCTGTTGCCACGGACGACTGAGCATTTGTGGTTATTCTGGGTCAAAACATGGACTGGGCCAACTGGTATTCAGCGTGTAGCATAGACTTGACGACAAGTTGTTAGATAGTAGTATTAAGTCTGTGAACTTCAGGCGAACTCCATCGGCGCGGCTGGTATCAGACTAGTTCGTAATCGGGCGGGTTGCGACAAATCTAACGACTTGACGATTATGTTCTCGCACCGTTATTCGTATATGCAAGCAGCGCAATACATATGCAGTGCATTTTTGCGGTGAGATCCAATCACGCACCGCTAAGCAAATGGGGACCTATTCATTCCGTTACATGAGGAGTTCTTCTCAATACGTCAGGGACGTGTTTGCAGATAGGGCGACGTTTGAACGGCCAAATCCCTCAGCTTGGTCAATTGTGTATAGAAATAAAATGTATCATTGTGATATACTTGATTTATTTGAGTCGTGTATGCCCTATAATGAGTTTTGTAATGTTACACAACACAAAGTACAAACCCTCGAATTAATAAGAATGACCTTCCGTAGCGGCCTAGAATGCACGCTAGAATCTGAACCAATCAGAGTGCTTGCATAGAATTCGCTAGCGATTCAAAATACTCTCATATGTTGTGTACAAAATAGAAAACGTTTTCGCCAAGTCGGTTTTATTGAACATCATTAGTCAGCATTATTTGGTCTGGGAACCAGGCTACGCGCATTGCAGTGATATTTTGCGTGCGTGGACCAGTAACCTGTACCGTACGTACTTAAACAATAGCCGACTTGGCACCAAGTCTACGTGTAGCACGGCTTAATTCAAAGAGAAAGAAGACATCCTTTTCTTTCAAACAATGTATTCATTTTTTATTAAAAGGGATTTAACCACTCTCGTTGTTGAAGCAGAGTTGTAATGAGTGACTGATTTCTGTGACTCGAGTCGAGTCGAGTCATTAGGTCAAGACAGTCGAGTCGAGTCCAGTCAAGTCAAGTATTTAGCTCGAGTCAATTCGAGTCACAAATATTTGAGCACTATACAATAAATAAACACAAGAGAGAAAGTCATTTGTTTGGCTTTTTAAATTTTACATTCGGGCTACTACATGTGGCGACACCACATTTGCCTCTTAACCCTAACCGCCCTGAATCCTCCAAGATCCTTTTTGCAAATTGGAGGAATTTGCAGGATTGAGGTTACATGGCAAAAGTGTGTTACTGATTTCGGAGTATGCACTGTGTCAAGGTCTTGGGCCGGACCTTGTGTTGTTTATGGTCAGCCGTGCATAAATTTAGTCCTTGATTATACTTGAAATCCTCCGCACTGCTCCAAGATGTCACTTCCTCTGCCTCAACCTATTGACAGACATAGCCGGAGGATTTTGCAGGATTCAGGCAGTGGTCACCCCTCCATGGACCATATTCAAGAAATAATGGAGGAATTTGCAGGATTGAGGCTATATGCTATTTTTCCATGAGGCCAATTGGAGGATTTTGCAGGATTGAGGCTACATCCTAGCAAAAAGGCCTAGGGGGTTTTAATGAAAATATAACGAGCCAACTGATCGTCATTCAACTGATGGGGACACTGATCAAACCACGTATGTATATGTATGAATTATTCGCGAACATTCTAACGTGACGTGAACAAAAACTGGCACCGGCGTAAGTCATTGCAAATATGTTTCGCAAACTTTTGCTTTTATTTTTGGGACTCGAGTCTCATTCCTCGAGTCGAGTCATTCTGACGAGGGATTCGAATCAAGTCGAGTCATTTGCTCGCAGTGACTCGAGTCGAGTCGAGTCATTTGCCCTAAGGGAGTCGAGTCGAGTCACCAAAAATTGTGACTCGAGTCGGACTCAAGTCGAGTCATTGACAAGAATAAAAACCTGTGCATAACAAAACAGCCAGCAATCTTTGCCAGGTAAAACTTGGCCCAGTACAGGTTTTGACCCTTGACAAAATAGCAACGACTGCTCAGACGTCCGTGGCCACACACACACAATAAGGGTATCAGTGGAAATAGAATACATTGATCTTTTACAAGATGTATTAACTTCATTGATTGAAATGACTTACTAGATTTTCTTATAAAGTTACATTTACATGTGGGTTTTCTTTTTTATACACCCTGTACATGTATTGTGTTTATTGGTGACTCAGCCACGGGTCGACCTATGGTTCCATATTCGTTTATTCTTGTCTCAATGTACATGCATGTAAACATGGGGCTCGTCAAATGGATTCCTCTGCAATATCAATCTACATCACAATCATTTCGCGTCTAGATTTCTTAAAACTTGTTTGCATCTAGTTTGTTATAATATGTACTTGGTAAAATTGTATATTTGTATTTGAAAGATGTTGCAGAGCTGCTTGCAATTATTGTTTTAATACTGTGGAAAATAATCAACCTGAAACCTGAAACTCACGGAAGGTGGGGGTAAAAGTTGCGCGAATAGAACAAAGTTTTAATGGGGTGCTCCCCTGCTCTGGTGCCATTTGTCAAAAACTATTGAAGGTTTTGTTAGTTTTTTTTTGTTTTGGCACCTGACGAGTAAAAATCTGCACTTGAACTCTGCCGAAAACAAACCTCTTAGACCGAGCATCATGTCGCTGACATTTATGGTAAATCTGCCTCGCCAGCTACTCACACGCGAGTTTAATACATGAATACTAAAATCGAAGCTTCCAGATAGCCGTTTGTGACAAGTGAAGACTTTTTCAACAGCAGAATGACCTCATTTAATTCTACAGACACCGAACGAACTTCTTTGGCGGTCAGGAAGGTCATATGGCCAGCCTACGAGGAACAAACGTGTTTATTGCTTTATTTTTGTTTAGGGGAGGGGGAGGGTGCGTTAAAATGCGTCCAATCTTAAAGCTTTTTTTTTTTTAACTGTAAGATGTACACAGTGTAGAACACTTGTAGGTATGCAGCGTAGAGCATGGAAAAAATAAAAGTAATTGTGGAACAGTGCTCAGGCCAAAACAAAATAGTTCTGCTTACGGTTTCCTTACCTAGTACCCTATTCTCAGAGCCCGTACACTATTTTTTTTATGTACAAATTAGAAGAAAAAAAAAAACATCATTTTTTACCTTTTACCCTTGACTAAATGCAGACACCTTCATATGATCGTACACAAAAAACATTGGCGAATAAAATAATTAAAAAAACGACCTTCCTACCCTATTTTCGAATGCCATGCAATCGGAAGCATACCTTTTTTTTTCGACCTTACCGGATTAGTAGGACGGATGTCCGAAAGCTCGGGTACAACAACGTATCCGGTGAGCACTGTTCCACTTTTACTATTAATTTTTACATGTACACAGTGTATATGGTTCCAAACTTCTTTTAATAACTTCTGGAAAACCAGCTTCAGTAGTTTTCCATGTCAAAAAATGTTTTAAATAATTTAATACTGTACAAATGTTGATATTGTTAGTTATGTACGTCAAGAGATTTTGTACCCCTCAAAATCGCGTCATTTACAGCGCCCTAATTCGCTCCAAAAAAAGAAAGGAAAAAAAAGACATAAGCCCTATGGCCCGTTGGGTACTCACCTCGATGGGGAAGAAAACGGCCATGATGGAAAAAGACATCGAACTTGCCAGTGAGGCCAGCACAGCGCCGGCAAATGTGGCTTTCTGGTTGAAGGTGAATTTGGTTGGAGCGGGTTTCTCCTTGGGGCTTTTGTCGGTGTTGTCATTGTCTTGGTCTGCTTTGTCCTGATTGGCCAAAGACGACGTGAGCTGGGCGTTGTCGCGCGGAGCCTCTTCACCTGAATGTTCATATTCTATCGATGGCACAGCGTTAAGTTCACTCTTGCTTTCCATGGCTCTGATGTAAAAAAAAAACCAAAAAAAAAACAACAAATAACATAGGAAGGCCAAAAACATAATTGTTTCTAAATTAGCAGAAAATATAATAACGAATAAGCTTTCATTGGGTTGATTCAATTGGGAACTGTGGCTTATTCTTTAAACTCTATTAACCTCACGTACAGGATATTAAAAGATGAAACAGTGCTTCCCTTCAATGTTTCAACTTGAAGGCCAACATGTGAAGGTCTACTTGTGGGGGCTGAGATGATTATTGTGGTCGATTTTAGCTGCTTTACGCCGAAATGGCAGCATCGAGCTGTATACTCCCCGGGGAGCTGAGATGGTATTTGGAATGTTTCATTGGTCCAATGAGTAGCACCAGGAGTGTTACTATGTGACAGACATGGGAAAGAATTCCATAAACGGACGTCACTAACTTTTCCCTGCAATGACAAATCGGCCATAATTAAGCAATAACAAGTCCTAAAAAGTCAAAATTAGCAGGGAAAATATTAAGGCATTCAGTGAGAAAACACAGAATTGTTCAGACCAGTCTCATAGGGTTTGTAAACAGGGCGTCAAGTGACGTCCATATATGGAATTCTTTCCAAACCATGGCGAATTACAAGTCTCCATTATTATTATTATTATTAAGATTACCTACTGTTCAGCTACTTCCAGAACTGCAAGGATTTGTTTACAAACCTTTGACCAATTGAAGTTGCTGTAGCAGAACATTTTTTTTTTTTTTCAAACCTCCAAACATTCTTGTCATGAAATGTTCGGCCTCAATATTTCGCAAGTATTATCTTGATGTAGATTGGTGCCTCTAGGGTGGGTTGAAATCCCTCAAATGTCAAACAAAAATGTGAAATTTACCGGAATTTGGTTCACGAAGATCATTGGAGTCATCGCGCGAGGCACGGAGACACTTGAATGAAAGCCGCGCTATAGTTGGTCAAGATAATTAAAGCGCCCTCAGTTGACGGAAAACGATGGGAGACGGCCGAGTGCGAGACTCCAATGAAATTCTGGTGAATATCACATTTGTGTTTGACATTTGAGGGATTTCAACCTACCTTAGAGGTACCAATCCACATCAAGATAAGATTTGTGAAATATTGAGGCCGGATATTTGGGGACAGGAGAGTTTGGAGGTTTGAAAAAAAATGAGAATGTTCTGCTATGCACTGAACATGCGCAGTTACTGTTTTTTTTGTAATTTTAGTCGGGCTCCATGCCAATATTATCGCTGTAACCTCGTATTCACAAGATGGGATTCAGACCATTTTATAATTTCGTACTTTATTTCCCTTTTAAAAAAAATCCCCCAGAGCCACAAATCTAAAAAAGAAAATGTAATACTCTGCAATAAAATGTTTGAGACATGTTAAAATAATAAAAGAAGAATATTCTTATTTATTTGGGGATGGGAAAAAAAAACTTTAAAATGTGGCGGGAATCGGGATCGAACCCGAGTCATCCCGCTCACCAAAGCCTTTGCTTAACCACTACACCAAACGTGCTACACAACTTTTGATGGGAATTTAATACATCTTATAATTCAGCCCTATCTTTAAAAAAAACAGCGCCCTCTATTGATATGGATTGCCGCCGGCAAACCTTTCGTAAACGTTAGTTTGCCGTCATTACCTCCGGCAAAATATCCACTATCTTGTAAAAACGTACAGTTCTGGAAGTACTGTTTAGCCCCCCCCCCCCCCCCCCCCCCATTCCACGTAGTTCTGGACCTGTAGGGCTACATTATACAAACACAGCACAACCTTTAGTATACCAGTAAGTTTTGTTTGTTATGTCATCAAAAGGTGTGCGTACAATCGTCTGTTTAGAACCTGTATATTAGCTACAGACATTTGTCGTGGGAAATTCACTCGATTTAGTATTCACGTACATGCTCAATTCCAAAGCTGCAATTTTCACAAAATGTTCACACAACTTTTGAACTAGGACGCTACTTCAAGTGTCTGTATATGTTTTTTTTTGTTTTTGTTTTTTTTTGTCAAGGAAGTTGGTCATTGCGGTATAATTCTATATACGAGGCCACTTGAATCGTATTTAATTTTTCATGACGACTCCATGTCGGCAGAGTACACAACCAACATGGCGGATTCAGCTTGGCCTACCAGTAGGCCTACTACAAACAAGTTGTACTTGCACTCTTCAAACAGATTTATTTGGCTGTCCAAAAGCACTGATATGTATCAAAGAGCTGTCCGTCCACAATTCTCTACAAACAATAAATACTCCTTAACAGCTATACGTACATGGGAAAGTCACAACGGTTCTCCTTGATCCGCAGTCTCTCCTGGAAGCGGTGCGAGCGTAAGTGAGTTTGGTCACCATTATTTGACTATTGTATGCCACGTTAATCGTAAACCGATCCAGGCACACTGCGACATGCATGATGGCGCTGAATTCCCTCAAGCGTCATTTAGTACATTGTATCGGCATCAAAAGCTATTGAGTGTACAATAAAAATGCCTGCCCTTTTTTTCAAGGACTCCCTGTTCTCTGGCAACTCTTCAACAACAGGTTTGTTGAACACTGTGCCTTTAGGAAATTCCTCCACTGACCCCAAACGTCTTTCACACCAACTGCGATCTGATGCAAATTGATCATGGCGCTGTGGAAGTGGCTCAATGGGTGCGAGGGGGGGGGGGGGGGTTACACCAGGGGAAGCCACAAAATGAGGAGGCGTATCGAACGCCGCAGTGTATTTGCCTAGGCATTCTTGAAAATGTGGGTCGAATTGGGGCGGGAAGTAAAAATGTAAACACACCCTGATATACTGTCGTCTGTCTGCTTCACTTGCAAATTTAGTTTTATCGCTGTCAATCAATAATCGCTAAAGTCGGAGTACGTGCTGTAAATTATTAATTATTACTGAATCTAATGAAGTACCGTTAATAATTTGATATTTGTGTCAAAAATCTCTCCAGGTACGGAATTTAAACACAACCACCGGTTTAAAGTTCTGTTCAAGGATCATAAACAGGTAAGTGTTCTTTCAGCAAAACAAAAACAATTCACATAGGGATGTGTGTGAATTGTTTTCGTTTTGGAGAAAGAACGCACGCCTTTTTTGTGATCCGTGGACAGAACATTAAAACTGGTGGTTGTGTTTAAAGTTACATAACTTAAAAAGTACATAAGTGAATTGAATGATTCTTGTACTAAAAGAAAGCTTATGCATTTGGGCTATGTAGGAAGTACGCTCTCTGTTCTTTATTATATAGCTCTATGGTTAAAACACATGTTAAACTAGGATTTAATTTTAAACAAATTCTTAGTCGTGATTTTATTGCAAAAAAAGCCTTCTCTAGGTAAAAAAAAAAGTCTCCGGTTTCTGGTATGGAGCTTGCCCCAAAAGTGGTGCGGCGACGCAGCTTTTTTTTTTTTTTTTACCTGTTTTTTTTTTTTTTTTTTGCTTCAAATGTCGGCTGATGACTGCAAATGGTGCCCGACTAAACTTAGTGCAAATATATGGGAGTCCAGAGAGGCCACATAAAGCTTATTCTCGATCATAACCCCATCTAAAAACACGTTAAAATTGTGCAGCAGCAGGATTCCAGTCAAACCAGTGAGTTTGGCGGTTTTGAGACATCATCTTGTATTAAAAAAAAAAAACTTTTTTCATTTTGCCGACGCGCATGGCTACGGCGACGCGCGCGCATACCAGAAACCGGAGACTTCTTTGGTTGGGCCCTATCTGCCCTTTTTTTCCTATTCCTCGTATTTTAGACAGCTAATGTTAAAGTCTGATTACTCTCATGAAGCATGAATGTATTTTAACATAAATACAATGTTCTGTTTAATTTATTAAACTTAACAGGACATGTTACATTTTAAACTTCATTTAAACACGTAAAATAGCAGGGCGTTTATATTCTAAACACAAATTAAACTCTCACGCATGCGCATTGTTACAATCCCTCTGCAGCGCGTGTGACAGTTTCAACTGCAACTGTCAAACCTCGCTTGTCCGCCATTTGTGGATATTTCACTGAACAGATGATACAATCAAACAAGTCGAGGCCCTTTGGAAACTCGAGCCCTCCAGCTATGGGTTGAATTGTCCTGGGCAGGAGGGGCTCGTAAACCTGGGAAGGCAGCCCTGCTAAGAGAAAGAAAACTCTAACCTCAAACCACCCGTCTCGGGAGAGGAGTTGCGACCAACAGAGCACTACTTTCGCAAAAGAAAAGCCTAATCATGATCTTAAATCCAATGAACAGATGATACAGTATTTTTTTCAAACAATGGTAGTCTTTCTCCTTTGTAAATTCGAACTTAATAATGTACATTTTATGCAATAAAAACGGGGAGCTGCGTTATTGAGGTACTTCGTTTTGACTCTTGTACGCTTGTACGTGGTTCACGTCGTTCCCGTTTTTGTTCCAAAATATATTCAAAATTCATTCAAAATTCCACCTTGTGAATAAATGTCTCACTCCCGTTCAACATCATTGAGGATGTTAAAGTTACTGGCGTGCTTGAGCCTATTTCTACATATGTGGGAGCTCATTTGGAGATTTTTGAGATCATGTACTGCTGCAGTAATAGAACTGCGTCATAATTTGCGTGATACATACCGACTGGCTGAATTTTGCAACCAAGATGGCGGCACCTGTTTATATCACTGGGGAAATCGTGTGACATCATGGAGTAACTTCATTGTTGGGGAGCTGGCCTCGGGTGCGCTGACTGGGGAAATCTTCAGATGAGATCAAACCATTTCTTCCTTTCTTCAAGATGAATTATAGAGCAGTGTTTGTGTTACTTCTCGTTGGTGTTCTGACGCATAACATTTGAACTATATGCACTCAAAATCAGTGCCCCTTTTGCTTACCGTAGGATTAGGAATGAAACCACCTTTAACCCGTGTATCATCAACAAAATAGTTCCATGCTGTCAAGCCTAGATCGAGTCGGATATCTACGGGTTCTCACTTGCAACTCTCATACTCAGTCTGATTACAGAGAGGTGCATGTGTATCGACGATGTTCCTCAGCTCAGTTTCATAGCTCTCCACCAAATCCACGAGGGGTCGACCGGCATTACATAATATCTCAACTTCATCGATACTGATCTTACAAGACTCCACATTGATAGCTCGCAGTTTCCTGAAAGCAACCCCTCCGTTCGTGACCAGGTTAAAAAAACTGTGCTGAAAATGAAGTTGTAGAATCGTCACTTGATAGATTGCCATTCCGGTCACACAGCCCAGGGTCCATCACTGCGACATCATCTTGGTTGTGAACAGAAATGTCCTTAGTAATCACCACATCAAGGGTGTGTCCTTTTTGATGAGTGGGCCCTTTGACATGCTGAGTAAAACCCATCTCCTAAAGTGAGTCAAGCAACCTGCCAGCGTCAGTATCCTCATCAGAGTCCAGATAGAAGTTCCGATCTCTGACGACATAGCCTATAAGTGTCTCTCGGAACGATGCAAAATACTTCCGAGGATTTAGACAACACTTGCAAAAAGACACTCTTCTTTACCGTTCACACTAGATGGAGGTGGGCGATAGACAACAACCAATCTAAATGATATCACCACATAACTGAAAGCGGCCATCAGTGTGTTCAAATGTGTGAACTCTTCATCCTTAATTGATGAAAAAAACATCCGCAGAAAGTCGTCATTTAAACATTACGGCAACTCCTCCCCAGAACTGCCATGCACTCTGCCTAGGAACGAAGTCTACGAAAAAAATACGCAATATTGGGTAAAATCGTACGCTGGCATTAAGAAGGGAACATGGTAGTTATGGGGGTAAACTTGACTAGGCTTCTGTTGTGTCAAATTGTACTCCTGTACTGTGTAACCATTTTACGCAGAAAAGGTGTAAACTTAATTCTACTCCGGAAACATGTTTAAACATGTACCCGAAAAAGGAGTAATATTTTCATGTATCCATCATGTTGTTAATTCCTACCCTACCCTTGTGGAGTAAAACATTGTAACAAAATGTGTTACCATGTGTTACCCTTTTTGTTTATTTTGTTTCTCTTCTATTTTTAATTTTGCTTCAGGACAAAAATAACAACAATCGACATATCCTTCCATTTGCACAAAAATGGCCAGTTTATTGCCCGATTGATTTTCTTTGAACACACACATCTGATTGATGTACGGTACACGCACAATATTACAGCGCAACACGACAGCACAACAGTGACAAAAGGAATCGGTGCCGTTGCTGCATCTGCACAGAGAACATGGGCTATTGGGCTCATAAGAGCAATGGAAATTAAAACATGGGCAATTAGCATGAACTGTACATGGTGATTGCATGTTCACCACACCAAAATAGTTTACGATATGTAGATGGCTACATGTCGTGAGCGAAAACTTTCCAACAATTTCCTTTTAAAGTGGGGATGAGTTTTGCATGGTTTTGCCAATCCTCACGCAGTCAAAGTCTGGCGTACGTCCTCCATCTTGAACAATCCGCACAACGTGCGCTCATATGTGTACTTCTCACACACAGCTGAAATGCCTGACCAACTCTGAGTAAACAACAATGTGTTTATCAACGTTTAATTTGAATAAAAACGAATAAAAATTATTCACGTGTAATCCGCATTATTGAGCAAAATTGTCCTTGTGGATGAGTATCACGGGTATTTTTTGATTACACAAGTGACGCGTAATAATGTTTTTGAATCAATAATTGTTTAAAAATTCGACACACTTGATCACTATAGCTGTTACTAGCCACGTTTCAGATAGGCCAACAATATCATAATCATTGGAGATGATGAAGTCAGATATGGATACTGTTTTATTCTTGACGGATGGTGGATTCAGATGTATACTACTTCTAGCTTGTCCTTTATGGGTAGACAATCAGCTCCAGCTAGCGGAATCAGTAGGCTACTCTGCTCAACCAGCCGTGTGGTTACGAAAGCCGATTTCTAAAGGTTACGTAATACTTTATTTCGAATGAAACAACATGACTGCACTCGTTCGCGGGAGAAATCTTGTCGGTATTATCCGGAGATATTTTAAGCTTATTGTATACCTCTCCAGACTAGAGGTCCTTGTCGCAGTCTCAGGCAAGGCATATTGTGTCGGAGTCTCGATAGCTGGTCAACCGTGTAAAGTATAGTCACCATCCTGGTAGCTGTGCATTCAGGTGCGTGTAGATTAGTGCTAGCAAACTGAACCGATGGAATCAAGCAATGTAGAATGGACATCCAACATTTGACAACATCCTCAACACTATCATAATGTTCATACCTCAAAGTGTGTTCTTTACATAAACACAGTTTCAACAATAGTACAAATATCAACAAAAAAATTGAAGTGACACGCAATACAATTAAGAAGAGACTTTAATAGAATATGGCAGGCTGGCAGCTCCGTGTCTGAGCCGACAAACCACATTGGTCTGCCAGTATTAAAGTTCACTGGGTCAGGCTTTTCGGGTGTTTTTGAACGTTCATTTCGTCTTGCCCATTTCGGCTAGAGACGAGCCCCTTTTCTCTTAATTCATGCAGTTTTGTTTGGAGCGTAGGTAATTCAAAAATATCATTCATAAGTACCGACCCCTTCTGTGCCCTATTCGCGACTGATGATTTGGGCATATATTCCTAGTGGGGTTGTCAGTTCTTTTGCACCAGCTTTGCATTCTAATTAAAACTTGCCATACAATGGTCTATTCAATCTATCTATCAGTCGTAATTTGCTGCAAACGCTTTCCAGTGTGAGTGATATACAGCAGTTTGTCCTGATTTGCAGCAGATAAAACCATAACATAAGAATGGCGAATTATCCGCCTTTTGTGTAGAAATATCTTTCGCCTTTTTTTTCTCAAGTTACATATACAGGTATACTGGCTTCCACTGTAAAAATTATACGAGTAAATTATAAACACGATTGGTAGTAAATTATGTTTGGTGGCAAACGTCGATGGAATCTGCCAAGCATTCTCAGACTGGCAAATTCCAACGAACGCCGAATGATGTCAAACAAAGTAAATTCATAAACAATTCAGGTTTCATTCTAGCCCCAATGTGGCCAATTTACTGGATTACCTTCGTAAATGAAGGCCACACTTCCATCATGTACAAGAACATGTGGAACTTTTTCAAATTTGGATTTTCACATTTAGGCTTAGTTTGTAGTTTATTTTGCATTAGAAGCATACTCACCCTCTGTATAGGCTAATCAGAAAGTGCTGCCTTTTTCAAATGTCTTTATTTACGTGAAATTTCGTGTTGAAATTTTGATACGCAAACGTTTGCAAAGAATCTGAAAATTTCGTGAAAAAAGACATCGGAAAAAGGCAGCAATTTCTGAAAAAGCTTCTAAAGCAAAATAAACTAGAAACTAAGCCTAAATGTGAAAATCAAAATTTGACAAAGTTCGACATGTTTTTGTATAAGGTGGTGGTCTTTATTTACGGAGGAAGTCCAGTAAATTGGCCACATTTACTGGGCTAGTTTCATTCCACATGCTAAACAGTTTTATCCTCGTCGCCAATTAATGTAGTATTTGTACCTAATTACCTCAGTGCGGGGGTGGGCGGCGGTAGATTGAGTCCTGGGTGGGGTAGCTTAGCACACGGTACCGGCTGAAGTTACATGTACTCACGCGGCTATCTCGTGACTGACCCAAGCACGGGAGCGCTCGACTATAGCACTATTATGCTTGAATGGTGTACTATGTAATAACCACAATAAGCATCAGAAGAATTATTCCACGATTGAAAAAGAAACCCTCAGTGACTCCTGCGTTTGTTCGTTAAATTCTGCGTATATTATGGGGCGCCAATACTGACAACCGGATTTTCCCATTTTCTGCTAGTAAAATTTCAGGTTTTCCAAAAACTCAATTTCCTACTAGCAGAAATTTGGATTTTATTTTGACGACTATCGCGGCACCTTAAAAGTGGACAAATACAAACAATCTCAAAACGTTTGATGCTCCAAAAGCGGACGAAAATTATCCCACTTTTAATTTTTGAGAAGGGGTAAGAATTAAAATATCCACTCATTAAGATGGATGACAATTCTTACATAAAAGAAAATTGCATTATAAATTACTCCGAGAGCGTCGTTGAGATTCAGTTTTATTTACCAATAAATTTCATTTTTGGCACAGTGTACTTGGTTGGTTCTTCTCCTAAGGACTTCCACAAGGGAGTATAACTAGGAGGCTAGAAACACCGGGCAAACCCCTTCTCTTAGCGATACTTTGTTACTGGGTTCCTTTGCGTGCGTTAGGCACGGGACCTCCGGCTCCCATCCGAAGGACGAAGCAATAATGGTTAAGTGCATTGCTTATGAGCACAAGTGTCCGGGCCCGGGCTCGAACCCTCGCCACGGTTGCCTATGAAACACCAGAGCATGAGTCCGGTGCTCTTATCCGCTGAGCCAGTGTAATTATCGATTAAAGCATTTAGTCCGTGGGACGAGGCCTTTTTTTTCGCTCGCCACGCGGTCGGGTTTTCCGATTTTTTTAAAACTTCACAGACATGTAGATTATGATGTACCATAGCGAAAAAAAAACGTTGTTTCCCGATCTGCAGTATGTTTGGGAAAGAGAAAATCTGGGATAAAAGCGCCAAAAATTCCTCATGAGAAAAAAAAATAGAAAATAGCGCACTCTATTGACATAGTCAGAAACCTTTTCTCACTCAATGGCCGTCCTAGTTGGGGGCGGTATATTCTTGACGGAGTTGTATTTATTGTTCTCGCGCTCGAACGGCGGGATCACGACCCACGAACGCTGCACTCGGAACAGGATCTCACACCACCTATCCGTAAGGGTTTGCAAGAATGATTTAACCGTGTCAAGAACAAGACCCGCCTGAACTCGGCTAATGAGTGCTTGCTAGATTATGCTTCTTTTGATTTCTCATCGGGATGCCAAAATATCTTCGTTATAGTTTTGTCCAACATGAAATGATCAAGTTTTAAATTTACGATCGAATGTTATGTATTAGCTACATAAGCATTGATTGATATGGTTTAACCCCAGATCAGAATAATTCTGTGAACTCTTATCTCAGGGTAACATATGTTAAGTGCGTGGCATCTGGTGGAACATCTGAACTGCCGAAATATCTTTCAAAAAAGTTATGCCTGAAAAAATACAAATTCGATGCAGCCTCAAAAAGGGAAGCGGGTGAGCCGTTGGGGTTTATTGGCGGTTTTCACGGAATGGATGGTGCAACAACAACACATCTGGTTGAAAACAATATTTAAAATAATAAAAACGGTAACGTTTTAGCTAAAACGAAATAATTTCAGTTGTAATGCTGCCACTCAAAGCTTCCAAATAGGGGAATATACATTCATTTTATCTCAAGAATGTTTTCAAACAGAAAGGGGCTACTTAAATTTGATGAGACTTTTGACAAGTTACATATGTAATCGGTCTGTGATGTATGTGCTCATCAAGCTCTTTTTGTCCGTTGAAAACTCACAATGAGTAGTGCTCAATCAGTACAGATTGAACAAAATTTCTGTCATCTAAATACCATTCGTCTTGTGTGGGTAAAATGTGCAGGTTTAATTGCCCCCCCCCCCCAAAAAAAATCAATCAATCAATAAAATAAAATTATATTATATTAAATAAATCACTATTTGTATTTCTTTTGGTGACTACTTAAACCACATTGTGCCTGGAATATTAAAAAAATACCAAAAACTGTATTTGCAGTTATTGCTGTCTTTTTATTTTTTGAGTAATTTTTCATTATACAAGTGTAATAAATGATAAAATCAACCTAAGTAAATGTATGAGAACTTGAGATGTCATTTTGAGTGGTTTTGTAATAAGACGCTTCAACTTATCGATATCGATTTGAAAATGCTGCGTCACTGCCATTGAAAAGGGGGAAGTCTGTTAAAAACCTTCATTTTTGGCCATTTGACTTTTCGACAGATCTCCCCCCTTACAAAAAAATGTGGAGCAGAACTGAAAGATGTTACCCTGAGATTCTCATATGGGGTACGGCTTAGCTATACCAATCAATTTTTATATAGCTAATACGTAACATTCGATCTTAAAACTTGACCATTTCAAGTTGGACAAATTAATGTAAAAAAAGGATGACATTTTTAATTTGCAATATTTGAGTGTTCAAACATTAAAATATTTAAAGAGGTTCAGTTAATCCAAACGATCCAATCCGGAGAGAAATGGAACGGAAAATCCCACGAAAATGGTTTGAATTTTCGAAAGGATAAAACTAAGAGGCATTGAACAAATTTAACATTTGTAATTAAAAGAACCCGAACATTATGTAGTACATCTGTAAAGTTTCAATTCAACCTGTTTTATTATCATTTAAAGTCGGCACTCTCATCATACGCACTCTCATGTGCATTAAACGGTTACAGCCCGATAGTCCGAAGGCTCAATAGTCCGAATAACGATGGGGCGCGATAGTCCGAATCGACAATAAGGTTCTACAGTCCGAAAGATGATAATGTTCGATAGTTCAAATATACGGTAGGGTTCGATAGTCCGAATTGACAATGACGTTCGATAGTCTGAATTGACAATAAGGTTCGATAGTCCGAATAGACAGTACGGTTCGTCAGTCTGACACTTCGGACTATCGGACATTAGTGTTGATTCGGACTATCGGACCTTATTGTCTATTCGGACCATAGGGCCTTATTGTCGATTCGGACTATCGGACCTGATAGTCTTTTCGGACTATCGAACGTATTGTCAATTTAGAATAATGAACCTTCAGACTTTGGAACCTCATTTTCGTTTCGGACTAATAAACCTTCGGACTATTGCATCAAATGTTCGCATTAACGAACATTATTTCACTTTCAGACTAACGAACCCCCTCTTATGAAAATTTTGTGCATTCGGACTATCGAACCTTCGGACTAAGGAACCTTAGGACTATCGGACCTTCGGACTATCGCTCCTTCGGACTATCGCGCGGCCCCAACATTAAACTTGGGCAATGTAACGGGAAGAGTTAGCAATTAGGCCTATTTTGTTATACCCGTTTTGCAAAATGAACATTTTGCGACGAAGGTGTGCTCTATTTTTATAAAATTGGTTTCAAAATAACCGAAAGACATCAGCTAGCATTAAGCGCATTGCAATAATATATGCGAACATTTACATGGAAAGCCTGCAGCCCCCTCACGGCAAAAGGGTGTAACTTCGATTGTGAACTTTTTTGTGGTGATTGGGGCCTTCAAAGACCTTTATTTCACGGTCTTTTAGAGATAGCAGGGCGCATCTCATTCAAAAAATGTGCTTGTTTGATTCAGCTTCTATGACAAAAGGGTGTGTGAAATACTCCCTGTTTTGTGCTAGAAGAGCAAAAGGGGGTAACTATAAAAGACACACCTTTTTGCCGTGTTATAGGCAGTATATGTTATTCGCATCGTAGAAGTACAAAGATATTGCATTTAGATATGTTTTCTCAACATTCAGCCTTAGGGCTTAAAGTAATCCTATTAATTATGTGGTACATCATGGTGAAAATAATGTAACTAGTTTCAAATTGCCTCTACCCAAAACTAGTGGCAAAAGCTAGGGTCTATAACATTTGAGAAGATTCGCTGATTAATTATGCAATACAACCGCATCTTGACCTCTAGATTTGGACCAATCAGCAGGTACTTTCTATATCGGGTCTTCGGTCATTCAACCTTGTCGCGTCATAGACATGGATTAAAAACACCCTATTAGAAACTGCATCAAAGGCTGTGGTCTCGCGCTCTGTATTATACGTTACGCGATACGCTCCAGGTTGTTATACAAAATACCGAATTTTCGAATTGATCAATCAAACGTTTAGTCCTGATTTGGGAATGAAAGAGATGCGAGATCGCATAAATCTGCATGCTTTGACATATCAGACATTGCTCCGTGTATAACGGGTGCTACACAGACTATCTAAAAACTCAGTAGAGACAAAAAACTGACATTTCTACTGTTCATTCAAAACATTATTCACAACCTGTGCTAGAAAATTGGTTTAATCTCTGGTAAAAAAAAAAAAAAAAGAAGACCTTGAACATTGACAATGATTTTTCCCCTTCAAAATACACCCGTTTGCCACCAATGTTGCGGCTACGCCCCTACGTGCTTTTTGCGCCGCTCTTAAGTTGATTAGTATGGTCTAAAATCACTCTTAAGATACATTTTCAATTTCAGCAACATCCAAGGCATCAGTAACAATTGGTTTTGTTTTTTTATTCTAATTTTTTTAGCAAATCTGTGTACATGTATACAGTTAGGCCCACCTGTTTTTGGAAAATGGACATTTTACGACAAACGTGTGCCTCTTTTCATAAACGTGGTGTAAAAAAAAATATCTGAAAGACTGCAGCAAACCTGTCAGGGAAACTTGGCACTTGGATTTAAAAGTGCATTGCGAGGATATAAGCGAATATGTACGCCGCTACTAAGTTAATAAGTCTGTTCTACAAGTACCAAGGCATCAGTAGAAATTGGTTTCGTTTTCTTTTCTATCGTCGCGTTGCTACGGTATCAGTGAAAAAGGAAGACGGGTGACGGCCACGCCCCTCTGCGCTTTTCGCGCCGCTCTTAAAGGTCTGATCTAAATTGTGTTTGAGTTATATTTCCATTATCTATAAGTGCCAAACTATCAAATGATACAGGTTTCTTTCTTGTTCTCAAAATATTGATTACGTGCAAAATTGGCCCCATTTGGCATGGCCCCAATGAGCCTCGGTCTGATCTAGCGAAATTTAAGACCGGCCATTCTGTGATCATTGTAGATGATACTATGCTGTTAGACAATCAGGGCTTTGTTCCCGAAATCTGGATTAAATCCAATCCAGCTTTCAGTCTTATTAGCCTCATATTGTGACTTCATCGAGTGTACAACCGTGTATACACAAACAAGCTACTCGAACGCCACCGTTGAAAGTACTTCCCATCACCATGTGGAAGCAATGAATGTTGGGACTTTTTATATATAAAAAAAAACAAACAAATAAACAAACAATGAATCTCCTGTAAGAGAGATGAATAGAATAACACCGGAAATTCATGGTTCGCACCTTCAGCTTTGATACAAGCAATTAAGAAACTATAATTCCCAAACACCAATATACACATTATCCCGATAAAGAAATATAACCAACAAAGTCTAATTTCAATAAAAAATAGTGTATAGTAGTACACATAATAGGTTTTACTTAAGTTGTTATAATAATTATATGGTTAAATAAGTTGATAATATATGACAAAAATAATCTACTTTGTGCCGTCATAGAAGAATCTCGTTAATGTGTTAGTTAGTAATTTTAAACATGCAACAAGGCCTCCCAAACAAATTAAGTGCTGTACACATATAATAATTGGGCGTAGAACCTCTGAAAAGAAGACTAGGCCAGCCTAGAGCGTCGCTGGTACCCTTTGATGCAAACTAATTAATACTTATATGTTCTCTATCCTTGCACACAGCCTGACCTCATAACGTCCATGACTTTTAAGAACGTACCATTACTGAAGTCAAGTCAATCAGTCAGTCAATTAATGAAATTGGACCAGCAATAGTTGACTTGTAGGAAGTATTCAGAAACGCACATCACACATCACTTGAAATAAGTGGCTTCTGTTCCTCGTTAGTTGTGTTAGCCTCCATCTCAAGCCGTGATCTCGGGACCCGTCTCCTGTA
The DNA here is from genome assembly GCF_015706575.1 of Patiria miniata. Lineage (NCBI taxonomy): Eukaryota > Metazoa > Echinodermata > Asteroidea > Valvatida > Asterinidae > Patiria > Patiria miniata. The sequence goes on from NW_024037057.1 coordinate 496,411, forward strand.
AGGTCACACAATATGAAATGCTTACCTGTTAACAGTACATGGTTGGTAAAAAAAGAGTAATCCCAAATGCTGCCCACTATTGTTGAATAAATGTCCTATGTAGCGCGCAAGATCAAGGATGTGAAAGCCCAGGTAGTGAACTTTGTCGTAGTAAAGAATCATTCAAATCCTTCATGTTCTTTACCGGTTATGGATTTTCAAACACAAACACGGTTTTATAATTTGTCCAACGATCACAATAAAATAAGTGATACAATTATTTCAGCAAAACAAAGAGCCAGATTACATATGAAACAAAATCAGAAAACTCTCATAACCATGATAACTGGCACTTATCATAACCTTTATTTAAACACCTTCTGTGTCCAATGTTAAAACATCATAACAAGAGTTTATCGTCTTGTTCTGCCTTCTACTGTACCACCGGGTGCCCCGGAGACTTATGGGATTGTTTTGATACTTGGACAAAAATACACGAGTGTTGTGAATGATTGTTTAACTTGACGAAAGCTTATTAATTTTAGGAGTACCAGGTCTCGAGTAACTTAATATAATGTACATAGCGACTCAACCAAGACTAAACTCCTTCGTTCAGTTCTATTAATTATGCAGCTAATAAGGGCGCTTCTTTTATTACAGTGTACTCACCCTTTGCCACAGCGATACTCCCAGACTCCAAACAGACACACCACGATCATGACAATGATTAAAACCCCAGCTAAAACTGTAGTTGCGAAAGCAAATCCATAGATCTCCGTCAGGGCGCCCCCAAGCAAGGGCCCTATCAAAGTCCTGTCCACAAGAGAAATGTTGCAGTTGAAAGGAGCAACTACGTTGGGAGTATGTACCTTCCCCTACAGCAGCAATATTAAAACTAGACTTATGTTTGTGGACAAACACAGGGCTGTTTCGGTAACTTTTTGTGACACGTGACATGTAAAGTTTCAAGTATATGTTCCATCAAGCAAGAAACTGTTCAACTGAGCACTACGTTCTGTTTATAATAAATGGTGGCATATAATATGTGATTCCATTCTCATAGGGCTTTGAATTATGACGTCACATGTCACGTGATGACGTCATGATGAATTCACATAAAGTTCCATCTATAACTATAATATTATGGTAAAGAAGAACTTAGCCAGATTATACATCGTTGAATGCAAGTTCACATCTTTCACCAATTTTAAATTACAAGGCACTTCAGGTTTCAACCAGAAAAAAAGGGTCACGTGATTTTGCATCTATCAATTCCCGCAAAAATCATGTTCAGGTCTCTCACGGTTGATTTTATATTGATTTTTAAAGATTAAATCTATTAATCTTTAACGAGACGTCACGTAACCCATGATGACGTCATCATGACGTCACTGCAATTTTCATCTATAACACATCCCGGTCTAGGTACATACTAACTTTGAATACAATCATACCTGTAGTTCTGTAGATATTGGCCTTGAAAATATGCACATTTGATATGACGTCACATGTCACGTGATGACTAAATCATGACTTCATTTAAATTTTCATCTAAAACACATCCCAGTTTAGGTGCATACCAAATTTCAACCCAATCAGACCTGTAGTTCTGTAGATATTGCTTCATGCAGTTAAAGGTTGTTCAAAACGGTTAGAATATTCCCTAAAGTATAATTTTATCAAATGATGTCACTTGCCCTGCAATGACGTCATCCTTAAGACCCTTCTCAATGCACATTTTGTCATTGTGATTTTGGTTTGAACCAAGTTTAATGTCAATCCGATGAAAGAAAGTGTGCAATTTTTGGAAGCAGAATAAAATTATAAATATCTAAAAATTATAAAAACCAAACGATGACGTCATCGTGACGTCACTATAAACTTTGTATACTAGTACCATTATTTACTTACCCACTAAGTTTCATGACAGTCAGACCTTTTCTTATGTGTATTCTGAAAAATCGCATTTTTATGACGTCATAATGGTGTCAGATTTGTGCAAATACCTTTTACCTAACAGACCAAATACCCAAAGAATTTTGAATTTTGCATGTTACGTTCATGAGATATGGCGAAAAGGCCAACAACTTCAAATATTCATATAAAATCTCCGGATGACGTCATCATGGCGTCACCTATTTTTTTTTTTACCTATACCACATCCCGGTCTAGCCACATACCAAGTTTCAACCCAATCAGACTTACAGTTCTGTAGATATAGGACCTCATAATATTCAAGTAAATTTTCAAAAATCAATCAAAAAATTAGGTGATGACGTCATCATGACGTCATAGTTTTGGCATAATTTTTTGTATGAGGGTCTTTCTTCGCTGTAACATTGATGACGATTCCAGATCGCCAAGTTATAGAAATGGTAACTTGAAAACGTGTACAAAGTCAATAGGCTAACACGTGTACAAAGTTAACAGGCTAAAAAAAAAATCCCACTGCAGAAAAATTGCACCTTTAAATTTGTAATTTGCCTTTGAACTGAAACATTTTTATAAAATATTACTTGATATTCTGACCCTTAGGAATATGTTCAATCGAATGACAGCGCGAAAAAAAACACGATTTCTCTTTCCTTTTCATAGTAATTCTCGGCTGAAGTTCAGAATTACTCAGTAAGATATCAGTGTTGTATAGGAAAAGACTTGTGGAAAATCCCACTGCAGAAAAACTGCACCTTTAAATACGTAACATAGGGCTTTTCTACGGAAGTGTATTGAGGACATGACCAAAAAAAAAATTCCGGCCCTCTATTTCGCCCGGGCGGATTACTATTTCGCCTAGGCGGATTACTAATTCGCCCGGGCGGATTACTAATTCGCCCAGGCGAATTACTAATTCGCCCGGGCGAATTACTATGTCGCCCGGACGGATTACTAATTCGCCCGGGCGAATAAGTAGTCTGCCCGGCCGGGAGAATTAGTAATCTGCCCTGGGCGAATTAGTAATCCGCCCTGGCGGAATAGTAGAGGGCCTAAAAAATATTTGCGGTCATGTCCTCAATACGCTTCCGTACTTTTCGGCATTATGATCTTTTATTATACGTCCCCGACTATGCGCATGCATGAACATTAAATCCGTCAAAGTTATTCGAAAATCGGCTAAAAAGGTCACTGTGATGTGGACAGGATTTGACCTCGGCAACACGTGCTCTGCAGGCTGACTGACACACGATGTATGTGCGTAACGTACGTGTATGTACATAAAGACGTTCTGTGCATGTTTTAGAGCAGAGGTATTGTCAACCTGAAGTTTTAAGCATGCGCAGGGCATGTCCGAGTTCGCTTATTGCCTCAAAGCTTTGAAATGTTTTAGACCTACCCTTAAATCGACAATTAAAGTAAAAACTAAAAATAAAAAATGCCATGGTTGATTTTTAAGGAATTTTCAAATGAAAAAGGTTTTTTTCGTTATAACTTCCGGTCTGATGACGTCATTCGCCTAAAACTTCGCACACGTCTTAGGTGGGTCAAGGTTATCAAATACACCAATATTTAGGCGATTCCGACAAACTTCGCCACATAAATCGATTCAAAATACATTTTTAAAAAAATTCAAATTGTCGCTAGAGGGCGCTCGAAGATTGCATGACGTCATTGGTAGATGATTTGAAGAATACTTTTAGCCAAGAGACTACCAGCGTTAAAAGCAAGTTCATATCTATTACCATTTAAAAAAAAAAGCCACTTCCGGTTTTGGCCTTTTTCTACCGGAAGCAAGGGTCACGTGATTTCACGCACACTAAATGAAATAAAGACCTCAACCTACTCTACCACTTGCCGGTAACAGAATGCTGCGGACGCGTACGGTTGATTTCTTATGCATTTTTAAATATTAAAAGTGTCACAATTTAATTGCCTACAAATACACACGGATGACGTCATCATGAAGTCATCATTACACAAATGTTGTTTGAATTAGGGTCTTTGCTTGGACAAAGATTAGTGCAAATGAACTACTGGCAAAGAGTTAAAAATGCCCTTTGAAAATCGACATTTTTTTTTTATTTCTGTGTACAAAGTCTATGGGAAAAATTAAATATTCAAAATTCTATAATAAATTAGTCGATGACGTCACAATGACGTAAATCTTCGGCACACAACTTCAGATGCTGGTCTAAGGGTGTGCCAAGTATAACGTTAATCGGATTGATTTTATTGCCCAAAGTGCCTTCCACTGTAAAAACGTGTACAAATGCCATGAGGAATGGCTGAAAAAGAGGGGGGGGGAAATTAACGAAAACAAAGGCTGTTTCGGCAAAAGTGCCGAAACAGCCAAAAAGAAAAAAAAACACAAAAAAAACACTTTAACGAAAACAAAGGTCTTTGCTTGAACAAAGATTAGTGCAAATGAACTACTGGTAAAGAGTTAAAAATGCCCTTTGAAAATCGACAATTTTTTTTTTTATTTCTGTGTACAAAGTCTAAGGGAAAAATTAAATATTCAAAATTCTATAATAAATTAGTCGATGACGTCACCATGACGTAAATCTTCGGCACACAACTTCAGATGCTGGTCTAAGGGTGTGCCAATTATAACGTTAATCGGATTGATTTTATTGCCCAAAGTGCCTTCCACTGTAAAAACGTGTACAAAAGCCATGAGGAATGGCTGAAAAAAAGGAAAAAAAAAAACATTAACGAAAACAAAGGCTGTTTCGGCAAAAGTGCCGAAACAGCCAATAATCATCGAAAGTATCAGCATCAGCGACAGTAAAACAGTGATAGGCAGCAGCAGCATTATCACAAGCATCACAAGTAACAGAGATCGCACTGACTGCAGCAGCAACCAAAACAATTTTATTTATTTTCAATTGTTATTAGTATAAGTGTATTTACCTGATAGAATTCAGCCTATTGTATGTACATATTAATGTATTAGCTTAATTTGTAATTACGGGTTCCAGGTCTTGTACAAACATATGCTTTTTACCTGCATCCCTCGTATCATTCTTTGTCATTCTTTATATAGTTTCCTGTTTATTATGTTGTTTGTGCTATGATATGAATAAATAAACCATAACCATAACCATAACCATAACCAACAACTACAACATTAACAGAAAACAAACACAAACATATTGGGATTATCCGGATTATCTGCAGAAACCAATCAGCAAACGTACCCGACAAAAAATGCACCCGTCCAGACGCCAGATAGTATGGACGACAACCCAAGGTTGGTAGGAATACCATACCATCTGTTGAGGTAAATTAATGACAAAAAGCGTCAATAAGATAACCCTGTATATATTCATGAATGTTTTTGTATGTGGGAAGTCCAACACAATAAATGGAGGCTCAACCTCAAGGCACAGCCTGTTTAATTTAGCATTATTTCTTAACAAAATCGCTTTATATTCTATTGAAAGCACAAATACTATATCAAAAGAAATTGACAATAACTGTAACTAGTATTATGTAACAAATGGGGCACTCTCTTAAAGTGACGCCACGAATATTGAATATGTTTTTTACTACAATCTACAAAATGAATACAATTATTGTTATTGGAGTGGTAAGATGGATGACAGTGACTGCACTTCTAACAGCCAATGGACTATACAGATTGTGTTTTATGGAGATCAGTGGCACTTACTCTGCAGAGCTGAACATGTCCACAAACGTCGGCATAACGATCAAGCTAATCATTATGGTGCCAGTGGGAATGACAAGAATAACAAGCAGCTTGGAGCTGTAGAAGCAAAAACATCATCGGTTGTAGTTTCAAAGAACACCTAAAATAAGTCTTCAGCATCTTTACGCACAGTCATGGACTACAACTAGACGAAAACATGTTGCCTGTTTTGGACTGATACATTATACTTTTTTGAATATTTATTTATACCGTTTTAGGAAATAATGCGATACGGTTACGGAACGTTTCCCTAAATTGTGAAAGACAATAAGCGTAACAGGTTTTAACATTTTTGAGAGATAATGGCAGACACATACGGAGGGCACTATTAGGTTTGTTTGAACTCTTGTGTACATTGTATATTCACCGAAATTTACCAAAAAAAGAATAGCGCCCTCCTATTGTGCCCGCCATAATTTCCAAAAGGCTAAAGGAGATGGCGTTAACTACTGATTTTACTTACGAGTGTATGTTCAGCAATGGCGACGGTCCGAGGAATAGGAAGAAAAGTGCGCTGCCAAATGCTCCGAGGACGATCATAATTCGTGTGGCTTTCTGAAACCAGTAAAATCCACATGTTCTAATAGGACCAACTTAATAGTAAATAATCTTTAACCCTAAAGGGGCCGGGCCGGAATCCGACCCCCCTCAACTTTTTTTTCCGCGATAGCTTTCAAGAAAACAAATTTCGCGATCCAAGCTGTTTCGACTTTTGTAGCCTCGGGCCTTGCGCATCTTTGATACCAAAAACATAACATTCAGACCACTGGTTGCTGCGCAGCGAAAAAAATTCCGGTGAAAACTGAATTTCACAATGTATACGTTGTGCACACAGAGCAGAATTACCATTCATGCATGTGACTGATTAATTAGCCATAATTCCAAACCCCTTTAACCTATACTCATGAAATTTCTTGCGTATGTTCATGAATAGTTGTTCTATGCACGTACCGAGTTTCATAATTTGTTGTAGTCGATGGCCAAGATCTTAGTGGGAGGGGGGGGGGGGATCCCCCGGCTGTGAGATGGTAAAAATAACCCGGCCCTTTTAGGGTCAAACGAGGCAAAGAAGTGGCGGTTCTAGGGGGGGGGGGCTATTTTTGCCCACAATTTAGATTTAAGGTCATTCAACTTAACAAGACCGCGACATAATCAAATGGCGATCATTGTGATTTTACGGGCTCCTATTTAGTTTTGGTCAAGTACATGTACTTTGAGTCAAGAGTGTGTTTATAATTCCAAAACAACTTCTTCATAATTTCAAAACAATTTCATACATTGTACATTTGGATTGCGCTTGCGCACAGTAGGGGGTTAAAACCACTGCGTATGTCATGTACGTATGGGGAGGGAGTCTAAAAACTCAGTATTTTGTGCGTATGTGCTTTATGGACGGTCCAGTTTATTCATAGAAACATGCCACAACCTTTACGCTATAATTGACGACCAATGGAAAAACTGGCATCAAGCAATGAAAGCATTTTTTTTCTAAACGTCCTTGTGCTATTTTCGTAACACAAGGGCAGATTGATTCGATCCACTGGTTCAGCTGACCTTTCGATCTTGGTATTGTAGTCAGAGCAGAGCCAGATGTTCGCACGGTGGGATACAAGCCATTCCGACAAAATTGTCTAGCCCCCCCCAAAAAAAAAAAAAAAATATATATATTCCATAACAAAATTTAAAAATTGCACACGCCAAATGTAAGAATGTGACGTACATGCGAACGGTCTCTCCCTAGATAAATAGTCGTGAGAAGGGTGCATTTGTATACTTTTAGTTAATATATATGCCTGATTGTAGGATTTTATCAGCGCTACCCATTGGAGATTTTTAACCCTCAGAGAGGTAATGAGCATAAAACACCCCACATCTATATAGCCCCGCCCTTGCTCTCACGTACCTTTGCGTCCGCAACAGCTCCCCAAATAACGGAGAAAATTGCGTATGGTAAACCGAAACTTAGAAAGAGTAAGCTGATCTGCATCACAGTGAAATCAAGCTGTAGAAAAGAAACAAAAGAAAATCGCAAAACTACCAAAAAAGTGTATAATATTTTGACAGTAAGGGAATTGCTAAGTGGGTAAATATTACGTAAACAAACCCACCGCATTATTAATACATGTACATTGAATATCCATGCATGGCCGATTTATAGAACCATGACATCGGTTGTGCATGCGCTACCTGCTTTATGGGTGCATTATGCATTTTGATTACCATACAAACGTACCTTTTTCAAATAAACCGCTAACGTTGGGTCGATGGATGCGAAGCAAGTCGCTGCCACAGCAACAGCCAGGAAGGCCACCCAAATAGCCGGTATGCTCAGAACTCGAATCATTGGACCAGACTCTTCTTTTTTGTTTCCTGATGACAAAAGAACCAATATAACCAAGTGCAACCTATTTCAAGACCATACATTTATTCGTTTTGCCAAAGCAAGATCTATGCAAACATGTTTATCGCCCTGACTTTTTGAAACAATTAATACATTTTAGGCGAAATCATTGGATCTAGGGGCAGTGGCGTAGCCAGGAATTGTTCAGTGTGTGTGTGTGTGGGGGGGGGGGGGGCGCTGGGGGGCTGGAACATTTCTTGGGGGGGGGGGGGGCGTCATGTTGATCAATGACTTTTTTTTAGAAACTCAAAATCTCAGTGGGGGGGGGGGGGGGCACTGGGGGGCGACAAGGTTTCGTGGGGGGGGGGCTGTCCCCCCACGCCCCCCCCCCCCTTGGCTACGCCACTGTCTAGGGGGAAACTCACCTGTCTGAGGCAATAAGAAGAAATTGACGACATCTATTGCTAGAACAACCCCGCCCAGGACAAAGAACGGAAGCCTGAAGCCGTCAGCCTAGAGCCAAAAAAATAATATTAAATAAACTATTAATGCTATAATAGGGCGACTTTCCCTAGACTTGTGCACAAACCTAAACCGTCACCTAGCCCAGGTTTACCTTATCCTTTCTCCACGAAAAATCTGTACTTTTACTAATTGGACAAGGAGGAATCGATGTACATGTAGATGGTTTGCGACAAAACAATCCTTGTCCGAAGGGGCGACACCAAATTGTCGCCACAATAAGGCGTGTCGCCCTAATCCGGACGCGACTTGAAAAAAAAAAATGTCGCCCGTTTGCGGGATTCTGTAAATTACAACTACTACTAATAATAATAATAACTATTTCAACAAGTGTTTTCTTTTTCATTACAGATAACCGGCTTGCTCGTTGACCTTGTTTTGTTGGACGAGAAATTAGCATAAATCGTCTCTGAGGGATTGAGGGCGCTGTATTAATTAAACGACGCCATTTTGGAGCGTACAAGTTAATTTTAAATACAAAACGTTTGTTAACAATCAAGCAATCTAGTTAATCGTATGAAAAACCAATAAGTTTTCTTTATCGTTTGTAGCCTGGAATTGGCGTCCAATGAGAACAACATGGTCAATAATTAGATGACAAAATAATAAACTCAATATTGAGTTTGTCCTCCACCGGTTTATATTTTATTTAAAAAGAATGAGCATTGTAAATGCGTACATACATCATAAAGCACACCACCAATTGCTGGTCCGATTGCAAATGCCAGCCCTCCTGCCATCTCGACCAAGCTCTGTTTACAAACATGTTTACAAACGTGTAAATAATGCAGTGATCTCACACCGATCTTATGCACTAATCTAACACTGATCTGAGACCCATATTATACTGATCTCACGCCAATCTCACACTAAAATAACATCAATATTGCACTGATCTCACACTAATTTTACACCTGTATTGCACAAATTAACACCGACTACTTCACACCGACAACACATGAACCCCACGTATTTCTCACGCGCATGATCTCGTCTCACGCATCTCATAAACACCGTTTCACATGAATCGCACACCAGTCCGACACCGATCTCACTCTTGATTTCACACATTACCCACTGACACAACATCAATTTCTTTGTCAGTTTTTACACCAGTTTATACTGATCTAGCACCACAACTATATAGGTCACAGACAGATCTGTCCACGCATTTCCAGCGATTTACCACTGTTGTTCCGACGTTCTCGGGAAAGTTAAACGCCACAATGGCCGATGACGCAGTAAGTGTGGCCGACGTGCCAAGCCCTTCCAAGAGCCTTATGGCGAAGCTGAACGCAGTGAAAGTTGCGTAGGTTGGCATGTCAATAACAAACCTGTCAAGCAAAGTGTCAATAGATGATTGATTCGCAATAAAGGACCGATTATAAATCATCGAAGTGCATAAATCAAGCAGAACCGCCCACCTACGGCTTAAATCGTCCCACTTAGCAGCAAAGAGCTTTTAAATGTTCCACCAAGAAATTGCTCACCCAAACAAGATATTGCATCCACCTGTGACGAACGCTCCTGCCAGAAAAATGAAACGAGCTCCAAAAACAGGAATCTAGACAGAAAAATACAAACAAAATTGCTCGTTTATTTAAAAAAAAAGCTACAAAACTCAAAACGTTCATTAAAAAAAGCTACAAAACCTCAAAAATAGTTTGTGCCCTGTCAGATACTTTGAATTCACTTACATAATTCACTTACTAGATTTTCGTGGAGAAAGGATAAGGTAAACCTGGGCTAGGTGACGGTTTAGGTTTGTGCACAAGTCTAGGGAAAGTCGCCCTATTATAGCATTAATAGTTTATTTAATATTATTTTTTGGCTCTAGGCTGGCGGCTTCAGGCTTCCGTTCTTTGTCCTGGGCGGGGTTGTTCTAGCAATAGATGTCGTCAATTTCTTCTTATTGCCTCAGACAGGTGAGTTTCCCCTAGACAGTGGCGTAGCCAAGGGGGGGGGGGGGCGTGGGGGGGGGACAGCCCCCCCCCCCCCCCCCCCCACGAAACCTTGTCGCCCCCATGCCCCCCCCCCCACTGAGATTTTGAGTTTCTAAAAAAAAGTCATTGATCAACATGACGCCCCCCCCCCCCAAGAAATGTTCCAGCCCCCCAGCGCCCCCCCCCCCCCCACACACACACACACTGAACAATTCCTGGCTACGCCACTGCCCCTAGATCCAATGATTTCGCCTAAAATGTATTAATTGTTTCAAAAAGTCAGGGCGATAAACATGTTTGCATAGATCTTGCTTTGGCAAAACGAATAAATGTATGGTCTTGAAATAGGTTGCACTTGGTTATATTGGTTCTTTTGTCATCAGGAAACAAAAAAGAAGAGTCTGGTCCAATGATTCGAGTTCTGAGCATACGGCTATTTGGGTGGCCTTCCTGGCTGTTGCTGTGGCAGCGACTTGCTTCGCATCCATCGACCCAACGTTAGCGGTTTATTTGAAAAAGGTACGTTTGTATGGTAATCAAAATGCATAATGCACCCATAAAGCAGGTAGCGCATGCACAACCGATGTCATGGTTCTATAAATCGGCCATGCATGGATATTCAATGTACATGTATTAATAATGCGGTGGGTTTGTTTACGTAATATTTACCCACTTAGCAATTCCCTTACTGTCAAAATATTATACACTTGTTTGGTAGTTTTGCGATTTTCTTTTGTTTCTTTTCTACAGCTTGATTTCACTGTGATGCAGATCAGCTTACTCTTTCTAAGTTTCGGTTTACCATACGCAATTTTCTCCGTTATTTGGGGAGCTGTTGCGGACGCAAAGGTACGTGAGAGCAAGGGCGGGGCTATATAGATGTGGGGTGTTTTATGCTCATTACCTCTCTGAGGGTTAAAAATCTCCAATGGGTAGCGCTGATAAAATCCTACAATCAGGCATATATATTAACTAAAAGTATACAAATGCACCCTTCTCACGACTATTTATCTAGGGAGAGACCGTTCGCATGTACGTCACATTCTTACATTTGGCGTGTGCAATTTTTAAATTTTGTTATGGAATATATATATTTTTTTTTTTGGGGGGGGGGGCTAGACAATTTTGTCGGAATGGCTTTGTATCCCACCGTGCGAACATCTGGCTCTGCTCTGACTACAATACCAAGATCGAAAGGTCAGCTGAACCAGTGGATCGAATCAATCTGCCCTTGTGTTACGAAAATAGCACAAGGACGTTTAGAAAAAAAATGCTTTCATTGCTTGATGCCAGTTTTTCCATTGGTCGTCAATTATAGCGTAAAGGTTGTGGCATGTTTCTATGAATAAACTGGACCGTCCATAAAGCACATACGCACAAAATACTGAGTTTTTAGACTCCCTCCCCATACGTACATGACATACGCAGTGGTTTTAACCCCCTACTGTGCGCAAGCGCAATCCAAATGTACAATGTATGAAATTGTTTTGAAATTATGAAGAAGTTGTTTTGGAATTATAAACACACTCTTGACTCAAAGTACATGTACTTGACCAAAACTAAATAGGAGCCCGTAAAATCACAATGATCGCCATTTGATTATGTCGCGGTCTTGTTAAGTTGAATGACCTTAAATCTAAATTGTGGGCAAAAATAGCCCCCCCCCCACCTAGAACCGCCACTTCTTTGCCTCGTTTGACCCTAAAAGGGCCGGGTTATTTTTACCATCTCACAGCCGGGGGATCCCCCCCCCCCTCCCACTAAGATCTTGGCCATCGACTACAACAAATTATGAAACTCGGTACGTGCATAGAACAACTATTCATGAACATACGCAAGAAATTTCATGAGTATAGGTTAAAGGGGTTTGGAATTATGGCTAATTAATCAGTCACATGCATGAATGGTAATTCTGCTCTGTGTGCACAACGTATACATTGTGAAATTCAGTTTTCACCGGAATTTTTTTCGCTGCGCAGCAACCAGTGGTCTGAATGTTATGTTTTTTGGTATCAAAGATGCGCAAGGCCCGAGGCTACAAAAGTCGAAACAGCTTGGATCGCGAAATTTGTTTTCTTGAAAGCTATCGCGGAAAAAAAAGTTGAGGGGGGTCGGATTCCGGCCCGGCCCCTTTAGGGTTAAAGATTATTTACTATTAAGTTGGTCCTATTAGAACATGTGGATTTTACTGGTTTCAGAAAGCCACACGAATTATGATCGTCCTCGGAGCATTTGGCAGCGCACTTTTCTTCCTATTCCTCGGACCGTCGCCATTGCTGAACATACACTCGTAAGTAAAATCAGTAGTTAACGCCATCTCCTTTAGCCTTTTGGAAATTATGGCGGGCACAATAGGAGGGCGCTATTCTTTTTTTGGTAAATTTCGGTGAATATACAATGTACACAAGAGTTCAAACAAACCTAATAGTGCCCTCCGTATGTGTCTGCCATTATCTCTCAAAAATGTTAAAACCTGTTACGCTTATTGTCTTTCACAATTTAGGGAAACGTTCCGTAACCGTATCGCATTATTTCCTAAAACGGTATAAATAAATATTCAAAAAAGTATAATGTATCAGTCCAAAACAGGCAACATGTTTTCGTCTAGTTGTAGTCCATGACTGTGCGTAAAGATGCTGAAGACTTATTTTAGGTGTTCTTTGAAACTACAACCGATGATGTTTTTGCTTCTACAGCTCCAAGCTGCTTGTTATTCTTGTCATTCCCACTGGCACCATAATGATTAGCTTGATCGTTATGCCGACGTTTGTGGACATGTTCAGCTCTGCAGAGTAAGTGCCACTGATCTCCATAAAACACAATCTGTATAGTCCATAGGCTGTTAGAAGTGCAGTCACTGTCATCCATCTTACCACTCCAATAACAATAATTGTATTCATTTTGTAGATTGTAGTAAAAAACATATTCAATATTCGTGGCGTCACTTTAAGAGAGTGCCCCATTTGTTACATAATACTAGTTACAGTTATTGTCAATTTCTTTTGATATAGTATTTGTGCTTTCAATAGAATATAAAGCGATTTTGTTAAGAAATAATGCTAAATTAAACAGGCTGTGCCTTGAGGTTGAGCCTCCATTTATTGTGTTGGACTTCCCACATACAAAAACATTCATGAATATATACAGGGTTATCTTATTGACGCTTTTTGTCATTAATTTACCTCAACAGATGGTATGGTATTCCTACCAACCTTGGGTTGTCGTCCATACTATCTGGCGTCTGGACGGGTGCATTTTTTGTCGGGTACGTTTGCTGATTGGTTTCTGCAGATAATCCGGATAATCCCAATATGTTTGTGTTTGTTTTCTGTTAATGTTGTAGTTGTTGGTTATGGTTATGGTTATGGTTATGGTTTATTTATTCATATCATAGCACAAACAACATAATAAACAGGAAACTATATAAAGAATGACAAAGAATGATACGAGGGATGCAGGTAAAAAGCATATGTTTGTACAAGACCTGGAACCCGTAATTACAAATTAAGCTAATACATTAATATGTACATACAATAGGCTGAATTCTATCAGGTAAATACACTTATACTAATAACAATTGAAAATAAATAAAATTGTTTTGGTTGCTGCTGCAGTCAGTGCGATCTCTGTTACTTGTGATGCTTGTGATAATGCTGCTGCTGCCTATCACTGTTTTACTGTCGCTGATGCTGATACTTTCGATGATTATTGGCTGTTTCGGCACTTTTGCCGAAACAGCCTTTGTTTTCGTTAATGTTTTTTTTTTTCCTTTTTTTCAGCCATTCCTCATGGCATTTGTACACGTTTTTACAGTGGAAGGCACTTTGGGCAATAAAATCAATCCGATTAACGTTATAATTGGCACACCCTTAGACCAGCATCTGAAGTTGTGTGCCGAAGATTTACGTCATGGTGACGTCATCGACTAATTTATTATAGAATTTTGAATATTTAATTTTTCCCTTAGACTTTGTACACAGAAATAAAAAAAAAAATTGTCGATTTTACCCGAGCAAATAAATCTGACTTTGTGATGGCGCGAAAATGGTCGTTCATTTCCAAAGTGCTGTCTATAACGACACCAAGATCTCAGGCCGAGCTAGATGCTTCAAAACTCGATTCTCCAACCATGATGGGGGCAAGGATGGTGCTTTTCAAAACGAGAGCTGAGATGAATAATCTGGTGTTATCGACAAAATCCTTTGCACACTTCTGTTCGGCATCAGTACCACTCCAGTTTTTAATGTTTGTAGTGACATGTATATAATTAATTGTTTGTGCTTTCAGCTACATCAGGCGTTCCATACAAACAAGTATGTTAATAATTGTTGGTTGCCATAGGCACCAGAGTTCACTCTCGCTGTGCTGCGTTTGCGCAGTGTGACATGTATGTGACCTCTGACTTATCATTTTCATTCTGCTTTGTGCAAGTTTTATTCCAACGTTGAAAGTTTCCTCAAAGTTTTATTCAGTCAATTGATGTGTGCTTTAACCTACTGACGTTCCAGAAGTTTGTTAATCATTGGATAGCAGGTGCAAGACATACTTGTGAGTTTTGAGAGCATTAAAACTTGTGAACAACCAACTGTTTGTGTGCCGTTTTTCACGATATTCAAGAGCAGACACGAGGCTTCATAAACAGTACTAGAACTCATTTCGGGAAAAAAAGCACACATCGCTGCATGTTCAAACGTTCATATTTGGGGGAATCCCGACTTTGATGACACAAGCATAGATATTGACATTAGAAAGATATTTGGCCATAAGGCCATAGCAGATTTGTCCTTTGAAGAAATATAGTTGGAATCACAAACATTTTCAAAGTTTTCACAATAGTTGCCATGATTTACTTGTTATTCCACCGACATTTGTTTTCAACTCTAAGGACTGTGTACCAATTTCAATGCTTGGATCATGAAAGGCACAATCCCATTATATATCTGCCCAAACTATTAACTCCAACCACCAATGGGTCATTTGAATTATATAGAATCTAGTTGAACTGAGCATCATGGTTTCAAACAACAAAATGTACACTCGACGTGATCTGCATGTAGACCAAGTGTGAAACAAAACCCTGCCTTTTGACGATGCTTTTTTTTATAATCAGAGTTGTAATGATTCGACTCGAGTCCGACTCGAGTCACATTTTTGATGACTCGACTAGACTCGAGTAGGGCAAATGACTTGATTTTACTCGAGTCATTACTGCGAACAAATGACTCGACTCGACTCAAGTCGATTCAAGTCGACTTTCTCATCAGAATGACTCGACTCGACTCGGGGAAGGCTAATAAGACTTAAATCCGAAACATAACAGCAACTCTTTGAGAAAAAAAAAATGTTTACAATGACTTACGCCGGTGCCGGATTTTGTTTAGAGTCAAATGCAGGGTCATCACATGTAGTAGCACGAATGTAAAAAAAAAAAAAAAAACTTTTCTCTTGTGTTTTATTTATTGTATAGTGTTCAAATATCTGACGTGATCTGCATGTAGACCAAGTGTGAAACAAAACCCTGCCTTTTGACGATGTTTTTTTTTATAATCAGAGTTGTAATGATTCGACTGGAGTCCGACTCGAGTCACATTTTTGATGACTCGACTCGACTCGAGTAGGGCAAATGACTTGATTTTACTCGAGTCATCACTGCGAACAAATGACTCGACTCGACTCAACTCGAGTCGAGTCGATTCAAGTCGACTTCCTCATCAGAATGACTCTACTCGACTCGAGGAAGGATAATAAGACTTAAGTCCGAAACATAACAGAAACTCTTCGAGAAAAAAAAAATATTTACAATGACTTACGCCGGTGCCGGATTTTGTTCACGTCACGTTAGAATGTTTGCGAAAAATGTGCAGGGCCTACATACGTGGATTTATTATCCCCCTTATTTGAATGGCGATCACCTGGCACACCCTTTTTATTTTCATTAAGAGTCAAATGCAGGGTCATCACATGTAGTAGCCCGAATGTAAAGTAAAAAAAAAGCCCAAAAAATACATTCTCTCTTGTGTTTTATTTATTGTATAGTGTTCAAATATCTGTGACTCGAATTGACTTGAGCTAAATACTTGACTCGACTCGACTCGACTCGACTCGACTACACAATCTGACTGGACTCGAGTGACTAAACTAGAGTCACTTCTTTAAAATGACGAGACTCGACTCGAGTGATACAAATCAGTGACTCGCTACAACTCTGGTTATAATGAAGTCAACTTACAATTTTGCCCCAAATTGGTGATCCAATTCCTGAAGAGAAGGCGAATGCGCTAAACACCAGTCCAATTACAGTCGGTGACATCCCTTTCGCCTTTGCCTGTTAAGTGTAAAAGTAATATCAATAATAATATAGGTTTTAACACTTGTATCACACGAATTCCTCGATTTCGTCCCGAACATGGCAAGCTCAATTCTCAATTTAAATTTCAAAAAGCCACCACAAGATTCCATTTAAGGTTCAGTATAATTCAAATTGTTAGCATACCGATTCATCCTGAGTTTGTGAAATTCGTCTCGTGTAGCAATCGGCGTTGTATTGAAAGAGCAAATTCGTTTTTGTCATTCGTTTTAGTGCTGTCATTACATTTCGTTTCTGGTGACTTAACATGTTACGATTAGAAAATATGTTTATGTCAGAACAAAGGTTCACGAACTTTAACCTTTCCAGTACAACCAATTAGTTTGTTAAAAAAATGCATCTATTAATAGGGTACGATGCATTTTAGTATTCATTTAAGGTACACGTACAAATAATGATCATCCCGTAAACCGTCCAGAAGGAATGTTGCTTTGTTTTAATTTCAGGGTAATTTCTTCATTTTGAATTCAACTATGTTTTACCTTCAGGTATATCCTGAAGTAAAGGTCAAACGAGTTCACGTACACGACAAAACAATGCTTATCAATTAATAGTCTATCTGATTACAAAGTTGGGACATTGTTGATCATTTACGTTCAAGAGTTATAGGTGAAATAACTTTGCGGTCTAAAATTCGAAAACAGTCAACATTGAAAATGTCAAACCATTTTGTTCAACAAACACCTCTCTAGCTATAATTGGATTGTCCGGCTCGTGAGTAATACGTAGACCACTCCAATTATAAATGACGAGTAGATGCAGCTGTGGAGAGTGTGTTGTGAAATAAGGACTATGAAATACTGACTCACCGCAGTATGGCAGTATTGCGCATGCGTACGTGAGTTTTGTGAACGTTCAACCAATAAACCGGTAACAGGCACTGGATTTTATAGGAGTCCAAATGTCTTTTGACCAGCCAGCCATGTCTTTATCGTTCGTTTAAGAACGGCCACTTGACGACCGGGCTCTCACATGGGAATATGTAAACTGCCTTAGGTATTTATGAATTAAGCATAAAAGTGGACACGTTTAAAACTGCTTACAACTGAGAAATGAAGTTGCCACTAAAACGTTAAGTCGAGATTGCACGTTACAGGCTTTGGCCCACGGACTATAAGGACCAAACTTGGAGGAACACACGTGTTCATTATTCTATTTTTGGGAGACTGTTTTAAAGACATACAATCGTGGAGCGTGTTTTTGTTAGGGTGTTTGTTTGTTTGTTTGTTTGTTTGTTTGTTGGGGTGTTGGGGATGTTGGGGTGTTAGTATGTTTGTTTGTTGGGGTGTTGGGGTGTTTGTTTGTTTGTTTGTTTGTTTGTTTGTTTTGAGGGGTGGGGTGGGGTGGGGTAGTCTGAGTATAACCCGTTATCCACGGAGACAAATCCTGTATAACGTCTGACATCTCCTGACATGCAAATGTATGCAAGCACGCACGCTAGCCAATCAGAGTCGACTTTACTAAATCGTGACGTCATTTCATTCCCAAATCAGGACTAAATTGGTTTTGTGGTCAATTCAAATGCAGTGTTTTGTAATACAACAACAACTGGCCCCATATCGCCTAACATGATAGAGAGTGCGGAACACTGTCTATCTGACGCGCAACAGGTGAATGACCGAAGACTCGATATAGAAAGCGCCCGCTGATTGGTCAAATCTTGGAGGTCAAGGCGGGCGGGGTCTTGCCTAATTAATCAGCGAATCTGTTCACGCTTAAGGGTGGGCGGGAGGCGGGGTTTTGCCTAATTAATCAGTGAATCTGTTCACGTGTAAGGGATGAGCAGGATGGGTCCAGTTCTAAAGCTAACAAGTTCGTTTTTTTTTATTAATTGATTGTTACAATCCAACCTTGCCGTTAACATTTCTAGAAATCTTGCTTCTGATAGTTTTCTATTTCACCACAATTTGCTAAAACATAAATATTGTTAGAATGTAATTATTTCTAATTTTCTCATGTAATGTATGTCAACAAGAATATGTTTTCCCCTAAAAATGGCGTCGTTGTACACAGTGCCCTCATTCGCTCGAAAGAAATATGGCCCGTTTGGGTACTCACCTCGATGGGGTAGAAAACAGAAATAATGGAAAAGGCCATCATGCTTGCCAGTGAAGCCAGCACAGCGCTGGCAAATGTGGCTTTCTGGTGGTAGGTGAATTTGGCTCTTGCGGGTTTCTCCTCGAAGCTTTTGTTGGTGTTGTCGTTTTCTTGGTCTGCGCTGTCCTGATTGGCCAAAGATAACGTGGGCGGGGTGTCTCGAGACGGGGTTTCTCCGGTTGAAGTTGCATATTCTGTCGATGATGCAGCAGCGTTAATTTCGCCATTGTTTTCCATGGCTCTGATAAAATAATTCGGACCGAAAACAAATCATAAAATAACCATGGCATATTTTATTTTGTCTATTAAAATGAGAACTGTACGCCTTTTCTTTAAAGAATAATAGAGTCTGAAAGTTCAATCCCATAGAGGCGCGCTTCCGTAACTGTGAATAGCAACATTATCTTGCAAAAAGTATAAAATGATGCACTTATTCTTGATACAATGAAAAGGCCTTTGTAAAATTGTAACTAGTATCTCAATGTATGAACACCGAAATGTTGCCTGATTTGAAAGAGAAATATCGTGCCACAAACCGACCTATCACTACAAAAACATTTAAAATGCACTGATACAAGTGAACACGGTGTACTCGTACATGCATGAACGATTTTTTAGACAAGTAAGATTTGAGGTTTTGCATGGTGGAGATACTAATAAATGAAAGGTTTTCGGAAACGCCATGTGCGAATAATTTCTCAACTAAGAGAATGGTTCTGAAAATAACCAGAGGTATAAACTCGACGTTTCGGTAAGTGTGTTCTGACCGTCTTCGGGAGAGTGCCTAAACTCTTAGGTGTTTACTTTCTTACAGTTTAGGCACTCTCCGGAAGACGGTCAGAGCATACTGACCGGAACGTCGAGTTTATACCTCAGGTTCTTTTCAGAACCATTCTCTTAGTTGCAATTATTCGCACATTCTGTTTCTGCAAACCTTTCATTTACTTGAATTTTGTGACGGTTATCGGGTGAAAATTGAAAATTAAATAAGAGACTTAGCTGTTTTTTAGGATAAATATTTTTTTTAAAATAAACTTGAAGGACTCATTGGCACCTTATCATGAAAAATAACCGCTTAAAAGGACTGTATTCAAGCCAGCACGACTGAATTGCATGTAGACTGAACCCATCGGCTGTAGGTAAGTAAATGTTGGCGTCGTTTATAAATGTTTTGTTCTGAGGCAAAACTGCAATGTGAGACTGACACACTTGAACGAATAAGGATATCGAACAGAATTGCGGGAAAGATTGCTTACAAATAATTGTTTTTTACTCATCTGCAAGTGATTTCTCATCAGTTTTATTGAGGATAACGAAGGTAAAATTCTGAACACAGATGAATGTTTCTTGGGGAGATTACGGTTAGAAATCATTCTGACAAAAAAAAAATATAGCTAAGGAGAAATTAAAGGGCAACCCTCGTCGAGGGACCTTTTGCTTTCAGGCTCTGTCAAAGGAAACGGGTCAACTTGTACCCAGGTTAATGCGTACCCGAATCAACCCCTAACCAACAATTTACACCATCGATTCGTATCCAAGTCAGCTGGCACCCCAGTCAACTCGTACCCTCGTGTGCGTGGCTCAATATATTTGCCCTATTGAAAAAAAAATCCGAACAGGCACACGAAAGTGCACAAGTGCTTCCCTTTAATGCGTTTACCTTGCAGACTGTCGATTTTCACGTAGTTCGGAGCCTATAGGCCTACAAACAATGGACGACCTCTAGTTAACCCGGAAGTTTTGTCCGTTAAAAGTTGTGTATACCACCGGATATGAACGTGTATATTTGCAATATGTAAAGTCACTCGATTCAGTATTCACATATCCTCAATTCTAATGCTGCAATTGTCACAAAATGTTCACACAAATATTGACTAATGACGCTACTCCAAGTGTCTATAGACGGTTTCCTACACAGAAAGGGGCTCATTGTGGTGGAATTCCATATTCTGAGGCCACATGAATATCATATTTAATTTGCAATGACTCATTGTAGGCCAAATTCACAACCTGAAACACGGCCGCGGCCGGCTTCAGGACAGGCCTAGACCTACTACCAAAATTCCAGTCATAAAACAGAGTAAATTTGCTGTCCAAAAGCCCTGATGTAAGTTGATCCTGTCTAGAGATGTCCGTCCACAATTCTCTAAAAACAACAAATACTTGTTTGCAACTATATACGTACATGAGCAAGTCACAACTGTTCTCCTTGATCCGTTGCCCCCCAAAGAAGCGATAGGTGCGTGCAAGTGCGGTTCGTCAATGGCATCATACAATCGTACTGAAATGGCGTTTTCCTATGTCTTAACAGGCTGCTTCAAAAGCTCTAGAGCGTACAATAAAAGCCTGCCCCTTTTCAAGGACTGGTATTGTATGACACTTTTTTGTTGAGCACTGTTACCTTTGAAAAATCCCTCCATTGCCTTCGTAGGCTCTCCATTATACTGCGAACTAACGCATATGCCATTGAATTATATATGTAGTGGTTCAATGCATACGCAAAAGCTTATGCAGTGCACGATAACCATTCATTGAGTATAATTATGTCGGTAAAAATCAGAGTGAAAACCATTCGAAATTCAACCGATTATTACTAAACACAAATTAAAAAAGATCTCCACTTTAAGCTAATTAATATTCTATGGAAGTGGACCACTTGTGCAAAAGTGAGGGAAAAAATCGTGATTGTAAAATACTGCATGTATTTTAGATCGTGATTAATTAGTGTTTTTAGACAACTTCTGTCTGAGTTTAATGCTAAGTTAAACAACACGATCTCGAGTGTATATAAAACGGCCAAAACTGGGCCGAGTCCAAATGGCATGCAGAAAGTTGGGCAAACTGATCGCACACTGACGTATTACATGTATACGGTTTGAGCTCACCCGAGTCGATAACTCCAACACAAGTTCAGTCAATAAACAATCACAAAAGTCCACGGAAATAATTTGAAATGATCACAAGAACTAACTGATATAAAGCAATATAGTGCTTATTCTAGCTTGTAACTTCTAATTAGCGAAAGTATAGTGAATTAAACAAATGCACTGTACATTTTGTGCGACAGAAGACTGAACGACGTTAACCAAAGGAATGCTCAGGGGCTGCCCTTGAACTGCAACATAAACAATACCCGTTAAAGGTGCAGCCTTCGACTTAAAGGGGCACGCTCACTTACTGATCTGTTATAGCCATAGAGTAAACAAGCCTGCGTCGGCTGTACAAAACAAATTGATGTTGATTACATGTGTACGCTATTAAAACAAATGTGATAACCAGTTTCCTTGCATGCGTGTATCAATGGGGGGGGGGGGGGGGGAGGGGGGTGCGTATCAAGGATGGGGTGTCACCCCCCCCCCCCCCCCCACACACACACACACACACACACACACCATGCAGCTCTATGAAACCCACAAACAATACTATTCATAATTTCCACATATGTGGACAAATTAGGGACAGAGCCAGCATGGTTATGGATTTTAGTCTGTATTGACAGTCTTATTATTTCGTATTGCGTGCATAGCCTACAGTTGTGGGTTAAGGGTAGACATCCAGGCCAGGGCATCATCCGTGATTGTGTTGATTAATAATCGTCGGATTTGAACAGCGACCCCATTGAAAGTATTTTGGCGGTCGTGCCTACAGCAACCCCGAGTACGGTCATCGGCCGACGTCAGCGAGCGGTCAATTCTGAGAAGGCCAAGGGAGCAGGCCCGTTTTGGGGCAGTCTACTGCCAGGCGCAGCAGGGTAACAACTTTATTTTCGGGCGGGTCTATTACGCCTGCAGCACTCGCGCAAGCACACAGGGGAACAGTGCAGTGGAAGGAAGACGGGGCACCTCTAAATCAAACACGGGACTCTTCTCTTGATGTTGACACTCGTTTATGATTAGCTACTCAGGGCGGACGGTAAATCATATCTAGACCTTGACAGGTGTTCCCAGGTACCTCCCCTAAACAGGTGCGGGTTTCCTAAACAGGTGCGAGTTCCCTGTACAAGTTATACATCTTCCCCACTATAAGTTAACGTCCACTCACCACTACGGCCTCGCTACCTCTTTCCGTTGACGGATATCCTCCCCTCTTCAACTGACTGGACTAGCGCACCCCCGCTTACTTATTACATTAAGAGCTTCACTAACGAACACAGCTGCCTACTACCACTAAACTTACTATGGAATTCGGGGTGTTCCACTTCATTGGTTCACTAGTTAATATCTTAAGTTTTCCGCAAGTTTTCTGACCACATGGTCCGAGTTTCACATCGTGCTCAAGTACTCGCACACACGATGCGATGACAAACGTGTAGTTGCCAAGGCAACAACCGCTAACCGGAGCATAATAATCATAATACTGTGGCGGCCTGTGTCGATGTAGCCTGGGATTGCCCTCTGCCGACCCGACGAGCGGTTGTAGGGAAGGCCAGGGGAACAGGTCCGTTTTGGGGCAGTCTACCGCCAGGCGCTCGCAGCTGCTTCCTTCCACACACCGGGGTTGGATTAGACACTAGTTGTACTTGGGCGGACACAGGGGAATGGGATGGGACTGGGGTCTGATGTTTCTACAAAACAGCACTCAAACTCGATGTGTAATTGGAATAATGATTTATTAAAAAAAGATCACCTTGGTAGGATTACTATAGTGGCGCCTATGATCACCTAAATAGGGTTACACACTGAGGGAGAGCTTAACTGCGGTGACTTGGTCTATTTACTCCAAAAAGGGTGCACTGGACTACACTGAACTACTCACAAGGCTAACAGTAAACTGGACGTGACTCTAACGGGACTTCAACGGACGTGACTCTGTGCGGACTCTGCAGTAACTACGACGGACGGGACAATGACGGACTGTACATAACTACTCACAGGACTTTGACTGCCTCGAACTGTTCCCGCCAGAGAGTAACTTTCCTGCCACCGCGCACTGCTTATTAAGCCGCGCGGTATGCATGCGTCACGGCATTCATGAATAAACTAACTAAAAGAGGGCGTCCTAACTTCGGACCATAATTTCGCTACAATACACTAACTACCAGGAAAACCTTGGCATTGATTGGTCAATATTGCAACGTTAATATCACGTGTATTTTCACGTGATTGACATGTTGAGCGGGCAAGTTGATGCGTGCCTTGAGTGAAATCAATGACGTCTTGTTTCGAACACTGGTTTTCGAACAACTATTCAGATCATTTTTATGTCTTTTTGCACCACGGAACGTACAGAAAAATAGCCCCCAAAATGTAAACACAAATGGTGTATATAAGTCCGATGTACGATACTTCCAAAAAATGGGGAAATCGCCGCGGTGGACAAGTGACCGTCGTCATGTTTACTGGCGTGCCACGCTGCATGACCGGCTGAGGCTGTGATGTCAAACACGGCATGGCAATACGCATCACACGGTGAGGGGCTCAGACCACGTGTAGCGAACTGTAAAAATGGAAGAGTGAAAGCTCTTTTTAGCGCCTGGTTTTTGCCAAGGCGGATGTTTAACGTGACCTTAGAAACTGAGATAAACCAACCTCGTCCCCAGGGTGTCGAGCAGTATACGCGCCCACCACTAATATTGGAAACGATGTTGGAAAAAGTAAGCACTGGGGACGAGGGTGGAGATAAAATACTTCGAGTTGAACTTGCTATACTTAAAACGATGTCTGGACGCTCGGTAATTTTATTTTTACGACGGGCCTCCCGTGGTGAGCAACCGTTTTAACTTTTACCGTTTTAGCTTACACGGTGTCTGAATATGGACTAAGATAGTGCTGAGGATTTTGTCAAATGTATACCTGAAAGTGTTCTTTGCATAAAGACAATTTTAACAATAGTACAAACATCAGAAAATAATTGAAGTAAGGCCAAAAAAAAAGTCAGTCTCTGGTCAGCGCGCGCGTCGATTTATTTATGCGCGTCAATCTTTTTTTTTCCAAAATGTTCCGTGGTAGCTCCAACAGCGCTCTCTATTGCCGCACCTCCTCATTTTTTTTTTACCAAAGAGCACCAAGGAATGGGAAATTGCACTAAGGCAAATGATCGAGAGCACCAATGCAAATTATTGAGGACACCAGTGTACATGAGGACACCAACAAAAGCAAAATAGTACCCCACCTTGTCTGTACAATCCAAGCTTGAAGGGAAAAAAAAGCCAAAAAAAACCCAAAAAGCCGCGTCCCCGCGTCAATTCCGGAACTTTGGTCTGACCAGAGACCGAATATTTTTTTTTTGCCCAACACACAATACAATTAAGGAGAGACTTTAATGGAGTCTGGCAGGCTGGTGGCTCCGTATCCGAGCGGACAGAGCACATTGGTTTGCCAGTATTAAAGTTCACTGGGTCAGGCTTTTCGGGTGTTTTTGAACGTTCATTTCGTCTTGCCCATTTCGGCTAGTGATCGACGAGCCCCTTCTCTCTTAATGCATGCAGTTTTGTTTGGAGGGTAGGTAAATTCACAGAAATCATTCATAAGTACCGACCCCTTCTGTGCAATATTCGCGACTGATGATTTGGGCATATATTCCTGGTAGGGTTGTTAGTTCTTTTCCACTAGATTTGCTCATTTTCATGGCCATGTTTGAAGTACCAAGTTCATTGTTACAATTTACGATAATCAAAAGCTGCTATACAATGGTCCATTCGATCTACCTGTCACTCGTAATTTGCTGCGAACGCCTTCCACTGTGAGTGATATACAGCAGTTTGTCCTGATTTGCAGCAAATATAACTATAACATAAGAATGGCAGATTATCCGTCTTTTGTGTAGAAATATATTTCGCCATGTTTTTCTTAAGTTACGTATACAGCAGCTTCTATTATAAAGATTATACGAGTAAATTATAAACACGATTGGTAGTAAATTATGTTTGGTGGCAAACGTCGTTGGAATCTGTCAAGCATTCTCAGACTGGCAAATTCCAACAAACGCCGAATGATGTCAATAAAGTAAATTCATGAACACTTCTGGATTCATTCTAGCCCCAATGTGGCCAATTTACTGGACTACCTCCGTAAATTAAGGCCACACCATGTACAAAAACATGTCGAACTTTGTCAAATTTTGATTTTCACATTTAGGCTTAGTTTGTAGTTTATGTTTGCTTTAGTAGGCCTACTCACCTTCTGTATAGGCTAATCAGAAAGTGCTGCCTTTTTCAAATGTCTGAATTTTCGTGAAATTTCATGTTGAAATTTTGATACGCAAACGTGTGCAAACTAATCTGGAAATTTCACGAAAAATAGACATCTGAAAAAAGGAAGCACTTTCTGAAAGAGGGTGAGGGTGCTTCTAAAGCAAAACTAAACTACAAACTGAGCGTAAATGTGAAAATCATAATTTGACAAAGTTCGACATGTTTTTGTACATGGTGAAAGTGTGGTCTTTCTTTACGGAGGAAGTCCAGTAAATTGGCCACATTTATGGGGCTAGTTTCATTCTACATGCTGAACAGTTTTATCCTCGTCGCCAACTAATGTAGTATTTGTACCTAATTACCTCAGTGCGGGGGTGCGCGGCGGTGGATTAAGTCCTGGGTGGGGTAGCTCAGCACACGGTACCGGCTGAAGTTACATGTACTCACGCGGCTATCTCGTGACTGACCCAAGCCGACTATAGCACTATAATGCTTGAATGGTTTAATATGTAATCACCACAATAAGCATCAGAAGAATTATTCCACGATTGAAAAAGAAACCCGCAATGACTCCCGCGTTTGTTCGATAAATATTGTTATGGAGCGCCAATATGGACAACCGGATGTTCCCATTTTCTGCTAGAAAAAAATTAGGTTTTCAAAAAACTCAATTCCTACTGGCAGAAATTTGGATTTTACTTTGACGACTATCGCGGCACCTTAAAAGTGGACAAATACAAAAAATCTCAAATTGTACTAGCAAAACGTTCGATGCTCCAAAAGCGGACGAAAATTATCCCACTTTTAATTTTTGAGAAGGGGTAAGCATTAAAACGTGCGCACTCATTAAGATGGATGACAATTCTTACATAAAAGAAAAATGCATTATCAATTACTCCGAGAGCGTCGTTGAGATTCAGTTTTATTTACCAATACATTTCTTTTTTGGCGCAGTGTACTTGGTACTTGGTTGGTTCTTCTCCTAAGGACTTCCACAAGGGAGTATAACTAGGAGGCTAGAAACATCGGGCAAACCCCTTCTCATAGCAATAAGTGTTACTGGGTTCCTTTACGTGCGCTAGGCCTTATACAACACACGGGACCTCCGGCTCCCATCCGAAGGACGAAGCAATATTGATTAAGTGCATTGCTTATGGGCACACGTGTCCAGGCCCGGGCTCGAACCCACGCCACTGTTGCCTCTGAAACACCAGAGCATGAGTCCGGTGCTCTTAACCGCTAGACCATGACACTCCAGTGTAATTATCGAATAAAGCATTTAGTCCGTGGGACGAGGCCTTTTTTCGCTCGCCACGCGGTCGGGTTCGCCGAATTTTTCAAAACTTCACAGACATGTAGATTTTGATGTACCATATCGAAATAACTTTGTTCCCCGATTTGCAGTTTGTTTGGGAAAGAGAAAATCTGGAATAAAAACGCCAAAAATTCCTCATGAGAAAAAAAACATAGAAAATAGCGCCCTCTATTGACATAGTCAGAAACCTTTTCTCACGCAATGGCCGTCCAAGTTGGGGCAGTCTATTCTTGACGGAGTTTTATTTATTGTTCTCACGCTCGAACGGCGGGATCACGACCCACGAACGCTGCACTCGGAACAGGATCTCACACCACCTATCCGTAAGGGTTTGCAAGAATGATATTACCGTGTCAATAACAAGACCCGCCTAAACTCGGCCAATGAGTGCTTGCTAGATTATACTTCTTTTTATTTCTCATCGGGATGCCAAAATATAAAATTAGATTATATTAAATAAATCACTATTTGTATTTCTTTTGGTGACTACTTCAACCACATTGTGCCTGGAATATTAGGGAGAAAAAAAAAAAAACTGTATTTGCAGTTATTGCCGTCTTAAGTTTTTGAGTCATTATCGATTTGAAAATGCTGCGTCACTGCCATTGAAAAGGGGGAAGTCTGTTAAAAACCTTCATTTTTGGAGATTTGACTTTTCGACAGATCTCTCCTCTTAAAAATAAGAATGTGGAGCAGAACTGAAAGATGTTACCGTGAGATTCTCAGAGATTTTTATATAGCTAATACGTAACATTCGATCTTAAAACTTGATCATTTCAAGTTGGACAAACTAATGAAAAGGGTTTTGCATCCTGATGGGAAATATTAACTCAAGTCCAGAAGATGCATGTAATATAAAACTTGAAAGAAGTATTATCTTGCAAGCACTCGTTGCGTGCGAAAAGTTTCTGACTGTGTCAATAGAGGGCGTTGTTTCTTTCTTTTTTCCTCGTGTAGAATTCTCGGCATTTTTATCCCAGATTTTCTTATTCCCAAACAAACTGTTGATCGGGCATCAATTTTGTTTCGATATGGTACATCATAATCTACATGTCTGAGACGTTTTACAAAATTCGGCGGACCAGATCGCATATCTCAAAAACTAAAGCGTTTTCGGCTTCTCGTCCCACGGACTAATTCTAATTCGTCGTAGTTCGGGGAAATGCACTTCATTATGAAATTGGCGATGACTTGAAAAAACAAATAGTCGTTCTTCAGTCATTTATCATTCGCATATAAATTCGTTGGTCTTTCAATCTCGTTATTCTGTGGCAAGCTGAAACGTAACCAGGGGCGGATGGGGGTCATAAAAAACTAAAAGGATAAAAACTAAAAGGCATTCAAAAAATTGGAACATCTGTAATTAAAAGAACCCGAACATTATGTAGTACATCTGTAAAGTTTCAATTCAAACTGTTAAAATGCTTTGTTATCATTTAAAGTCGGCACTCTCATCATACGCACTCTCATGTACATTAAACGATTACAGCCCGATAGTCCGAAGGCTCGATAGTCCAATAACGATAGGGTGCGAAAGTCCGAATCGACAATTAAGGTTCGACAGTCCGAATAGATGATAATGTTCGATAGGCCAAATATACGGTAGGGTTCGATAGTCCGAACTGACAATGACGTTCGATAGTCTGAATTGACAATAAGGTTCGATAGTCCGAATGGACTGTACGATTCGTCAGTCTGTACGATTCGTCACCTTAGTGGGACTATCAGACCTTATTGTCGATTCGGACTATAGGGCCTTACTGTCGATTCGGACCATCGGACCTTAAAGTCTTTTCGGACTATCGAACGTATTGTCAATTCAGAATAATAGACCTTCAGACTTTTGAATCTTATTTTCGTTTCGGACTAATGAACCTTCGGACTGATTAACCTTATTGTAAATTCGGACTATAGAACATTCGGATACACGAACCTTCAGACTAATGAACCTTCGGATTAATAAACCTTCGGACTATTTCATCAAATGTTCGGATTAACGAACATGATTTCATTTTCAGTCTAACGAACCCCCTCTTATGGAAATATTGTGCATTCGGACTATCGAACCTTCGGACTAAGGAACCTTATAGGACTATCGGACCTTCGGACTATCGCTCCTTTGGACTATCGCGCGGCCCCCACTGTAAAGGAAAAATAAGGACACAAGGGGAGTCCTTATATTGTGTGTTCTGTGAGCACTGGCTGGGCAGGCGGGATTGATCCTGTTTTATTTCAAATTAAAATGTCCCATCATCCTCAGTGGAAGACAAGTGGGGAAAATTAGTCCGGTGGAGAGACTGACAATGGTGGAGATCGTTCTGGAAAATACAATAAGGGTAATCATAAATTGAGGGCAAACTATTCAACATCAAAATCGTCATGGTAATAAACTGGAAGAATAGGAGCCTATTTCCGACACCTCGTGTGACGTGGCCTATTTTCGCCCATCCCAAACAATTGAAATCTTTACATATGTGGATTCAAACAGTGCAATCAATAACTAGGGATCAATAACTGGGAAAATCACAGACTTTACAGTTAACAATAAACATGAAACTGGGTTTAATCTGGAAATAATCTTGCTCACCATCCGTAACCAGCCCAATGCCCTCCAATTCCCGCGGTTGCTATGTTGGTTTGCTGCATTAGTCCGCATGGTGGCGCTATTGAAATATTAAAGTCGCAACATAGCCGCCCCTAAACTGTGCGCAATAGTTTACATATCGCTGGCTTTAGCATGGGTGCACAGATGGTGGAAGTTAACAGGTAAAGTTAAGAATCAGTAACTGGTTAGTAAGAAATAGTAACAAGTAACAACAGGCTTGACCAAGAGGCCGCCCCATGAATGGTCACAGGGGGTGTACTCGGCGGTAACAAGGACTAGGTTTCATCAGGCTCAGGCAGAGTGGCAGCTTCAGGATTGCCGCCAAGGGCTGTTTCAGAAGGAAGCCGGATCAGGCGTGCCACTGGCCGGGTGTAGATGCGATCTCCGACCTGCACCCTTACGGTGCGAACCCGATTATCAGTACCAGGTAGTACCTCAGTGACCTTAGCCAGAGGCCAAGAGGCACGTCGTTGCTGCGGATCAGCCATCAGAACTACATCACCGACGGACAGGTTGTCGGTCTCACTGCGCCACTTCTGGCGGGCTTGCATGGCCGACAGATAGGACTGAACAAACTCCTTCCAAAATTTCTGAATCAGGGCTTGGCACTGGCGCCAGCGTCGCCGACTAAGCACGTCGCGCTCCGGGTAGACAACCTGTGGCGGGGCATGGTCCCGCCGCCCCATGAGAAGCATGAAAGGCGTGATGGGATCTGGATCAGCAATGTCTGATGACACATAAGTCAATGGCTTAGAATTCAGCAAGGCTTCTACCTCAACCAGGCAAGTATAGAGAACGGGAGCGCTAACTGACCGATCACCCAGGGTGGCGTACAAGGCAGTTTTCACTGACCGAATCTCTCTCTCCCAGGTCCCACCGAAGTGTGGTGCAGAGGGAGGATTGAACCTGAAATTGACTTTGTATTTGGCAAGTCTCTCCTGAAGGTCAGGTGCCATATCGCTGAATGCCTTCCTCAGTTCAGACAGACCTCCCTTGAAGTTAGTCCCATTGTCGCACAACAATTCATGAGGTGCGCCACGTCGTGAACGGAACCGATTGAACGCCAAAAGAAAGGCGTCCGCATCAAGAGACTCAAGCAAATCTAAGTAGACGGCTCTTGTGGTCATGCACTTCCATATTATACCCCATCTCCGTTCACTTCGTCTCCCCATGGTAACGGTGTAGGGGCCAAAGCAGTCTACCCCCGTGGAGTAGAATGCTGGCTTGCCAATTCGCAGACGAGCATGTGGCATATCCGCCATCTTGGGCACTGAAGGTTGACCACGCTGTCTAAGGCATCCGGTGCATCTGCTTTGTAGACCTCTGATGGACTGGCGTCCTCGCAACAACCAGAAGCGTCGACGCATATCTGCAAGCACAGTACCAGTTCCAGGATGCCCAAGACGTTCGTCAGCATTTTTGATCAGCAGTTGTACTATCGGGTGCTTGCAGTCAAGGACGACAGGGTGTTTCACATCAATGTCCAACTCCGCTCGACGGAGTCTCCCTCCAACCCGGATCAACTGGGTATCCTTGTCGATTTCAGGAGCAAGTTTTGCCAGGCGACTATTTCTTGGAACAGGCTTGCCAGCTGTAAGAGCTGCAAGATCATCTGGAAAGCTTTCAGCTTGTACCTTTCCGTAGAGGGCTTGTTCAGTCTCCATCCGTTGGTCGGCGCTGAGGAAATCTGGCTTAGTTTCATCCTCAGCCTCGCACAGAATGTGTCCATATGCCTCAACCAGGTCATCCCAGGAAGCAAACTGAGACGCTTCAATCTCTGGAACCTCTCCTCGATTGCCGAGGGTAAAAGCAGTAAAAAGACTGCCCTTCAGCTCAACTTCGCCATCATCCTGCTGCATGTGCGATGGCAAGCTTGGCCAATCCTCTTCAGGACCAGAGAGGAAGGGTGGAGCAGACCACCGACTCTCGGTGGTCAACTCGCTGAGCATCAATCCACGGGTCAGGTCATCTGCAGGGTTCTTGGCGGTGTCTACATACCGCCAGATAGTGTGGTCTGTGAGTCTTTGAATCTCAGCGATGCGGGCACCGACAAAACGGTTGTACCTACAAGGTTCTGAGGTAATCCAGCTCAAAACTGTCGTGCTGTCACTCCAACAAGTGACGGAAAGGCTCAACCTCAACTCATCCTCGAGAAGCTCGGTCAGTTCAGCACCAGAAAGAGCAGCCTGAAGTTCCAATCGGGGAATAGTTTGCACACGCTTTGGTGCCAAACGGGAACGTGCCATGACAAACCTGACACACACCTCTCCTGACTTAGCAATGGCTCGAAGATAAGCAACGGACCCATAGGCCCTTTCGGAAGCGTCGGTGAACACGTGCAGTTGATAGGACACATTTGCTGGATCAAAGTGTGGGGGAAGGTAGCACCGAGGCAGGTATACAAGAGGGAGATCATTGATTTCTTTGCGCCATCTCATGTGTTGGGCACGTAAGCCATCCTTGCCCTCGTCGGGGATCTCCTCATCCCAGCCCCATGGTCTCTTCCAAAGCTCCTGAACGAGCATCTTTCCCCTCACCATATATGGCATGAGGTAACCAAGGGGGTCTTTCCCGGCACATCTCATCACATCACTTAGAACAGCTCTTCGAGTGAGGACCGGCCACTCACGAAGTTCGAGTTTGTATCGGAGTGTGTCGTGCTGGAAATTCCAGTGGGGTCCTAAAGCTGCTTCCTCAGGTGAATCACAACTTGAACTCAGCCATCTCTCAGTACTGCAGGAGCGGGCTTCCTGTGGAAGGTCTTTGACCACTTCTGCAAAGTTGCTGGCCCATTTCACAATGGGAAATCCTCCAGCGCCGAGCGCTTGACATAGTTTTCCAACTAGGTCTTTCGCTTCTAGGACACTAGACTTGCCATCTAGGCAGTTGTCAACGTAGAATGAATTCATAACACTTCTGACAATGTCTGGATCTGGAAACCGGTCCTGCACATGCTTCTGCAGGGCGAAAGTGGCACAGCATGGACTGCATGTGGTGCCAAAGGGGAGTACGTTCCACTCCAGTTCCTCCATTTCGGCATCAGGGTCCAAATCCCTCCACAGGAACCGAAGCATGCATCGGTCACACTCTAAAGTGCGCACACAGTGAAACATCGCTTTGATGTCACCGGACACAGCTACTCGATGCTGTCTGAATCGTACTAGCACTCCAACCAGCGGTGAACCCAGGGTAGGCCCAGGAAGCAAGTGGTCGTTCAGAGACTCTCCCCGGTACGGGAACGCACAGTTGAAAACCAGTCTTGTCTTCCCATTCTGCCGAACAACATGGTGGGGTATATACCAATGCCGCTCGTGGTTTCTCTCTTTCTCCTCAGCAGTGAGCATGCGGACGAGTCCTGCTTCCTTCAGTTCCCGGATTTTCTTGGAGTGCTCAACAGCGAGTGCTGGATCTCTCTGGAGACGTTGCTCATTCCGTTTCAGAGCAGGTGACACTGCACTTGCCGGACAGGTAAGTACCTCGTTGTCACGTCTCCACAGGAGGGGGGTTGCGACACGGTCAATTCCATCTACATTTAGGCTTGAGATCCCTTACCGCCCGGTTCCCAGACGGTCTGGGCTAAGCCTCGCCCACTCCGAGAAAGGGATTGGGACTCATCTCCAAAGTGGGCGAGCTCGGATTAAGAGAACGAAGTACAAGTCTGACTGGTGGGCCCTCTCCTGAACCTAACAAAAGAAGCAATTTGCAAGACGATAATCCTCACTGCTGGGTAACAAAGACCCGGCAAATCAAAGGGCATGCCGCCGGTAATCCCTCCCGTGGACTGCTATTGTTGGTGACCCATTGCCCTCGCAGGCCTATTGAAAAGCTTGAGTGATCAGTGAACATGGGTTTCAATTAGTTACGTGGTACGTTTTTCTCCCCTTAAATGTATACAAATGTATATGGACTTGCACCGATGAATCCCTGAATCTGACTTTTAAAGCAAACGGAGTTGGTATTTTGTTCAGTATTAAGATCAGAATTCCCCAGTTTGTTCTATTTACGTGCATTAATTAATTTTTTTCGTTCAACAGATAGTCCAAAGGCAGGATAGGGAAAGAGGTATACCGATGATGAACAATAATAAAGATGGAGAGCTTTCAACCTTTGATTTTCTTTTCGTCTTTTCGTTTTATTGTTGTTATTACCATTACCTTTATTATTTTCCCTTGATCTATTCTGATGGTGGTGTGAACATTTCTTCGTGATGATGATAAAAGCAACCGAAGATCATTAATTACACAGAAAACTTTTTGTAAAAAAAGCATAAAAAAATAAACAACTGTATCCGTAATCTAGTAATTAAAGCACACTATTGATTTGAGAAGACGAAGACTGAACATTAAAAAAAGCTTTCCGGTTAGCCCAATATCCAAATACATATATATACGTTATTTAAATGCGCAATTCAAACAACAACTAATCAGTTCGCTTCCAGGGTTGGGGGCACAATGTGAACAGATTAAATGTCACTTTTAAGTTGAAGACCTCTCCTTGATTTCCCTCCTCGCTCTCTTGCAGCCATCATTCAACAACTCAACCGTCTAATCCGTTGATAGCGACCAAGAGAGCCACTCCAGTCAACCAAGCTCACGCTTGAATAACCAAGCGTTCATACCGATCGGGAGCTACAGAGTGGGTCATTCCCACCCGCTTCTCGAGCGTCACGCTTGAATAAAAAAGTGCCCAGTATGCACACCGATCGGGGCTACCGAGTGGGCCACTTCATACCGATCGGGGGTCAAGCCCGCCCGCTTCTATTCTCAAACGGGTATCAGACTTTTCTGTTTAAAATGCGTATGAATTAACGTGAATAAGGGGCAAGTGCGGTGTTGTAGTCTAAAATTCAACAACATCACATCATTACCACACGCAAAACAATTCATGTTCGTCATATGGGGAATACTTTATTTCAATTAATACAGAATGAGGTATTTCGTACATTTGATCAATCCCGAGAATATAGATATCGAACATCGTATTTCGAAAATTTCACAGAAAAAAAATCACACCATTGTTCATATACAGACCTTGCAAACTAGGCAGTTGTATCAAGTTCATTTGTCAAATGATTTCATGCAAAAACAAAACACTTGCATTCTATGAAGCTAGAAAAGAATACAATTCCACAAAAAATATAATGATTGCCAGTGTCTTCCACACCAACCCAACCTGAGTTTGGCGCTGTAATCCTCGAACAATAACCACTAATCTGTTGATAGCGACCAGGAGAGCCACTCCAGTCAACCAAGCTCACGCTTGAATAACCGAGCGTTCATACCGATCGGGAGCTACAGAGTGGGTCATTCCCACCCGCTTCTCGAGCGTCACGCTTGAATAAAAGAGTGCCCAGCATTCATACCGATCGGGGCTACCGAGTGGGCCACTTCATACCGATCGGGGGTCAAGCCCGCCAGCTTCTACTCTCAAACGGGTATCAGACTTTTCTGTTTAAAATGTGTATGCATTAACGTGAATAAGGGGCAAGTGCGGTGTTGTAGTCTAAAATTCAACAACATCACATCATTACCACACGCAAAACAATTCATGTTCGTCATATGGGGAATACTTTATTTCAATTAATACAGAATGAGGTATTTCGTAAATTTGATCAATTCCGAGAATATAGATATCGAACATCGTATTTCGAAAAATTCAAAGCAAAAAAATTCACACCTTGATCATCTAGTTTTTAACCATAGTTCATATATAGAACTTTGCAAACTAGGCAGTTTTATCAAGTTTATTTGTCAAATGATTTCACGCAAACATAAAATACTTGCATTCTATGAAGATAGAAAAGAATAAAATTCCACACCAACCCAACCTGAGTTGGGCTCTGTAATCCTCGAACAATAACCACTAATCCGTTGATTACAGCTATTGTTGTGACCCCGAGGGCCACTCCAGCAGGCAACCGAGCGTCACGCTTGAGTAACCGGGCGGGTACAGTGTTCGAAGCGGGCGGCAGCTTACTGGGCGGGCCGAGCTCGCCCGGTTCTCGAACGGTCCCATTCCGGATCTCATACCTTACATAGGTCGATTTTGCCTCAAGGAGATCAACCGCTCGCTGGTCCTGCTTGGATCGAGTGGCTTGTTTTCGATCAAGATACATCTGCGCATCGTGCTGCCACATCTTACAAACATTCTCGTGGAGAACTCTGTCGGCTTCCATGGGTGGTAGTACAGACAAGAAGTTTTCTTCATTCTTGTGCCTGGACTTCAGAATGGGGCCCTGGACAGCCCACCCAAGTTTGGTGCGCACAGCCACTGGTGCACCTTCGGGACCAAAATGACTCTCAATGGGAACAATCAGATCTGGGCGATCACTGCCGATCAGCAATAATGGCCGTGCCTCCTTGACTTCCTGCAGTGGAAGACCCCGCAGATGCGGCCACCTCCTTTGCAAATCTCGTGCAGGAACAGAATGCTCTGAAAGCCTCAACATGGAAGACGAAAAGACATTGGAAATGGTGATGCGTGAATCTTGGTCGTGGATTGGTGCAAGATCGACCGAGACTATCACGCCCTTGCAGGGGGTACATTCCTCCCTGGCGGTTGCAATTGGCATCTGGGTGCTCTCACCCTTGAGGCCAAGTGCCTCGGTAGCTTCGCTAAGCATCAAGGAGAAGTTGGCAGCATCGTCCAACAAGCAGTACGTCTCCAGCTGTCGACCGTTGGCATAGAGCTTGACTGGCAAAATCTTCATGCTGACGTCAGGTAGCCAAGGGTTTCCATCCCCGTAAAAGACAGACAGGTTTGGGTCGAAAGAGGAATAGTACACTCCATACCCTGGTTGCTCCATCAGATCATGGAGAACGGTCAGGTGCATCTTGTCGCATCGGCGACAAGGCTTGCGTAGGTCGCACTCCTTTCCGTTTTTGTGCAGGCGTGCACACTGCCAGCAGCGTTTGTCAGCCTTAATCCACTTCATGCGCTGTTCCATCGTGAGATCGCTGAATTTGTCGCATCGAGAGAGCCAGTGTTCTTCCCGGCAGTGGGGACAACTCTTCCGGAAGGGTTTCTTGCCATCACTTCGGGTAGCCTTATAGGCAGATGCGCCCTTTGGCGGATTGCTGGTAGTCTTTCCAGCCAGTTCCATGTGGTAGGCAGCTGCACCTTTTCTGCGGCGGTCCCGGTTGGTTGGGGGGAGTTCAACCTTAATACTCTCGCTGAGCTGCACCTTCTTTCTGGCTATGGCCGCCGTGTCTTGCAGCCACATGTTGATGTCAAGCAGAGAAAAGTTGTTGACATTTCTGGCCTTCATAGCCTTCAAAAAGGCCGTCTGATGGGTATGTGACAGGCGACTGT
Organism: Patiria miniata; assembly: GCF_015706575.1. NCBI lineage: Eukaryota > Metazoa > Echinodermata > Asteroidea > Valvatida > Asterinidae > Patiria > Patiria miniata. Next base: position 533,670 of record NW_024037057.1, read on the forward strand.
ACAGGATGCAAGCTGTAGAGTTGGCATTCAGTTCCGCCTGGCCTTCCGGTGCACTCTTGAGTTGCGTGACCAACGCTGACACCGCTGCTGCAAACTCTACCATCCCCTTAGAGTCACTGGCTGTCAGTCTCGGCCACGACGTAATCTGGTCAATCTTGGCACGTATTAGGACACCAATATCTCCATAAAGCTTCTTGAGGGTGGACATGGCCTTAGTGAAGGGGCTACCATCATGCTCAAGCCCGAGGACATCCTTCTTGGGTTGACCACTTAACTTCGACCTGACGATGAAGTATTTTTGTAGCTCGCTGAGGTGGACTAAGGGCTTGATGCAGCCATCTATCATTGCCTCAAAACAACGAAACTCTGCTGGGTCGCCTCCCCCGAAGTTGGGAACCTCCATGTTTATACCTCCGGCTGAGGCTGCCAACATGGAGCTTAACATCATTTGGCTTGAGGAATTGAAAGTAGGCGGTTCAGGAAAATCAGAAACCCTAGCAGTAGAGGCAGAAACCTGAGTAGGAGTGGGGTTTGTCCCCAAAGTGGGAGAAGTTTCATGGTAAAGATTATGAATACCAGCGTGGTACGGTGCCATACTTGGCTGAAAGGCAGTGAAGTTGTGATCAGGTGGCAAGCTGCCTGGAATCATGCAGCACTGAGCAGAGGGCTCAGACCACGCGAGCGCGGAACTCGCGGCGGTTTGCGTGTGACCCGCTTTCGCGAGGGGGCTCGCGAGAGGGCGTGCATGGCTCGCGGAAAGGTGCGTTTGCCTCGCGACGGGATGCGCGAAACTCGCGGCCGGTTGCGCGAATTGCGCGAAGCTCGCGGCTGGTTGCGCGAAGCTCGCGACGGATTGAGCGAAGGTCGCGACGGGTTGCACGAGACTTGCGACTGGTTGCGCGAAGCTCGCAACGGGTTGCACGAGACTTGCGACTGGTTGCGCGAAGCTCGCGACGGGTTGCACGAGACTTGTGCCTGGTTGCGCGAAGCTCGTGGCTGGTTGCGTGATTTGCGCGAAGCTCGCGACGGGTTGCGCGTAGCTCGCGGCTTGTTGCGTGATTTGCGCGAAGCTCGCGACGGGTTGCGCGTAGCTCGCGGCTTGTTGCGCGAGACTCGCGACTGGTTGCGCGAAGCTCGCGGCTGGTGGGGGGAGACTTTCGACTGGTTGCGCGAAGCTCGCGTCTGGTTGCGCGAAGTTCGCAACAGGTTGCGAGTAGTTCGCGGCTTGGTGCACGCATTTTGGGCTTAACTGTACCAGACTCGCAGCTGATGAGTGTGCAGCAGGTAGGCCTATTGGATTTATGGCCTGGAGCGCCGCCGGGTTTTCCGCTACCGGCAAGCTCGGAACACTGGTGGAGGGTGAAATTACAGAATGGCTTACAACACTAGTAATATTTGGCAAATCATGTGATTGTGAATACAAAGGTGTGTCACTCATGCTAGTTTGTACAAATTCGGATTCTACCCTAGCCAGATTAAAATTGAGTTCAGCAGTTTGTAATTGTCTCTCGAGCTCAATCTGTCGAGCAAATTGTTCCTTTTCCTTCAGGATGCGGCTTTCTTCATGTTCGGCGACCAGCCGTGCCTGGGCCAACTCCATTTGTCTTTCACGCAGTGCCAGCTCCTCTCTTGTTCGCTGTACTGCCAGTAGTCGCTCGTCCAACTCTTTGCTCTGGGCCATCGTGGCTCTTTCCAGCTCGAGTCGTCGCTTGGCGGCTTCATACTCCTGCTGCTTTTCCACAGCACGCATGCGAACAGACGAGTGGCTACTACTGCGGCTTCGCTCTGATGCAATTGAGCTGCATGTAGAGTGCTCCGACGGAAGTATTGCAGACTCAGCTACTGCGGGTAGTTTGTCCGTTGATTCTGGAGGACCCTCAGTGGGTGGTTTTGGAGCTGTTCCTCTAGGTCTGAGGACTCGTTTTTCTACGTTGCCGTCCATTTTGTTACTGTTTTTTTATTTGTATGCCCTTTTGTGCTCAAGCTTGATTCCTATCACGTCTGGGTCACCAATTGTAAAGGAAAAATAAGGACACAAGGGGAGTCCTTAGATTGTGTGTTCTGTGAGCACTGGCTGGGCAGGCGGGATTGATCCTGTTTTATTTCAAATTAAAATGTCCCATCATCCTCAGTGGAAGACAAGTGGGGAAAATTAGGCCGGTGGAGAGACTGACCATGGTGGAGATCGTTCTGGAAAATACAATAAGGGTAATCATAAATTGAGGGCAAACTATTCAACATCAAAATCGTCATGGTAATAAACTGGAAGAATAGGAGCCTATTTCCGACACCTCGTGTGACGTGGCCTATTTTCGCCCATCCCAAACAATTGAAATCTTTACATATGTGGATTCAAACAGTGCAATCAATAACTAGGGATCAATAACTGGGAAAATCACAGGCTTTACAGTTAACAATAAACATGAAACTGGGTTTAATCTGGAAATAATCTTGCTCACCATCCGTAACCAGCCCAATGCCCTCCAATTCCCGCGGTTGCTATGTTGGTTTGCTGCATTAGTCCGCATGGTGGCGCTATTGAAATATTAAAGTCGCAACACCCACATTAAACTTGGTCAACGTAACGGCAAGTTAGCAATTAGGCCTATTTTGTTATACCCGTTTTGCAAAATGGACATCTTGCGACGAAGGTGTGCTCTATTTTCATAAAATTGGTTTCAAAATAACCGAAAGACATCGGCAAGCATTAAGCCCATTGCCATAATATTTGCTAGCATTTACATAGAAAGCCTGCAGCCCCCTCACGGCAAAAGGGTGTAACTTCGATTGTGAACTTGTTTGTGGTGATTGGGGCCTTCAAAGACCTTTATTTCACGGTCTTTTAGGGATAGCAGGGCACATCTCATGCAATAAATGTGCTTGTTTGATTCAGCATCTTTGACAAAAGGGTGTGTGAGATACTCCCTGTTTTGTATGGAACGCCAAAGAGGCATTTAATGTGATCATCGAATCGGTGATGGATTTTTGCAATCGGTGATGCATATTCACGATCGGTGATGGACTTTCGCGATCGGTGATGGACTTTTACTGGTGATGCATATTCACGATCGTTGATGGACTTTCGCAATCGGTGATGGACTTTTAGTGGTGATGCTTATTCACGATCGGTGATGGACTTTCGCAATCGGTGATGGACTTTTACTGGTGATGCTTATTCACGATCGGTGATGGACTTTCGCGATCGGTGATGGACTTTTACTGGTGATGCATATTCACGATCGGTGATGGACTTTCGCGACCGTCGCATCTGTGTGTTGCGTCGTAATCATTTGCACGTATTATACTTATCTATGTTCCTTGCTCTGGAGCAAGTTAAATTTAATTGCAAATGCGCAGAGCCTTTATTTTGCTCTTCTGTTTTTTTTAATACCTTTCGCGAAAATCTGATAAATTTTACTTCCACGTAAACCGATGTAATTTTCGAACCATGGTGTGTGTGTTTGATAAGAGTTAAATTTAGATTAATCATTTTTAAGATTAGAAAATATTATCATTGTTTTTCCAAAGAGCAATGATTCGATGTGTACATTTTTGTAATGCAGCATGGTACTCAATCTGCTAAGACCACTGTGGGAAATAGAGCTAGCTCTATGGTTTGTGCCAGCCATGTCTTATTTGGCAATCAATCACCTTGTCCCTTTAGCCCTCGCAACAACACGTGCTTCAGGTCTCCACTTACCAGCTACCATTTTTTTTTTTTTTTGCAGTCGTGGAATTGGAGCACGATCGAGGTCAATCATTTTTACATGGGGGCTCACAAATTGGGTGTTCCACGTGCAAACGCGTTCCATGCACCAACTGACGTTCAGCAAAATAATGGAATCCTTTTCAATTTTAAGAACATACCGTCATGTACATGATGTATAGGCTACAACGGTCTACAATCGAGCCGCAACTTCCGAGATCTTTTCGAGCTTGTCTTAAGCATGGAGGAATAAGAATGTGTTCTTATTCCTCCATGTCTAAGTGGCCTTGTCAATTGTATAGTGCACAAACAGAACAGACATTCGCTATTTTAACCCAATTGGTTACATTATGATTCTTTAACTAATGAATAATAAATTATTCACCGGTGTGCACAGTCTTTTTAAACATCGGAGTTATCAAAGGAAAATATTGAATAATGTATAAATAAAAACACACTAAAATTTTCCTATAGGAGTACAACCGCAACAGTTACCTATGTACCGACAACCTAAACAAAGCTTAGTCTGCTCATGACGCCGGCAGCCTCCGTCGCCCAGAAATCACAGCATATTTAAGTTGAAGAAAGTGGTTTTTTTTTTTTTTTTTGGAGGGGGGGGGGTTGGCTGGGATATTTTCACCCACTTACTTTGATACTATTAAAAAAAAAACTCTGCACCGATAGCAAAAGTCCATGCAAGGTTGATCACCGATCGTGAAAGACCATCACCCATGGGCGTCACAAGGGGGGGGGGGGAGCACGGGGGCGCTTCCTCCCCCCCCCCCCCCCCCAAAAAAAAGATGGGGGAAGAAGACAGAAAAAGGGGCGCGAAGTAATATTGTTTGAAAAATGCCCACCCTCGAAAAATGATAAATCGTGAATATGCTGGAAAAATCCAGGTATTTCGGGGAGAAAAATGTTTTGCCCCTCTGCAAAAAAAATCTGGCGACGCACAAATCACGGTGTTTTATAGCCACATTACCAATGATAGGGAAAACCGGTCGACTTATCAATTGTTATGGTTATATTAATAACGGCAACACCAAACCGTAGTGGGCAACAGCGGAGACTCAAAGCCACGACATACACAATATGCTTGACAATAACTGAAATACATGAACATGAGATATGTGGCAATAATAACAACAAATGAAAATCATACTTGAATTACAAAAAAATTACTTCCCACATCATAGCCTCGTGACACTTGAGAGCGCTACGGCAAGTATCAAATTAGCCTAACAAAATAGAAAAACAAGGGATTGAATGGTTTCATTTGCCCCATAAATATGAGGAGCAGGCTGTCCGTATCCTAAAAATTGCGAACATTTTAATCCTTGTAATTGATATAGTCTCTTGAAACCTTGGAGCACTATAGCTGGCGGATGTAAGGGGGGGGGGTGGTGGTGGAAAAACATTTGCAAGGAAAGTTCCTCTGTGTACTGTCCATCATGTGCTCGCTTAAGTGTGCTTAACAGAGGGCCCCACATATCTATACCAAGATTGGCTATTAGATGTATTTATGATGATGATGATGATGATATTGCATTCCTGTGCCCCCTGGATGCCTGGTCAGGCCCCCCAATAACCCCGCCATATGCTGTCTCCGATGGCCCACCCATCAATCATCAGGTGCAAAAAACTTTTTACCATTTATTGGATAAAAACAAATCATTGTGTTTATGCCACATCCACAGAGGAGTGTTTTTATTCCGGATACCATCGATTGGGCATTTACCGGTTGCAATATGGGCAGCACCAAAGCCCAAAGCCACAGCGGCATACACCAACAACAAACATTTTACGCACATTAATTTAAAAAAAATGCAGTTCACATATGAGAAAGACACTTTCAAACACAAAAACACCGTAAACAAATATCACCGTCAGGGGCAACACGAGAAACCCTAAGCCACAGCGGCATGCACGTTCAATAACTGATGCACTTTGGCGATCGATGATGGATTTTGCAATCGGTGATGGGTCGTTGATCATCGGTCGCAAAAGTCCATCACCGATTGCAAAAGTCCATCACCGATTGCAAAGTTGATCACCGGTCGCGAAAGTCCATCACCGATCGTGAATATGCATCACCAGTAAAAGTCCATCACCGATTGCGAAAGTCCATCGCCACTCGTGAATATGCATCACCAGTAAAAGTCCATCACCGATTGCGAAAGTTCATCACCGATCGTGAAAATGCATCACCAGTAAAAGTCCATCACCGATCGCGTAAGTCCATCACCGATCGTGAATATGCATCACCAGTAAAAGTCCATCACCGATCGCGAAAGTCCATCACCGATCGTGAATATGCATCACCAGTAAAAGTCCATCACCGATTGCGAAAGTCCATCACCGATCGTGAATATGCATCACCAGTGAAAGTCCATCACCGATTGCGAAAGTCCATCACCGATCGTGAATATGCATCACCAGTAAAAGTCCATCACCGATCGCGAAAGTCCATCACCGATCGTGAATATGCATCACCAGTAAAAGTCCATCACCGATCGCGAAAGTCCATCACCGATCGTGAATATGAATCTCCAGTAAAAGTCCATCACCGATCGCGAAAGTCCATCACCGATCGTGAATATGCATCACCGATTGCAAAAGTGTATCACCGATTCGATGATCACATTAAATGCCTCTTTGGCGTTCCATATCTTTTGTCGTGTTATAGGCAGTATATGTTATTCGCATCGTAGAAGTACAATGATATTGTATTTGGATATGTTTTCTCAACATCCAGCCTTAAGCTTAAAATAATCTTTTAATTATGTGGTACATCATGGTGAAAATAATGTAACTGGTTTCAAATTGCCTCCCTCTATCTAAAACTAAATAGTGGCAAAAGCTAGGGTCTATAACATTTGAGCAGATTCGCTTATTAATTATGCAATAGAACCGCACCTCTAGATTTTGGCAAATCAGCGCGTGCTTTCTATATCGGGTCTTCGGCCATTAAAGGTTGGATCATTAAAAGTTTTTAGAGGCTATCACGGAAAATGTTGAGGGGGGGGGGATTCCGCCCCCCCCCGGCCCCTTTAGGGTTAAACATGGATTAAAAACACCCAACAAGAAACAGCATCAAAGGCTGTGGTCTCGCGCTCCGTGTTATACGTTAAGCGATACGCTCCTGCAGGCCGCTATACAAAGTACCGTAATTTCGATTTGATCAACGTTTAGTTCTGATTTGGGAATAAAAGAGGCAAGGGATCGCATAAATCTGTATGCTTTGACATACAAGACATTGCTGCATGTATGACGGGTGCTACTAAGACTATCCAAAACTCAGTATAGAGACAAGAAACTGACATTTCCACTGTTTATTAAAAAACTTTATTCACAACCTGTGTCAGAAAGTAGTAGCTGTATTGTTTGTGCTGACTAGCGCCCTCTTGTGGTTTGCATATTCATTTGGCTTACTGCTGGATAGCATGTAGGGCGCCCTCAATAATATCCTTAGTTTCCCATCACATTTGTGTCAGTAACTTCCGTTCCAGTGTTTGATCCAAACTTGACCTGTTTTTCCATTTATAACCAACCAGGTTGCCTAAAATCCCATTCCTTGTTATGCCATAATCATCCAAGTTAATACCTGTGCGTGATTTTGAATAGTAAGTACACTTTTGATGCTTTTATGGGGACCTTTCTGGGGTGATTTGTAACTGGTTTGATAATCATTTTTAAGTACATGTGTATAGTGATAAAAACATGTACATGTTTACAGTGTTATAGGGTCAGTTTCACCCACTTAGTAATGTTAAAGTGTTATTAGTCTTAATCATGGCTATAATTAGTTCCATAGTGATTAAGTGTTGAAACTATTTACACCCAATACCCATTTGTTTACCTTATTATCCATGTAACTCTAAAGACATGTAGGCCCATTTTCATGTACATCTAGATCACATGACCCCCTTTATTCATTATTACATGTAATTAGGACACAGGACGCACAAGTATGAATGCACTAGGGGTTTTCATTTATTTCCTTCCTTATTGTGTTCTTTATTTAGAACCACGGCAAAATCTCTGGGGAAATCTCACAGGGATAACTTTTAACCTCATACACGGGATTAACATCAGAGCAGGGTGGATAAGCTGGCACTATAATTAACTGGTTCACTTTCATCCAACCGGTTTACATCATTCAATAAACAGTCTACTTGGCTTTTTACCGGTTTTAACACCCTCACGTTTGTTCATGGATTCGAACCAGCGACCCATGGATCGACTGCCAACATTCATCCGTCCATCCCGGACTGTTCGTCCACCAAAGCGCTTAGAAGATTTTGCACTTGGTTCCCCTACTGGTAGCCATCGCACTATCTCCACAACTTCACATCACTCAAGCCGGTCAAACTGTTCGCACATCTCCCAACTGAGCGATTCACAAGTTGCGAAGCTCACCGCCATGAGGAAGCAATCCCAGCTTCAGGAACTCCAACGGCAGGTAGCCGAAGATGAGTTATACGACACACAACTCAAAAGAGCAGGATGACCGAGCAAGAGCAGCACGTATGCAGCTTGAGAAAGTTGAACGTCAAGCGCTGAGAGAGCGAGAGACAATTACAACGCGTCTTTCTAGACAAAGAAGACTGCGTCAAGCCGAACTGGAACTACGAGATGCCGAGGCTGTTCAATCATTCTGCAAGAGGATGCAGATCCAGCTATCCATGACATCAGTGAGATTCCATGCTCCCAGCCAACTGAGCAATACATCTTTGAACACCCCAGATGTAGCCGAGACTGACCAGACTGTACTGACCACTTCACAAGTCCCTGTGAATGGTTCACCTCCCAGTGCACCCACCTGCTCTAATACTGGACAGCAACCAGTTACTCCAGTGAGCACCCCGCAGGAAACAGGATGTGACTCTCTGAAACTAGTGTTCCCAACCAGTAACACGCTCCAACAGACGAATCATACTCCTGTCTGCAACCCTGGTGCATCACTGTCATCAGTCATCACGCCAATATCTCCTTCCACTTTGGGAACTGTTCCAGCAATTGCATCAGTGAACACCAACCTCATGGATCGCCTCATTGCATCATCCCTCGGTGTACCGAAACCAGCCCTGCCGAAGTTTTCCAGTGGTAGGGAGAAGGACTTTGCGCTGCTGAAGATGGCTCTCCAGAACCTGGTTAATGTTCACCCGCATCTCAGCGAGCAATACAAGTACCAAGTGCTAATCGGCAGTTTGGACAGCAAGGCCCTGAAGCTTGCGAAATCCTACCTCCATAGCAGCCAACCATACACCAAGGTATTGGCAGCATTGAGCGACAAATATGGCCAACCTCGTCAGCTGGTGCAGACTGAAATAGCTGCAATTATTATGACACCACCAATCAAGCACAACGATACCGAGTCCTTTGAAGACTCCTGTCTCAATGTTTCCTCCTTTGTGGGCATGCTTGAATCCTTAGACGGCCGAAGTGGAGCTTCGATGTGGCTCACATGTCGACAAGCTGATGAGCAAACTCTCCCCGAGTCTGCGCACCAGTTTCATAGAGCACTGCATCAAGAAGGGTATACTCAAGCCGAATTCAGGTGAAACGTACACTCTTCCTCAGTTTGCCGCGTGGCTTAAGTTGAAGTCGCAGTCGCAGATGCTCACTAAACAAGCTGTAACTGGTCACATCCAAGATCGGAGTGGTTCCAGGGAATCCAGAGTAAACCGCGATCATCGACCGGTGAAGCAGAAGCCAAATCCAACATCTGCATTCCTGACAGGTGGAAAGCAGGAAAAATCTGTGAGCCCCAAATACACGTACACCAAGCCGAAACCAAAGCCGTTCTGTCCGTTCTGTGATGGTAAAGATCACTTCTTGAATGGCTGTTAGACCTTCAAGGCACTTTCTACTGAGAAGATAGTGAAGTGGATCCAAGGTACCTGTTGCAGCTACGCTGCATGCCTTGCTTGAGGGCGCGCTTCAGTTTCGTGCATTCGCTTGAGGGCGCCCTTTCTGCCGCGACCGCGCGGCTGACTCCACCGCTAAAAGTGATGTTCAGGGTTCAAAACTAGCATTTCCATACACAAATAGGGGTTCAGAGATACTTGGTTGGGTAAGTGATTATTCCGTAAATTGTTATTTGACCGGGGGATATAGTTTTGGGGCGTAAATGTACTTTATGGAAAATATTGTGACGTTTAGATGGGCTTTCCGGCATCTTTTGATACAGTCTGTTATTATACAAGTTATTGTAGGGTTATGGACTCATCTGATCGCCGTTATTACCTGGTTCTCATTTGTATATGTGTGTTGTTTCACCTTACTGATAGGCTAGTTTAGGGGTGATAATTATGGCAATTACTCTTGATGACCTCATTGTTTATTCTCCCTTTCTAATTAAAGCGCACATTAAAAGGGAGGGATAATCACCGAAGCTGTTCAAGGTGTTATCGGGAGGGTATTTTACTGTTTGTACAACTGTTGTTCAACTGTCTTGGCTGTACAACTGTAACCAGATCATCCAGTGTAACTACTATCCAGTGTAAGCAGATCATCCAGTAAACTATACTGCTAATATACCTCATCTCCGTGCCGATTGGTGCCCATATACCTGTACACTGAATTGTTTGTGCTGGAAAATAAAAGATTAAAGTGAGCAACCATTCAAATTGGATTGAGTCTACAACAATAAACGCTGTTGGAAGTGTTGCCGCAAGCATGAACCTGATGCATGCACCTTGAAGACACCATGCCACCAGTGTAAGGAAGTGTACCTTACAATTCTGCATGAGGCTGCCCAGAAGGCTACAAGTGTTTTCATGGTGAAACCTACAAGCCAGTCCGCTTATGTGGACAAACCTGTCGACCATGCAATACCATGCTGAAATTGGTAAGAGTTACCCTCCACGGTCCAAACAGCAACATTGACTCTGATGCAGTACTTGATGATGGATCAGAGCGAACCATGTTACTTCAAGATGCAGCACAACAGCTTAAGCTCAGCGGAACACCAGAGACTATGCATCTACGAACAGTCAGAGAAGACCTTGTCATCTTTCAAGGTCAACCCGTGTCTCTGTCTGTGTCAGCCCATGACAAGCCAGATGTGAAGTTCTCCCTGGATGGTGTCTTTGCTGCTGGTAACAGAGTTGTAACGAGTCACTGATTTTTGTGACTCGAGTCGAGTCGAGTCATTTTAAAGAAGTGACCCGAGTCGAGTCGAGTCATTAGGTCAACAAGGTCGAGTGGAGTCAAGTCGAGTCACAGAGTGTGGTCGAGTCGAGTCGAGTCGAGTCAAGTATTTAGCTCGAGTCAATTCGAGTCACAAATATTTGAACACTATATAATAAATTACAATAAAAAGCAACAAACACAATAGAGAAATACAAGGCACCAGTCTATTACGAAAATCAAAAGACATAAAGTAGGCCTATGCTGTATGGTACCCAACCAACAGTTTCCATTGCTAGCTCACGTCACAGATAAAAAGATGTGAAACTTCGGACTTATAACTGGTTTGGCTTCGGGTCTAGATTTTGTTGTTCGCTGATCGCTGACAACGTCAAAACCTAATTGCATTATACAAAACTGTTCCTGATTATTTAAAGGTGGGCCCGTCCGTATCCATTTGTTTTGTGAAATCGGGACATAAATTTAGCCAGCGTTCCACCAAGAACTTCAAAATCGCCCGAAACCAATGATGAAACCACGGATTGAGAAATGCGTTTTAAGTCTGGTTCCGGGTTAAGCATTACATGCTATAGAACCACAAGGTGAGAGTCCGCGACACCGTGTATGTTTGTTGTATCATTATGGAGGAAGGAAAACAGACGGCCGCTGTATATGAGCGTACATTATTCGCGAACATTAACGTGACGTGAACAAAAACTGGCAACGCGAACGGCGCGGCGTAAGTCATTGCAAATATCTTTCGCAAATAAGTTTTGCTTTTATTTTTTGGGACTCGAGTCTTATTAGCCTTCCTCGAGTCGAGTCGAGTCATTCTGATGAGGGACTCGAGTCGAGTCGAGTCATTTGATCGCAGTGACTCGAGTCGAGTCGAGTCATTTACCCGTCGGGACTCGAGTCGAGTCGAGTCGCCAAAAAAAGTGACTCGAGTCGGACTCGAGTCGAGTCATTGACTCGAGTCATTACAACTCTGGCTGGTAACCTATGCCTGTCCAAAAACACGTATCCAGTCAAGATACTGCAAGAGTGCTACCCACATCTTCGTGACTTGCCACTGCCTTTGGTTGATAAAGCTCGACCAGTCATCCTAATTGGGTCAGATCACGTTGACCTCATCGCCCCAAGACGACCTATCAGGTTCGGCTCTAGTAGGACACCGGTAGCCGCTCTCAAAAGATTGGGTTGGACTCTCCATTGTCCAGCCAGTATTTTAAAGCAGAAAGCTGGTGAGCAACGGTGCTTCAAAGTCTCAGCCCAATCAGAGACAGCCGAACTGATGAGGCACGTTGAGAAACTTTGGCAAGTTGATGTTGTGCCTTATGTCAACAAAAAGCACGTCGTTTGCTCCAAGCAAGATCAACGTGCGGTGCAACATCTAGAAGACAAGACAGTCCGTGTGGATGAGGAATTCAGCGTTATGTAACTCCTCTCTTGCGAACTGACAACGCCAAATTCCATGCTCCAAAGGAGGCTGTCCTTCCAACCCTGAGAAGAACAGAAAGGCGCCTTGCAACCCGACCATCGCTGGCAGATAAACACAACGAGCTGATCCAGAAGCTAGTAGATGCTGGTAACGTCAGAATCCTGGCAGCGGAAGATGCTGCAAAGTCTGAAGAATCCTGGTATATTCCGCATCACACAGTCGAACACAACGGGAAATTTCGCCTTGTGTTTAATTGCTCCTTCCAGTATCAGAACCAGATACTCAATAAGCACCTACTTCCTGGTCCATCCCTCGGTGCATCGCTCCTTGGGGTACTGTTGCGTTTCCACCAACATGCTGTAGCAGTGTCAGGGGACATTAAGGCAATGTTCCACCAAGTAAGATTGCAGCCCACCGAGAGATGTCTCTTCCGCTTCCTGTGGAGAAACAGGAAGACCGACACCGAACCCAAGATCTATGAGTGGCAGGTACTACCCTTCGGAGCAACATGCAGCCCCTTATTTCGCCACTTATGCGCTACGTAAGCATACCTTTGATCATCGAGAGAAGTCTGTTGAAGTTGCTGATGCAGTGGATAGATCGTTCTACGTCGATAACTGCCTAGTCAGTGTACCACATGAAGACGAAGCCAAGACTCTCGTCCACAACATGCGTGACTTGCTTGCCAAGGGTGGTTTTGAGATTCTTCAATGGGCCAGTAATGTACCCAACGTTGTAGCCGATCTCCCTCCTGAGGCACGTTCAGATGGCTGTGATCTCTGGCTGACGTTTGGAGAGACAGACTTGGCCGAACCCATGCTCGGACTCCAGTGGCACTGTAGCTCGGATGATCTGCAATACCGGCACCGGGTAGTCAACTATGATTGCCTGAACATGAGAAACATGTACAAAACCTTAGCCAGCCAGTATGATCCAAATGGGTACCTCACACCATTCACTGCCAGAGCCAGAGTTATCGTACAGGACCTATGGAAGCCCAAACGTGACTGGGACGATGCCCTGGAGCCCGGAGAGACTATGGACCGATGGCGAACCTGGGAAAATGAGTCACCAAACCTGTCCGTCATGAAAGATGTTACACGCCCCCTGATGTCAACCCAGAAACAGCCAGTCGCCAGCTTCACATCTTTTGTGACGCGTCTGAGAGGATCGACGGTGCAGTCGCCTACCTCCGGACGGAAGATGAGAAGCATACCATACACACCAGCTTTGTAATGGCCAGGTTCCGAGTTGCGCGAAAGAAACAGCTCTCCATGCCCCGCCTCGAGCTCTCGGCCGCTTTGGCAGGGGCTCAATTTTGCAGTCTCCTTCAGCAAGAGTTGACTCTACCCCTAGAAGATATTGTTCTCTGGAGTGAATCTACGACAGTCCTGACATGGCTGAAGTCGGAGTCCTGTAGGTATAAAGTCTTTGTGGGGACCCGAGTGGCCTAGATCCAGACCCTGACTGAGTCGTCCAATGGCGCTACGTTGACACGAAAAATAATGCAGCTGATGATCTGACAAGAGGGAAAAGTATGCTGTCACCAGTCAACCCTGCAGATGGCGAGACGGGCCACCATTCCTATCCGCAAGCCCTATTCTTTGGCCAACCTTCCCACCTGCCCTAGCTGAGGATTCCTCGGAGCTGACGAAATCCTCCCTCTGCGGTATAGTGACCGTGGAACTGGCTGACAAATCTATTGATGAGCTCATCGAAGCATCTAAGCAGCTCTGTGACGGGGCGGCGAAGGATGATCCTGTCGTGTTGCACTAACAGCTGATCAGCGAGTAGAAATTGAGCTTCACCTATTCCAACGAGCCCAGAAATCCAGTTTTCCCGAAGAGTGGGGTGCCCGCAAGGGTGGTAAGGAGCTCCCTCGAGGAAGTAGACTGCTGCAGCTCTCGCCAGAGTGGGATGGAGATGACAAATTCATCAGAGTTGGGGGCCGGCTGCGTCATGCTGAAGGAATCCCGCTCTTCACCAAGCATCCAATTGTGCTCGACCCTGCACATCCTGTTACTAAGTTCCTTATTCAGGACTTTGACCAGAGACTCGTGCACTATGTTCCAGGGCGTGTCCATGCAGAAATCAGAAGAAGATTCTGGATTCTGCGTGGTCGACAGGCTGTCCGCAAACATCAGCGTCAATGTTTTGACTGCCAGAGGTGGAGAGCCACTCCAAGTGTCCCTAAGATGGGGGATCCTCCTTCTGCCAGCCTCCGCATCCAGCAGTCACCATTCTACTCCACAGGCGTTAACTGCTTTGGGCCGAAGACCGTCAAGATAGGCAGGCGAACAGAGAAGCGTTGGGGCATCATTTTCAAATGCATGACAACGAGAGCAGTGCATTTAGACCTACTTGAGAGTCTTGACACCGATGCCTTTCTGATGGCTTTCCGAAGATTCGTCTCCCGAAGGGGGAAGCCGTATGGAACCAACTTTAAAGGGGGTGCTTCCGAGCTGAAGGAAGCCTTCTCAGGGATGGATCCAGCTCTACAGCATGAGCTTGCCAAACACCAAGTAAGATTTCGTTTCAACACTCCAAATGCCCCGCATTTCGGAGGATTGTGGGAGAGAGAGATCAAGTCAGCCAAGTATGGCCTGCGAGTTGTACTCAATGATCAAACGGTACCAGAGCAAGTCCTTCGCACAGTACTCATCGAGGTCGAAGGAATTCTCATCTCGAAGCCTCTTGGCTACACATCCTCAGACATCGGCGCAATTGACCCTGTCACACCAAATGTCCCTCTGATGGAGCGCTACGACCCAGCTTTACCTCAAGTTGTCTATCCAGCCAAAGACCTGTTGGGCAGACGTCAGTGGAAGCATAGCAAAGTTCTTGCAGACCACTTCTGGACCAGATTCTCCAAGTTCTACCTACCTTCACTTCAGAGTCGTCAGAAGTGGCAAAGAGATGTGGTGGGATTGTCCAAGAACGACGTCGTCATGATCATTGACCCGAATCTCACTCGGGCGCAGTGGCCTATCGGCAGAAATACTGAAACCTTTCCTGGACCTAATAGTCCCCGAGATGAGCAACAACGATGAACTCAAGGACGCTCCGACCTCATAGGTTGATGAACAGTTGGATGGTTTCACAAGATGCTTTATTTTGTACTTATACATTTGTTTCCCAAATTTAGGGGCGGCTGTGTCAGAAAGTAGTAGCTATATTGATTGTGCTGACTAGCGCCCTCTTGTGGTTTGCATATTCATTTGGCTTACTGCTGGATAGCATGTAGGGCGCCCTCCATAATATCCTTATTTTCCAATCACATTTTTGTCTGTAACTTCCGTTCCAGCATTTGATCCAAACTTGACCTGTTTTCCCATTTATAACAAACCAGGTTGCCTAAAATCCCGTTCCTAGTTATCCCATAATCATCCAAGATAATTTCTGTGCGTGATTTTGAATAGCTAGTACATTTTTTATGCTTTTATGGGGACCTTTCTGGGGTGATTTGTAACTGTCTGATAATCATTTTTAAGTACATGTGTAATAGTGATAAAAACATGTACATGTCTACAGTGTTATAGGGTCAGTTTTGCCCACTTAGTAATGTTAAAGTGTTATTAGTCTTAATTAAGGCTATAATTAGTTCCATAGTGATTAAGTGTTGAAGCTATTTACACCCAATACCCATTTGTTTACCTTATTATCCATGTAACTCTAAAGACATGTAGGCCCATGTTCATGTACATGTAGATCACATGACCCCCTTAATTCAAAATTACATGTAATTTGGACACAGCACGCAAAAGTATGGATGCACTAGGGATTTCCATTTATTTCCTTCCTTATTTTGTTCTTTATTTAGAACCACGGGAAAATATCACGGGAAATCTCACAGGGATAACTTTCAACCTCATACACGGGATTAACATCAGAGCAGGGTGGATAAGCTGGCACTATAATTAAGTGGTTCACTTTCATCCAACCGGTTTACATCATTCAATAAACAGTCAACTTTGGCTTGCAACCGGTCTCAACACCCTCACGTTTTTTCAACCTGTGCTACAAACTGGTTTAAATTCTCGTAAAACAACCCAAAAAATGAAGACCTTACACCCTGACATGTATACGGTTAGGCCCTCCTCTTTTTGGAAAATGGATAATTTGCGACAAACGTGTGCCTATTTTAATAAACGTGGAGTAAAAATATCTAAAGACTGCAGCAAACCTGCCAGGGAAACTTGGCAGATTTAAAAGTGCAATGCAACGATATAAGCCAAAATGTACGCCGCTACTAAGTAAATTAGTCTGTTCTACAAGAGCCAAGGCATCGAAGAAAATTGGTTTGGTTTTCTTATTTGTCGTCGCATTGCTACGGTATCTGTGAAATTCTGATCTAAAATCACGTTTAAGTTATATTTCCATTATCTGTGAGTGCCAATTTATCAAATGATACTGGTTTCGTTCTTGTTCTCAAAATGTTGAATACGTGCAAAATTGGCCCCATTTGGCATGGTCCCAATGAGCCTCGGTCTGATCTAGTAAAATTAAAAAACCGGCCATTCTGTGATCATTTTAGATGATGCTAGGCTGTTAGACAATCATGGCTTTGTTCCCGAAATTTGGATTAAATCCAATCCAGCTTTCAGTCTTATTAACCTCATATTGTGACTTTCACGAGTGTACAACCGTGTATACACAGACAAGCTACTCGAAAGCGACCGTTGAAAGAACTCTCACGATATGGAAGCAATGAATGTTGCGACTTTTTATAAAAAAAAATACAAACAATCAATGAAAATCCTGTAAAAGAAATGAACAGAATAACACCGGAAAGTCATGGCAAGCACTATTAGCTTTGATACAGGCAACTAAGAAAATACATTTCCCAAACACCAATATATACATAATCACGATAAAGAAATATAACCATCAAAGTATAATTTCAATTAAAAAAATAGTGTATAGTAGTACATATAATAGGTTCTACTTTAGTTGCTATAATAATTATACACTCTAAAAAGTCTCGGGTCAGATTTGACCCGGAAAAGGGTCATGTGGGCCCTGACCCTTTTCCGGGTCAAAAATGACACTTTTCCGGGTCAATACACGTCTTGTGCACAGAGCAGAATTGCCATTTTTACATATGAATAATTAATTAGCTATAATTCCGAAACCCTTGACCTATAGTGACGAAATTTCCTGGGTATGTTTATGAAGAGTTGCTCTATGCATGTTCCGAGTTTCAGTTTCTTTCGTCACTCGATGTCCGCGATCTTGGGGGGGGGAGAGAATTCCTGGGCTGAGAGATGGTCAATTGAAAATAACCCGGCCCTTTTAGAGTTTAGTAGTAGAAACATCTGGTGGGTTGGTAGTTATGCTGGAAAACTGGTAAAACAATTGTGAAATAAGGCGGAAATGGTGTTAATTATTTGGGATCGTTTGTTCCCAGCTTGCTATGTTTATGTTAAGTTTATTATCAATGTCACTCATTGGAATGTTTTAAAGCTAGTCCCAAATTAATTTGGTCTAAGGGTCCAATGCCGTAGTCACTCGAGTCAATAATTTGGCGAAGGTGGAGACTGAAGCAAGTCTAATTCACACGTAAATTGTCTGTACGTCAGTCAGTTAATTAGTGAGATCTGACCAGCAATAGGTGACTTGGAGGAATTATTCAGCAACGCCCGTCACACATCACTGGAAATAAGTGGCTTCTGTTCCTCGTTAGTTGCGTTAGCCTCCATCTCTAGCCGTGATCTCGGGACCCGTCTCCTGTAAGGTCACACAATATAGAATTCTTACCTATAAGCAGTACGGGGGGGGGGGGGGGGGGTTAAAAAAAAAGTAAACCCAAATGGTGCCCACTATTGTTGAAGAAATTTCGCATGTAGCGCGCAAGATCAAGGATGTCGTAAAGAATCATTCAAATCCTTCATGTTCTTTTCCGGTTATGAATTTTCAAACACAAACACAGTTTATAATTTGTCCAAGGATCACAATAAAATAAGTTATATAATCATTTCAGCAAAACAAAGAGCCAGATTACCTATGAAACAAAATCAGAAAACTCTCATAACCATGATAACTGGCACTTATCATAACCTTTATTTAAACACCTTCTATGACCAATGTTGAAAGAACATGTCAAGAGTTTACCGTCTTGTTCTGCCTTTTACTGTACTACCGGGTACCCCGGAAACCTTTAATCCTTGGACAACAATACACGAGTGTTGTGAATGATTGTTTAACTAGACAAAAGCTTATTGGTTTCAGGAGTACCAGCGAGGTTTTCAGAAACTCAGTATAATGTACATAGCGACTCAACCAAGACTAAACTCCTTCGTTAAGTTCCATTAATTATGCAGCTAATAAGGGCGCTTGTTTTATTACAGTGTACTCACCCTTTGCCACAGCGATACTCCCAGACTCCAAACAGACACACCACGATCAAGACAATGATTAAAACACCAGCAAGAATTGTAGTCGAAAAAGCAAATCCATAAATCTCCGTCAGGGCGCCCCCAAGCAAGGGCCCTATCAAAGACCTGTCCACAAGAGAATGTTGCAGTTGAAAGGAGCAACTACTTTTGGAGTATCATGCTTCAGGAACAGTATCAACATTAAAATAATCATCGAAAGTATCACCATCAGCGACAGTAAAACAGTGAAAGGCAGCAGCAGCATTATCACAAGCATCACAAGTAACAGAAATCGCACTTACTGCAGCAGCAACCAAAACAACAACATTAACAGTAAACCAAAAAAGGACACTGATTATCCAGATTATCTGCAGAAACCATAGAGTTATATTAAAAACAAACTAGAGAGCGTACTCATCACCTGACCCCGTGCTTGCAAGGACGCACGGACGCCATTTTGTAAGTGGGCAAAGTACGTGCGCAACAACACATAACGTTAGGCAAAACAGCACGGTAAAACAAAGCATCGTCGGTGGGCTGGGGGGATTTATAAGTAGAACCAACAGTAAAAAATGAATAAATAAATAAATAAAATTACATTTCTCTTGAAACATTTGCTTATCTGAACAGAAATTATTCCACACTGGCAGACTTGCTGAATTTTCCTGTGGATTGCGTTGTTTATTTTTTTTTTTTCATTTTCATTTTTTGGACATTACAGGAGTTCCATCACGTCTGTTTGCAGCGTTAGCTGCAATAAAACCTGTTAATCTAGGAACCTTAACATTCATGAGGTTTTATTTTTCTCAGTGTGCACAACACTCTGAAGCTTTTCTATTTTGCATTCGAATTTTCCTATTTGACATGGTATTTAGAAATGTTACTGAGCAGTTAACACGTTAACTTGAAAACAGAAAAATCATCAGCCAAAATAATGTCTCTCAAGATGACTAGTTGCACCCCCTCCCCCGATTAGTTTCATGTTCCTAGCTCTACAAACATGAAACAGCCTGAGGGCTGTAAACGGCAAACACTGCGAAAGATACGCATTGCAGTCAATCCTGAAGGGTGCACATCCAGGTATTTTTTGCCCACTTACAAAATCGCGGCGAGGTCTACAAGGTGGCACGTCTGCATTGTGCGTGTGGTATAGTGAATGTGCCTCTACTTTTTTTTTTTTTTTAAATTATAACTTTATTGCAGAAACCAATCAGCAAACGTACCCGACTGAAAATGCACCCAACCAGATGCCAGATATTACGGACGTCAACCCAAGGTTGTTAGGAATACCATACCATCTGTTGAGGTAAATTTATTATAAAAAAATCGTCAATACGATTACCCTGTAGATATTCATCAATGTTTTTGTATGTGGGAAGTTTAACACGAAACATGGAGGTTCAACCTCGAGGCACCGCCTGTTTTATTTAGCATTATTTGGTAACAAAATCACTTTATATGCTATTAAAAGCACTGATACTATATCAAACGAAATTGGCAATAATTGTAACGAGTATTATGTAACAAATGGCGGTACTCTCTTAGAGTGACGCCACGAATATTGAATATGTTTTTTACTACAATCTACAACATGAATACAATTACTGTTGTTGGAGAGGTAAGATGGATGACAGTGACTTCACTTCTAACAGCCTATGGACTATACAGATTTTGTTTTATAGTGATCAGTGGCACTTACTCTGCTGAGCTGAACATGTCCACAAACGTCGGCATAACGATCAAGCTAATCATTATGGTGCCAGTGGGAATGACAAGAATAGCAAGCAGCTTGGAGCTGTAGAAGCAAAAACAACATCGGTTGTAGTTGCGAAGAACACCTCAAATGAGTCTTCAGCATCTTTACGCACAGTCATGGACTACAACTAGACGAAAACATGTTGCCTGTTTTGGACTGATACATTATACTTTTTTTGAATATTTATTTATACCATTTCAGGAAATAATGCGATACGGTTACGGAACGTTTCCCTAAATTGTGAAAGACAATAAGCGTGACAGGTTTAAACATTTTTGAGAGATAATGGCGGACACATACGGAGGGCACTATTAGGTTTGTTTGAACTCTTGTTATATTGTGTATTCACCGAAATTTACCAAAAACCAAATAGCGCCTTCCTGTTGTGCCCGCCATCATTTTCGAAAGGCTAAAAGAGATGCCGTAACTACTGATTTCACTTACGAGTGCATGTTCAGCAATGGCGACGGTCCGAGGAATAGGAAGAAAAGTGCGCTGCCAAATGCTCCGATGACGATCATAATTCGTGTGGCTTTCTGAAACCAACAAAATCCACATGTTCTAATAGGACCAACGTAATATTAAATGATCTTTAAACCTATTGGGGCCGGGACGGAATCCGACTCCCCTCAACTTTTTTTTCCGCGATACCTTTGAAGAAAACACATTTCGCGACCCAAGCTGTTTCGACTTTTGTAGCCTCGAGCCTTGCGCATCTTTGATACAAAAAACATAAAACTCAGACCACGGGTTGCTGCGCAGCGAAAAAAAAAATCGATGAAACTGAATTTCCCCATATACGTTGTGCACACAGAGCAGAATTATCATTCATGCATGTGAATGATTAATTAGCCATAATTCCAGAACCCCTTGACCTATCATCATGAAATTTCTTGCGTATGTTCATGAATAGTTGTTCTATGCACGTACCGAGTTTCATAATTTTCCGTACTCGATGGCCGAGATCTTGGGGGGGGGGGGGGAATCACCGCGGCTGTGAGATGGTAAAAAATAACCCACTCTTTTAGGGTCAAACGAGGCAAAGAAGTGGCGGTTCAACGAGGGGGGGGGGGGCTATTTTTGCCCACCATTTAGGGATGCAAGGACATTCCGACAAGATTGTCTAGCCCCCCCCCCAAAAAAAAAAATATTCCATAAAAAAAATGCACTAGCCAAATGTAAGAATGTGACGTACATGCGAACGGTCTCTCCCTAGATAAATAGTCGTGAGAAGGGTGCATTTGAATGTTTTAGTTAACATATGTGCCTGATTGTAAGATTTTATCAGCGCTCCCATTGGAGTTTTTTTAACTCTCAGAGAGGTAATGAGCATAAAACGCCCCACATCTATTTAGCCCCACCCTTGCTCTTACGTACCTTTGCGTCCGCAACAGCTCCCCAAATAACGGAGAAAATTGCGTAAGATAAACCGAAACCTAGAAAGAGTAAGCTGATCTGCATCACAGTGAAATCAAGCTGTATAAAAAGAAACACAAGAAAATCGGGAAACTAACATACAAGTATATACTATTTTGACAGTAAGGGAATTGCTAAGTGGGTATATTACGGGAAAAAAACCACCGCATTATTAATACATGTACAATGAATATCCATGCATGGCCGATTTATAGAACCATGACATCAACGAAATCGGTTGTTACTTCGCATGCACTACCTGCTTTATGCGTGCATTATGCATTTCGATTACCATCCAAACGTACCTTTTTTAAATAAACCGCTAATGTTGGGCTGATGGATGCGAAGCAAGTCGCGGCCACAACACCAGCCAGGAAGGCCACCCAAATGGCCGGTATGCTCAGAACTCGAATCATTGGACCAGACTCTTCTTTTCTGTTTCCTGATGACAAAAGAACCAATATAACCAAGTGCAACCCATTTCAAGACCATACATTTATTAATCGTTTTGCCAAAGCAAGATCTATGCGAAAATGTTTATCGCCTCAACTTTTTGAAACAATTAATACTTGTTTAGGCGAAATCATTGGATCTAGGGGGAACTCACCTGACTGAGGCAATAAGAAGAAATTGACGACATCTATTGCTAGAACAACCCCGCCCAGAACAAAGAACGGAAGCCTGAAGCCGCCAGCCTAGAGCCAAAAAAAATAATATTAAATACACTACTAATACTATTATAGGGCGACTTTCCCTAGACTTGTGCACAAACCTAAACCGTCACCTAGCCCAGGTTTACCTTATCCTTTCTTCTTTAAACCTTATCACGTTTGTTAACAATCAAGCAATCTTGTTAATCGTATGAAAAACCAAGCAGGTTTTTTAATGCTTGTAGCTTGGAAATGGCGTCCAATGAGAACAACATGGTCAATAATTAGATGACAAAATAATAAACTCAATATTGAGTTTGTCCTCCACCGGTTTATATTTTGTATAAACAGAATGAGCATATAAAAAAATGCATACATACATCATAAAGCACACCACCAATTGCTGGTCCGATTGCTAATGCCAGCCCTCCCGCCATCTCGACCAAGCTCTGTTTACAAACATGTTTACAAACGTGTAAATAATGCAGTGATCTTACACCGATCTTATGCACTAATCTAACACTGATCTAAGACCCATATTATACTGATCTTACGCCAATCTCACACTAAAACAACATCAATATTGCACTGATCTCACACTAATTTTACACCATTATTGCACAAACTTAACACCGACTACTTCACACCGACAACACATGAACCTCACGTATTTCTCACGCGCAGATCTCGTCTCACGCATCTCATAAACACCGGTTCACATGAATCGCACACCAGTCCGACACCGATCTCACTCTTGATTTCACACATTACACACTGACACAACATCAATTTCTAAACAATATCGTTGTCAGTTTTTACACCAGTTTTATACTGATCTAGCACCACAACTAAAGAGGTCACAAACAGATCTGTCCACGCATTTCCAGCGATTTACCACTGCTGTTCCGACGTTCTCGGGAAAGTTAAACGCCACAATGGCCGATGACGCAGTAAATGTGGCCGACGTGCCAAGCCCCTCCAAGAGCCTTATGGCGAAGCTGAACGCAGTGAAAGTTGCGTAGGTTGGCATGTCAATAACGAACCTGTCAAGCAAAGTGTCAATAGATGATTGATTCGCAATAAAGGACCGATTATAAGTCATCGAAGTGCATAAATTAAGCAGAACCGCCCACCTACGGCTTAATTCGTACCACTTAGCAGCAAAGAGCTTTTAAATGTTCCACCAAGAAATTGCTCACCCGAACAAGAGATTGCATCCACCTGTGACGAACGCTCCTGCCAGAAAAATGAAACGAGCTCCCAAAACAGGAATCTAGACAGAAAAATAACAAAACAAAATTGCTCGTTCATTTAAAAATAAGCTACAAAACCTCAACAGTATGAAAACTTCTTTTGGTGGAGTCTACTGCGTTTCTTTTTCCTTCAAATATTATCTTGTTTGCTTATCTTTTTTTTTTTCTTTTTCTTTTTTTTGGCTCATACAGCCTTTGCCATGTATTCATTGTAATGCCTCTGTCATCAGTATATGTTCCCTGTCTCGTATCTGCTTACCATTGTAATGTTTTGTTTGTCTGTTTGTTGATTTCTTGTTTGTTTGTTTGTTTGTTTGGTTGTTGTTTTTTGTCCTGTGTTGTTTCTGTTGGCTGTTTTCCACAAGCTTCTGCTTATTAAAACAGCCACATGCTCTATTTGCTTCTTTTATTTTGCAGTTGTTGTTGCCGTATGCGTTCAGCACGCTCTCTCCGCCAGCCACTCTAGGGCAGCTTCCTCGCAGTTGAGTAGGGCTTCGATTCCTCCGTCTAGTCTGGTAATGGGACATTCATTCACTATGTGATTCATTGTTTGAATCTATCCACAATCACAGCTTGGAGAGGCGGCGTATCCCCACTGGAACAGGCTGGCGCGACAGGGTCCAGCGTTCCCTCGATGGCGGTTGAGGAGTGACCACTGGCCTCGGGGAAGAGTTGTGCCTGGCAGTTGTTGAGTGGGGTCAGACACAAGATGCTTGTTCGGAACATCAGCCTCCTCCCATTTGGATCTCCAAAGCTGCTCCATGTTGGTGTTGTTGTCTGGAGTGGAGGTCCATATGGGATTTCTTGATCTCAGTCTGAGTCTGGGGTGGTCGTTTATATCGGTGTTGATGGAGAGATCTGGCATTGACGCTATTCTGGTTAATAGGTTTCTTGTGGCCATCTGACATCTGGCGGGGGGATGCTTAGGACCGGGAGCCAATCTAGTTTGGTGCATTGGACCGCAACAGATACAGTCCTCATGGCGTTGTTCAGCTTACATCGACTAGTTTGGTGTGAACATAGTTTTTTTGCCAGACTGGAGCACAGTACTCGGTGAGGCAGGGCCAAATTTAACTTGTAGTTTTTACTGTATTGCTTTTAGTGTTTACGTATAGGTGTAGCTCCCCTGCATAAATCACCCCCTTTTTTTAGATGTCCCCTACCCTTTCATGGAAGTGTGTACCCCTGATTAACTTTTCCCTCTTCCCCAGTAACATGATCCCTTAGAACAATTGCCCCTTTGATAAGACCATGTGCTCTGCCACCCTTTAAGTCCACAGCCCCTCACTTAGCAGACCAGCGGCACAGAAGAGAGTTCTGTTTTAATGGCGAGTTATTTCCTCTCTTCCCCTTTTCTTGGGAGCGCCTGCCCTGTGTATTTTGAGCTGCTATAGTCACCTGGTAAGTTTTATTGTGAAATTGTTGTTCTTTTATATTGTATAATCATGTTTTGAGTTCTAGTGCAGTTTTTGGAAGGTTTTTACTTAGTTATGGTTTAAAGTGTTTTCTTTTTCTTTGGAAAGTTTTTGTGAAAGTTTAATTGTGAAGCATTGAGATGTTACTGTTCCATGATGGGTCATGATTTGGATTCTGCACAATTATGATTTTTTCTGACCTTTTTGATATATATGGGGTAAGGACGAGTATTGTTTCGTATAGGAATTACGTTTCTTTGACAAGTTTTACAGTATGGAAGAATGTTTTTCATGAGTTTACATTTATTGAGTTTTGTTTTATATCTTTTGGTTCCTCTCTGAAAGATGACATGATTTGCTTGGAGAATTGATTTTTGTTGAGAAAGATTCATATTTTACCCCTAGAACATGTAGATTGAATGACTTTTTTAGTGTATCTCTACCATTGTTTAGGCTAGGAGGTATGACTTTCCCACAGATCTAGAGACCCAAGTGTATACATTCCTTTCTTAGAAGATCACCAGATGTTTATTCATGAAATTAAACTTGTCTTAGTCCCACTTCCTTCACTGCATTTTCCTTTATGTTTAAATCCACTTTCACCACCTGTTTACATTGAGGCTTAGTTTGATTGTCTTAGACTGGGTGAAGTCTAATTAGAAGTTATGTGGAACAGATAAGAGCCAAGGATAAGTACTCATTAGACATTCAGCCAGAAACTTGTGTTGCCATTGTGTATGTTGGGAAGTAGTGACCTTGTGTAACATGCTGTACATAATAGAGTTAGACTGCGCTATATAACCAATTTAACTTTCTGTTGATATATTTCTTTATTGTATTCTTTCTTTTCTTGTTGTTTCTTGATTTTTAGGTTTCAGTCAGAGTGCATTTAAGGTTCACTACTTTGACGCTCTGTGTTGTTTTTTTTAAAGGGAATATACATCATTTGCTTTTGCTGTAATTTTCATAAATGGATGGAATTGGGGGGTTGGAAATATAAAGCAAAAATAGTTACACTGACTTTTTTGAGGTTTTGTGTTTGAAAATGCTATAAAAACCAAGAAAAACGATCATTTTCCTGTAGTCTGGTTCCCTGACTCCATATAAGAAGAAACAGAGCCTTTAACATACATTGGGGAATTGTAAGGTCAGGGAACCAGTCTAGCTGGCTCGTACCCGTTCATAGGTTTGTAATCGATTGCAAACAAGTGTGATGGTCAATTGGGGCCAGTATTTGAAGAAAAGCCAGTTGTTTTCAACGCTGATCGGCCGATCAGCGTTGGAAATTGATACAAAAATACCACTTTTCTTGAAAATGACAGTATACCAGGTGCCATGATTTTACAGGATGCTTTACACTGTCATTCACTAACAGTCCAGCAAGGTATTTCAAAATGATTTGGTAGTTTTATTTTTTGATGTTTGCAAATGTTGTATTTTCCCTTTAAAGTTGGTTTTTAAGTTGGTTTTACTGTTAATTTTGGTTTTGGTTTTAGTGTTTTATCTCAGTTTTGTAGTTTTAACTTTTTTTTTTTTGGTCTCAACTTTGTTTCATTTTAAAATCCTTTTCTTAATAAAATAGTTCGCGACTTGTTCTTAGATCCTGGTCTTGTATTAAATTATTTGTGTCGAGTTGAATCCCCAAGTCAAGTGTGTCAATTTTCCAGGTTACATTTTTTTTTTACAGCAGAGTAGCAGAGGGTGAGAGCCGTGATGCGCAGGGTCTTAGCTGAGGCTCCCCACGTTGTTCCAGCTAGCATGTTGAGGAGGTTAATTTCTCGTCCTGACTGTCTTAAGGAGATGTGGCTTGAGGTATGTTGGCTGGGCATCATGTTTGAGGCGAGCTCCATTGAGGAAGATGTCCAGTTCTTTTGAGCTCTGATCATTGTGTAGGTGGAACACACGGGATACCGTCTTGGCTGCGCTAGGCTGAAGACGCAACCTCTTGCAGTAATAATATTAATAATAATAATAATATTGGACATTTATAAAGCGCAAACATATCCACCGAGGTGCTCAAGGCGCTATACATAATTGTATACAAGCAAAACAGCAGCAAAAAATAGGTAAACAAAATCAATATGAATTAATAAACAAACTAAACAAATTAAGGTAAGCAACGGAAGAGCAGAAAAACAAAATAAACATAAATGCAAGGGATTAATTGAAAGCTAACGACATGAGGTGAGTTTTGAGAGCTGTTTTGAAGGACTGAATGGTTTCTGAGGTTTTGATGTGAATAGGTAGCCGATTCCACAGACGAGGTGCTGCTACAGAGAATGACCTGTCTCCCCAAATACGGTGTGATTTTGGCTCATGTAGTAGATGCTTGTTACTGGATCGGAGAGTGCGGGAGGGTCTGTAAGGGGAAAGCATGTCCATGATGTATGAGGGGGCTTTGCCATTTAGAGCTTTGTAAACCAACAACATCATTTTATAGATTATCCGAAAGGAGAATGGTAACCAGTGTAGATTTTTCAGGATTGGGGTGATGTGGGAAGATTTTCTGGTTAATGTGACCACACGTGCAGCAGTGTTCTGAATACGTTGGAGCCTGGTAAGTTGTTCTTGCGGAAGACCAAACAAAAGGGAATTCCCCATATCTAGCCTCGACGTAACAAAAGAATGTATGATTTGTTCAGTTGAGTTGCGGTTGAGATATTATCTGATTTTGCTGATGTTGCGAATATGAAATGAAGCTGAACGAACAATGTTGGAGATTTGACTTTTGTGTGACAATGAAGAATCAAAAATAACACCCAGATTACGGGCTTGGCCAACTGGAGTGATATGGGAATCGCCTATACTAATGAAGGGAATATTGACTTTTGAAAGTTGTTGTGGGGAGCCATTCATCATAAATTCTGTTTTATCATCATTTAACTTCAAGAAATTATCTTGCATCCACTGTCGAATTTCACAAATGCTAGTCTCTATTTGAGAGATGCTAGAATCGGCTTGTTGTTGTGAGGGTTCAAAAGTCAGATATAATTGTGTGTCATCAGCATACATATGATAATGTAATTTGTGGCGCAAGATGATTTCTCTCAGCGGATAAATGTACAAAGTGAACCATTGCGGGCCTAGAACAGAACCTTGTGGTACAGAAAAATCGACAGAGACGGAATTAGAAGTAGCGTTACCTACACGCACATACTGCTGCCTGCTCTCAAGATAAGACTGGCACCACTGAAGAGCTAAACCCCGCAGGCCAACAATATCATGGAGTCTAGACAGCAGTATGGTGTGGTCCACAGTGTCGAAAGCTGCACTTAAATCAAGGAGGACAAGAGCAGTGATCTTTTGCTGATCTAATGCACTCAAGAGATCATTTTGAACATGCAACAGGGCAGTCTCAGTGCTGTGATTAGGTCTATAAGCAGATTGAAAAGTATCCAAGAGATCATTGTTCCGCATCACAGCAGACAATCTTGAGGACACAATTCTTTCGATTGTCTTACCCAAAAATGATAGGTTGGAGACTGGTCTGTAGTTCTTGAACACGTCCTTGTCTAAGCCAGCTTTTTTCAACAGAGGACGAACACAAGAAACCTTAAGAGACTCGGGAAAGGTACCAGTGGTGAAGGACTTATTTACTATATTGGTGATAAAGGGAACAATTTCATCAATACAATCCTTTAACAGACTTGTTGGGATAGGGTCGAGCTCACAAAACTTGGATGGGGAATTCAAAACTAACTTTTTAACCTCAGTCTCACTGACAGACTGAAAAACAGTAAGACGTGCCTCGTGCGAATAACACAGAGGGTCATTACTAAGTTGTGGAGAAAAACCATTACGTATGGTGAGAATTTTGTTGACGAAATATTCAGAAAAGTGTGTCGCTAGAGTGGCTTCAGATTCAGAAGATGGTAATATGGGCTTTTTACTCTTACTCAACAATTTATTGACAATGCAAAACAGTTTTCTCTGATCTCCTGAGCACTCATTGATTTGAAAAGAATAAAAATCAGATTTTGCTTTACTGATTGACTCAGTCACAATGCGTCTCTGAATAATGTAATTCTGCCTGTGGATTTCGAGCTTGGAACGACGCCATCTTCGTTCGAGTTGTCGTCGAGTGCATCTGGCAGCACGAATGTCCTCATTGAACCACGGTTTGTCTGTTCGTACTCGAACACGTCGGGTGCGAAGGGGGGCATGCTTGTCCAGCAAACCGCCAAGTGCTGACTGATATTTACCAACACAGGAATCGAGGTCGACACTCTCGAGGTTGATGTGAGTAAATGCCGATGCCACGTCATGGCGAAAGTCTTCGATGTTGATCGACTTCAATCGACGGGTGGATATCACTGTGGTGGGAGAGGCTGGTTGATTAAGTTGAAGTTTAGCCACAATAGCAAAGTGGTCAGAGAGACCCGGATGAAGGTGAAGGTCCAGAATTAGTGGTACATTTTCACGCGTGATCAGCAGATCTAAGCAGTGACCATGGCGATGAGTGGGCTCGGTGATATGTTGAACTAGACCGTATGACGTGATGAGGGTGTTGAACCGATCTGCAGCAGAATCTTGAGGGTTGTCAACATGAATGTTGAAATCACCTGTAATTATGATGTCGGATGGGTGCGAAAGATACAGCTCAATCATGTTCTCGAACTCATGAAGGAATGAGGTTACACTGATGTGGCGACCAGATGCATCTTTTCCAGGGCGATAAACGTTCACAAGCCGAACTGATCTGGAGTTGGATGTGATTTCAGCGTGAAGGGATTCAAATGTAGTATATTCTCCCATGTCAAATTTTAAAGTTACAGATAGGCTGGACTTAAAGAGAAGTCCGACCCCTCCTCCTTTTTTGTGAGGTCTTGGGACGTGTTGAAAAGTGTAACCAGCTGGTGTTAACTCAGCGATTGTCATATCATCCCCAGATTTCAACCAAGTTTCGGAGATAGCAACTATGTCCAAATTGTTTTCAAGAACAAATTCCACAAAGTCAGTAGCTTTATTTCGGATGGACTGGACATTCAGAGAAGAGAAATGTAGGTTTGATTCGATGTGGGGCGCCAAGTTTCTCAGATTTGCCAAACAGACTCCATTTTTCTCAGTGGAAGGTTGCTTCCGCCGTTCAACTGAGCACACCTGTATTTTTCGTTGTTTTCTTCTGCCGCCACGAACACCTCTATGGGTAGGGGGTCGCCTATTAACCCTTAGGTGTACCAGATTTTTCCATAAATCAAGAGGTAAAGCACCTATTTTGGTGTTTTTGCCACTGAGTAGTTGGGATATGTCGTAATGGTGAGCAGTTTCAGTTTGGTTGGGTTGAATTTCTCTGTGCGCATGGTTGACATCCCGATCAGGACCGGGATTAGAACTAACGTCGCCACAAGACAGTAACTCAATAATTAAAGGTGGCCAATGTATTGCAATAATAGGTAACTCTGATCTTCAAGTAGCCCTTGGATTGCCACTGCAGGTTGAGTCTGTAACTGGACTTCAAATCACTAAGTGAGACGTTCTGCGAGTTCAGGCAAACACAGACACAAAGGCCAAGTAGGAGGAACAGTTTGCGCAAAGCCATTGTTCGAAAAGTCACTGTTACCTAATAGTTATTGTGAGACAGGTATCATCCCTTTGTTAACAAATCGGCGGACAGTGGCGTCTTGTGGATCCCATTGTTCAATGACAGTCCAGATGGACAGAGTCAATGGTGGATCCGTGTATCTGCTTAGTGCAATGTACATGGAGTCAAATCAAGAACCAAGAAATGACGAAAAAAGATAGTTACATTACTGGCATCGGCGATCTTCATTATCCAGTAGAATCCATGGTATATGCATAAACAGTTGGATGTAGAGGAAGAGCAGAATCATGTGGCAATCATGGTCAAAAATGAGAAATTAATCGGAGCACAAATTTCGTGTGTGGCAGCCTGTTAGGCGCTCACTACCCTTGTGAGTACTCTCTGATGGTGATCATATCAGCGTTCAGGACAGCATTCAAGGCTGGGAACTGCTCTGATTGTGTTGCGATGCAGATTTCATCCGCATAGATGAACTTGCGACTGGTGGTCTGGGGTAGGTCATTAGTGTACAGGTTGAAGAGTGTGGGCGCTAGCACAGATCCTCGAGGAAGGTCATTTCTCTAGTGTCTCCAAGTGATGTTAGCATCTGCCATATGGACACGGAATCGACGGTGTTGTAGCAACAGCTCGATGGCCTTCACTGCCAAGTGAGGCAGTTCTCTTGCTCTCTTCGTCAGCAAGCCCTTGTGCCAGACAGTGTCGTAGGCGGCAGTAAGGTCGAGCAGCACGAATGCAGTCTTCTTTCGTAGTTGGTATCCGTTCTCGATGAAGGTGGTCAGTGCAAGTACTTGGTCTGGTGTACTCCTTCTGGGTCGGAATCCTGCCTGGTCTACACTTAGAGTGTCCTCAACGGTGGGCTTGATACGCTGCAGAATGATCCGTTCCAGGAGCTTGTAGCACATAGATAGCAGAGAGATGGGACGATAGCACGATGCTTGCTTCAGGTCTTTCCCAGGCTTTGGGATTGCGATCGTTTTGGCCGTTCTCCATATCTTTGGCATGTTGTTTTCTGCAATGATGCGGGTGAGAAATGATGCCAGCCATTTCTTTACAGTCGGACCAATGTGCTTCAGGAACTCTGGATGAAGATTGTCATAGCCTGGGGCTTTGCCATATTTCATGCTCTTGATGGCCTGGTCAGTTTCTGCTACTGTGATCCCGGTCAGAATCCCGACTTTGATGACACAAGCATAGATATTGACATTAGAAAGATATTTGGCCATAAGGCCATTGCAGATTTGTCCTTTGAATCAATATAGTTGGAATCACAAACATTTTCAAAGTTTTTAAAAAAGTTGCATTGAATTACTTGTTGTTTCACCTATATTTGTTTTCAACTCTAAGGACTGTGTGCCAATTTCAATGCTTAGATCATGAAAGGCACAATCCCATTATCTCTCTGCCCAAACTATTAACTCCAACCACCAATGGGTCATTTGAATTATATAGAATCTAGTTGAACTGAGCATCATGGTTATAAACAACAAAATGTACACTCGACGTGATCTGCATGTAGACCAAGTGAAACAAAACCCTGCCTTTCGGCGATGCTTTTTTTGTTATAATCAGAGTTGTAATGACTCGACTCGAGTCCGATTCGAGTCACATTTTTGATGACTCGACTCGACTCGAGTAGGGCAAATGACTCGATTTTTACTGCGAACAAATACCTCGACTAGACTTGACTCGAGTCGAGTCGAGTCATCACTGCGAACAAATGACTCGACTCGACTCAACTCAATTCAAGTCGACTTCCTCATCAGAATGACTCGACTTGACTCGAGGAAGGCTAATAAGACTTAAATCCGAAACATAACAGCAAGTCTATGAAAAAAAAAATATTTATAATGACTTACGCCGGTGCCGGATTTTGTTCAGAGTCAAATGCAGGGTCATCACATGTAGTAGCCCGAATGTAAAAAAAAACAAAAAATTCCTTCTCTCTTGTGTTTTATTTATTGTATAGTGTTCAAATATCTGTGACTCACATTGACTCGAGCTAAATACTTGACTCGACTCGACTCGAATCGACTGCACATTCTGACTGGACTCGAGTGACTCAACTAGAGTCACTTCTTTAAAATGACGCGACTCGACTCGAGTCATAAAAATCAGTGACTCGTTACAATTCTGGCTATAATGAAGTCAACTTACAATTTTGCCCCAAATTGGTGATCCAATTCCTGAAGAGAAGGCGAATGCGCTAAACACCAGTCCAATTACAGTCGGTGACATCCCTTTTGCCTTTGCCTGTTAAGTGTAAAGTAGTATCAATAATAATATAGGTTTTAAAACTTATATCACACGAATTCCTCGATTTCGTCCCGAACATGGCAAGCTCAATTCTCAATTTAAATTTGAAAAAGCCACCACAAGATTTCATTTAAAGGGAATAAACAACATTTGCAAACATCGAACAATAAAACTACCAAGATTTTACGAAATACCTTACTAGGATGTTGGTAAATGACGGTCTAAAGCATCCTGTAAAATTATGGCACCTGGTGTCAAGTCATTATCAAGAAAATGGTATTTTGTATTCATTTCCAACGGTGGTCGGCCGACCACCGTTGGAAAAACTTAAACTATTTTTCAACTACTGCTCCAAATTTGCAATTTTTTTAAGTCCAAATTTTGTTTGCTTTTGGTTACATGTTCATGAACGGGTGCAGGCCAGCTAGACTGGTTTCCTTACCTTACAATTTTCCGACATCTATAAATTGATCCATTTTATCTTTAGTGGAGTCAGGGAACCAGACTACTGAAACATTTTTGTTTTTCTTGGTTTTTCAAGCATTTTCGAACACAAAACGTCAAACATGTCAGTTAAACAATATTTGATCTATTATACTAACCCCTCAAATAGTTCATTTCTGAAAATTACAGCAAAAGCCAATGATGTACATCCCCTTTAAGGTTCAGTATAATTCAAATTG
This sequence comes from Patiria miniata, assembly GCF_015706575.1. Taxonomy (NCBI): domain Eukaryota; kingdom Metazoa; phylum Echinodermata; class Asteroidea; order Valvatida; family Asterinidae; genus Patiria; species Patiria miniata. The sequence continues at coordinate 567,293 of NW_024037057.1, forward strand.
TTATCACACCGATTCATCCTGAGTTTGTGAAATTCGTGTCGTGTAGCAATAATCGGCGTTGTATTGAAAGAGCAAATTCGTTTTTGTCATTCCTTTTAGTGTTGTCATTACATTTCGTTTCTGGTGACTTAACATGTTACGATTAATAAATATGTTCATGTCAGAACAAAGGTTCACGAACTTTAACATTTCAAGTACAACCAATTAGTTTGTTAAAAAAATTCATCTATTAAAACCTTAGCCGCAGTCAGTGTGAATAAAATCACTTCCACATTTCTTTGTTTTTTATTGTCCCAGCCAGGTGGTAGCCATGCCCAGGTCATCTATCACTAGATCCTAGTATGGACCATGGTACATCCACTAGAGGGGGTGTCAGTCTTGTAATCCTACTGGAGGGGTTGGAAATTGGCGGGGAAAACCTAGTGTGCTTGTGCGCATTTACATAGGCTTGTGTACAAATGCATTGTTCACATAGGGATTACCTCGATCACCCCCGAGACCAAAATGGAACTGTCTAATGGCATTGAGGAGGTTAGTGTCTGGTTTTATTGACTGTTTGGGCCTTAGGGATACCAGGGGTTAATCTGGGGTGAATGGAGGACTTTCAAGGTCAAATTACATTGTGTCATGGATTGATTCGCAGCAGGCGTCTGATATCTGCCAAAAATTGGCACGCGAAGTGTTAATACTAGGTACGATACATTTTAGTATTCATTTAAGGTATACGTACAAGTAATGTCCGGTTTGATAACGAATTTCCTTCGCTCATTTTTAAAACTAACTCTACAGACTGGGCCATATCAATCTAAACACATTTAAAACCCCGGTTACGACATTGGTCAAAACAATGAGGGGAATGCTGATTTAGTTCAAGGAGAATACCTGTTTATCAGTAAGTACAAAATATCGCACGGAAATATAGCAATTGTAAATTCATGAACAGGTTTCCCGGTTATTTTAACACTTGTATCACACGAATTCCTGATAAAGATACTTAGCATACCGATTCGTCCTAAATTTGTGAAATTCGTCTCGCGTAGCAATCAGCGTTGAATTGAAAAAGCGAATTCGCTTTTTTTGTCATTTGTGTTTTATGTTATTGTCATTACGTTTCGTCTCTGGTGACTTAAAACGTTACGATTAAAAATGTGCCCAATATGTGGACTTATTGAAAGAATTGTGCGTAGTAAAGTTTAACTTTAAAAAGTAATTCCTTATAAATGACAGAAGCTAGCTGTAAGATTTGATATTTGTTGTTGACAATTAACATTAGAATCAGGAATAGAACTTCTACATTAATTATGCTCTTTGCTCAGCACATGGAAATTAAGCATTAAGGTCAAACACCTTTGTAATGTTGATCGTTGATATACATGTATATGAATAAAACAACGGAAATAAAGGTATGTCTACCAAAGAGCAACAATAGGAAGGTATTTGACCTTAATGCTTATAGTATCCATGCCATAAGTAAAGTGCATATTGTGAGGGAAATGTCTATACCTGACTCTAATGTTAATTGTGAAACACAAAAATAAAACTTTGCATAACTACTTTTATTTATGCATATCAGAACATATATGTAGAAATTATAATTGTGTTAATGGGCATAATTCTTCCAAAATGTTTAAAGATTGGGTGCGCACTTTCTAATCTAAGTCACCCGAAACAAAATGTAATGACAAAAACAATTTATACGAATGACAAAAAAAACATGAATTTGCTTTTTCAAGTCAACACCGATTGCTACATGAGACAAATTTCGCAAATTAGGACGAATCGTGGTGCCAAACAAATTGAAGGAATGAGGAATGTGTGTGATACAAGTCGGGAAAACCTATACATGCACTTACAATTTCTATATTTCCGTGCGATATTTTTACTTAATGATAAACAGGTATTCTCCTTGAACTAAATCAGTATTCCCTTCCCTTGTTTGACCTTTATCTAATAAGACCCAACTTCCGGTTAGATGACGTCATGGTATTTGCAAGCAAACGGTTATCAGTAATTAAGTGTAACATATGTCATTATTTGGGCTAGGTACAAAGTTATGACACAGGGAGCAAATGATGGATCTAAATTAACAAAATGATCATTGTTAAATTATCCGGTCTGATGAAGTCATGATCATAAAACCTTGCAAATTCATTTGTGGTTGCTCACAGAATATATAGGGGCAATCTGATTGAGGATTTTAACATTTGAAAAAGTTAAACTCTTTTTTATATGCCGCTCGAGGGCGCCATTTCGGGGATGACGTAAAGATTATGTTTTTTTTTTTAGTTTTGCATTCCTCACTTAACAATTCCATAATGTATGTATCTGTAGTAAACTGATTTCGTTTAAAACTTAGATTCAATTACTTTTGGACTTCCGGTAACATTGGAAGTATTCGTCAAGCTGTTTTGTACCCGGGTATAAGAAATGTTGCTCAACGCACCGTCTACAGCGCCACAAAAAAATGAACACTATACTCTATTTAGTTCGAGAGATATAGCTCAAAAATATTTTTTTTCAACTTGTGCCAATAAACTGCTTGTAATTTGAAAACCAAATGACGTCATGATGACGTTTCAAAACATGGTACAAGTTCACTCTAGGTTTAATGATCATCCCGTAAACCGTCCAGAAGGAGTGTTGCTTTGTTCTAATTTCAGGTTAATTTCTTCATTTTGAATTCAACTATGTTTGACCTTCCGGTATATCCTGAAGAAAAGGTCAGTACGAGTTCACATACACGACAAAACAATGTTTATCAATTAATAGTCTATCTGATTACAAGGTTGGGACATTATTGATCATTACGTTCAAGAGTTATAGGTGAAAGAACTTTGCGGTCTAAAATTCGAAAACAGTCAACATTGAAAATGTCAAACCATTTTGTTCAACAAACACCTCTCTAGCTATAATTGGATTGTCCGGCTCGTGAGTAATACGTAAACCACTCCAATAATAAATGACTAGGAGATGCAGCTGTGGAGAGTGCGTTGTGAATTAAGGACTATGAAATACTGACTCACCGCAGTATGGCAGTATTGCACATGCCTACGTGAGTTTTGTGAACGTTCAACCAATGAACTGATAACAGGCACTGGATTTTATAGGAGTCCAAATGTTATGTGACACTGGAAAACTTCTTAAGACCAGCCAGCCATGTCTTTATCATCCGTTTAAGAACGGCCACTTGACGACCGGGCTCTCACATGGGAATAGGTAAATTACCTTAGGTATTTATGAATTAAGCATAAAAGTGGACACTGCTTACAACTGAGAAATGAAGTTGCCACAAAAAAGTTAAGCCGAGATTGCACGTTACAGGCTTTGGCCCACGGCCTATCAGGACCAGACTTCGAGGAACACACGTGTTCATTATTCTATTTTTGGGAGACTGTTTTAAAGACATACAGTCGTGGAGCGTGTTTTTGTTTGTGTTGGGGTGTTTGTTTGTTTGTTTGCTGGGGTGTTGGGGTGTTTGTTTGTTTGTTTGTTTGTTTGTTTGTTTGTTTTTTTTTTTTGGGGGGGGGGTGGGGGGGGTAGTCTGAGTATCACCCGTTATCCACGGAGCCAAATCCTGTATAACGTCTGACATCTCCTGACATGCAAATTTATGCAAGCCCGCACGCTAGCCAATCGGAGTCGACTAAACTAAATCGTGACGTCATTTCATTCCCAAATCAGGACTAAATGTGTTTTTTTTGGTCAATTCAAATGCAGTGTTTTGTAATACAACAACAACTGGCACCATATCGCCTAACATGATACAGAGTGCGTAACACTTTTCTTGTTTAATCCATTGTCTATGTGACGCGCAACGGGTGAATGACCGAAGACTCGATATAGAAAGCGCCCGCTGATTGGTCAAATCTTGGAGGTCAAGACGGGCGGGGTCTTGCCTAATTAATCAGCGAATCTGTTCACGCGTAAGGTTGGGCTGGAGGCGGGGTCTTGCCTAATTAATCAGCGAATCTGTTCACCCATAAGGGATGGGCAGGATGGGTCCAGTCCTAAAGCTGACAAATTCGGTATATTTTATTAATTGATTGTTACAATCCAACGTTGTTGTTTACATTTCTCGAAAACTTGCTTCTGATAGTTTTCTTTTTCACCACAACTTGCTAAAACATAAATATTGTTAGAATGTAATTATTATTTCTAATTTTCCCATGAAATGCATGTCAAGAAGAATATTGTTGCCCCTCAAAATGGCGTCGTTGTACACAGTGCCCTCATTCGCTCGAAAGAAATATGGCCCGTTTGGGTACTCACCTCGATGGGGTAGAAAACAGAAATAATGGAAAAGGCCATCATGCTTGCCAGTGAAGTCAGCACAGCGCTGGCAAATGTGGCTTTCTGCTGGTAGGTGTATTTGGCTCCCGCGGGTTTCTCCCCGGAGCTTGTGTCGGTTTTGTCGTTTTCTTGGTCTGCTCTGTCCTGATTGGCCAAAGATAACGTGGGCGGGGCGTCATGGGACGGGGCTTCTCCGGTTGAATTTGCATATTCTGTCGATGATGCAGCAGCGTTATTTTCGACATTGTTTTCCATGGCTCTGATAAAATAATTCGGACCGAAAACAAATCAGAAAATAACCACGAATGTTTATTAGGTCTATTAAGTTGAGAACTGTAGGCATTTTGTTTAAAGAATAATAGAGTCTGAAAGTTCAATCCCATAGAGGCGCGCTTCCGTAACCGTGAATAGGAACATTATCTTGCAAAAACTATAAAATAATGCACTAATTTTTGAAACAATGAAAAGGACTTTGTAAAATTGTAACTAGTAGGCCATGAACACTGAAATGATGCCTGATTTGAAAGAGAAATATCGTGCCAAAAACTGACCTATCACTACAAAAAAATATAAAATGCACTAATAAAAGTGAACACGGTGTACTCGTACATGCATGAACGCATTTTTTGACAAGTAAGATTTGAGGTTTTGCGTGGTGGAGATACTAATAAATGAAAGGTTTTCGGAAACACCATGTGCGAATAATTTCTCAACTAAGAGAATGGTTCGGAAAAGAAACAGAGGCATAAACTCGACGTTTCGGTCAGTGTGTTTTGACCGTCTTCAGGAGAGTGCCTAAATTCTAAGGTGTTTAGTTTCTTAGAGTTTAGGCACTCTCCGGAAGACGGTCAAAGCATACTGACCGGAACGTCGAGTTTATACCTCAGGTTCTTTTCAGAACCATTCTCTTAGTTGCAATTATTCGCGTATTGTGTTTCTGCAAACCTTTCATTTACTTGAATTTTGTGACGGTTATCGGGTGAAAATTGAAAATTAAATAAGAGACTAAGCTGTTTTTTAGAATGAATATTTTTTTTTAAATAAACTTGAAGGACTCATTGGTACTTTATCATAAAAAAATAACCGCTTAAAAGGACTGTATTCAAGCCAGCACGACTGAATTGGAACCCGTCGGCTGTAGGTAAGTAAATCTCGGCGTCGTTTATAAATGTTGCGTTCTTAGGCAAAACTGCAATGTGAGACTGACAAACTTGAACGAATAAGGATATCGAACAGAATTGCCGGAAAGGTTGCTTACAAATAATTCGTTTTTACTCATCTGCAAGTGATTTCTCAACAGTTTTATTGAGGAATATGAAGGTCAAACTCTGAACATAGATGAATGTTTCTTGGGGAGATTACGGTTAGAAATCATTCTGACAAAAAAAATATAGCTAAGGAGAAATTCAAGGGCAACCCTCGTCGAGTGACCTTTTGCTTTCAGGCTCTGTCAAAGGAAACGGGTCAACTCGTTCCCAGGTTAATGCGTACCCGTGTCAACCCCTTCCCAACACTTTCGATTCGTATCCAAGTCAGTTTGCATCCCAGTCAACTCGTACCCTCCTGTGCGTGGCTCAAAATATTTGCCCTATTGAAAAAAATACGTACAGGGAAACGAAAATGTACACATGCAAGTGCTTCCTTTTAATGCGTTTACCTTGCAGATCGACTGTCGATTTTCACGTAGTTCGGAGCATATAGGCCTACAAACAATGGACGACCTCTACATGTAGTTTACCCGGACGTTTTGTCCGTTAACAGTTGTGTATACCACCGGATATAAACGTGCACATGTATATTTGCAATATGTAAAGTCACTCGATTTAGTATTCACATATCCTCAATTCTAATGCTGCAATTGTCACAAAATGTTCACACAAATATTGACTATAATGACGCTACTCCAAGTGTCTATAGACGGTTTCCTACACAGAAAGGGGGTCATTGCATGAGGTGGAATTCCATATTCTGAGGCCACATGAATGTCATTTTTAATTTGCAATGACTCATTGTAGGACAAATTCAGAACCAACACGGCCGCGGCCGGCTTCAGGATAGGCCTAGACCTACTATCAAAATTCCAACCATAAAACAGATCAAATTTGCTGCCCAAAAGTCCTGATGTAAGTTGATCCTGTCTAGAGATATCTGTCCACAATTCTCTAAAAACAACAAATACTTGTTTGCAACTATATACGTACATGGGCAAGTCGCAACTGTTCTCCTTGATCCGTTGTCCCTCAAAAAAGCGATGGGTGCGTGGAAGTTGGGTTCGTCAATGGTCATAGTACAATCGTACTAAAATGGCGTTCAAGTTCCTATGCCTCAACTGGCTGCTTCAAAAGCTCTAGAGCGTACAATAAAAGCCTGCCCCTTTTCAAGGACTAGTATTGTATGACACTTTTTTTGTTGAGCACTGTTACCTTTGAAAAATCCCTCCATTGCCTTCGTAGGCTCTTCGTTGTACTGCGAACTAACGCATATACTATTGAACTATGTATATAGTGGTTCAATGCATACGCAAAAGCTTATGCAGTGCACGATAACCATTCATTGAGTATAATTATGTCGGTAAAAATCAGAGTGAAAACCATTCGAAATTCAACCGATTATTATTAAACACAAATTAAAAAGGATCTCCACTTAAAGCTAATTAATATTCTACGGAAGTGGCCCGCTTGTGCAAAAGTGAAAAAAAAAACGTGATTGTAAAACACTGCATGCATTTTTGATTGTGATTAATTAGTGTTTTTAGACAACTTCTGTCTGAGTTTAATGCTAAGTTAAACAACACGATCTCGAGTGTATAGAAAACGGCCAAAAACTGGGCCGAGTCCATGTGGCATGCAGAAAGTGGGGCAAAATGATCGCGCACTGACGTATTATACGGTTTGAGCTCACCCGAGTCGATAACTCCAACCCAAATTCAGTCAATAAACAATCACAAACGTCCACGGAAATAACTTGAAATGATCACAAGAACTAGAGATATGGTGATTAACTGATATATATATATAAAGCAAGATTGTGCTGATTCTAGCTTGTAACTTCTAATTAGCGAAAGTATAGTGAATTAAAAAATGCACTGTACATTTTGTGCGACAGAAGACTGAACGACGTTAACCAAAGGAATGCTCAGGGGCTGCCCGTAAACTAACACATAAACAAGACCCGTTAAAGGTGCAGCCTTCGACTTAAAGGGGCACGCTACACTTACTGATCTTTTAGCCATGGAGTAAACAAGCCTGCGACTGCTGTACAAAACAAATTGAAGTTGATCACATGTGTATGCTATCAAAACAAATGTTATAACCAGTTTCCTTGCATGCGTGTATCAATGGGGGGGGGGGGGGGTGCGTATCAAGGATGGGGTGTCACCCCCAACACCCCACGCAGCTCTGTGAAACATTTATTGTTTCATAGAACTTCATTGAACATAATGCGACTCCCCCCCCCCCGCTCTGACACCCACAAACAATACTATTAATTATTTCCACATATGTGGACAAATTATGGACAGAGCCAGCATGGTTATGGATTTTAGTCGGTATTGACAGTCTTCTTCTTTCGTATTGCGTGCATAGCCTACAGTTGTGGGTCAAGGGTACATCCAGGCCAGGGCATCATCGGTTATTGTGTTGATTAATAATCGTCGTATTTGAACAGCGACCCCATTAAAAGTATTGTGGCGGTCGTGCCGACAGCAACCCCGAGTACGGTCCTCGGCCGACGTCAGCGAGCGGTCAATTCTGAGAAGGCCAAGGGAGCAGGCCCGTTTTGGGGCAGTCTACCGCCAGGCGCAGCAGGGGAACAACTTTATTTGCGGGCGGGTCTATTACGCCTGCAGCACTCGCACGAGCACACAGGGTTAACAGGGCAGTGGAAGGAAGACGGGGCACCTCTAAATCAAACACGGGACTCTTCTATTTAGGTTGACACTTGTTTATGATTAGCTACTCAGGGCGGACGGTAAATCATATCTAGGCCTTGACAGGTGTTGGTCACCTTCCCAGGTGCCTCCCCTAAACAGGTGCGGGTTTCCTAAACAGGTGCGAGTTCCCTGTACAAGTTATAAATCTTCCCCACTATAAGTTAACGTCCACTCACCACTACGGCCTCGCTACCTCTTCCCGTGGACGGAGTTCCTCCCCTCTTCCATTGACTGGACTATCGCGCCCCCGCTTACTTATCACATTAAGAGCTTCACTTACGAACACAGCTGCCTACTACCACTAACATTACTATGGAATTCGGGGTGTTCTACTTCATTGGTTCACTAGTGTAGCGAAACGCCAGTTGAATAAGAGGTCCAGACGCTGGTTTTATTCACATAGCCTTCTGGAGGGACAACTCTCCGTTTTTATTGCTCAAGATTCTCCACTCAAACACCACAACTTTGTCCACCAAAAACCCGTTTTCTTCTGTTATCTTTCCCACACACCTCCATATCCATGTATCAATTCACCCAAAGGTCAAACCATGTATCAATTCCCTAAAGGTCAAACCTTATTCATGGCTTAAAAGCGCGGGCGAAACTAACCTTTGACCCTACTAATACGGGGCAGAAGTACCTAAAAATAGAATACGTTGTACATGGCATACAGGCTCGTTAAACTTAATACCAGTCGCCTGCTATGTGATCGCCCATTATGTGTGCTTTATGTAAACCCACATCGCTACATTCTCCCATACTTGGCCGATCTACACCTGGAGATCGATAATAATATTATGAATTAACTGTAACAATATGGTCTGATACCCCCTTTTTTCCAATGTATGACCTACATATTCTTATTTTAGATAAACAAACAAATTAACGTTTAATTTTTTTTATTTTCTTTCTGGTTAACATTTACTTCTCAGTTAAAATTATGTTTTTATAAAAACTGCTAAACTCAGTACAACAATATTTTGTATTATCCGAGAAAAGCTTCCTACTTATTTACTCCCAAAGGTGTGCACGAAAAAATGCAATCATGCGGCGGAGGGTTCTCTGATATTGTCTACGTCCAGGCTCATTGAAATGAACCCCATCAAGATTGTATCGAGGATGTTCTAAGCCTCGATGGGACCAGCACCACCAACGATCTTCTACCAACGTTCCAGCCTCGAGTAGGCCATTGAATTCCACCACCCACAGATTGAATGTCTCCACATCCATCGGATTATGAAACAACCCCCCCCCCAGTCGTTGGAAGAACCGGAAAAAATACGATAGCTTCAGGAGTTATTCCTTCATCTTTAATTCGCCGAACAAAATTACAGAGTTTATCATAAACTGCAGACGGGACAGCTTCTTGTGCACAAAGGTCATTACTTCCCAAGTCAATTACAATTTTTTTTGGATTGAGCTTGCTTAGCTTTCTAACATAAATTCTCATTTTGGCGTCAATCCGTGAAAACGAGAAGCCTCATCCCTCTCCAAAACAGCTCACTGACACAGATTCCTTGCCGAACTCAAACTTGAGTTCAAATTCTTTTCTGCCACCTAGGCGTTTTACAAAACTGTGTCCAAAAAGAACATAAGACATCTTATACTCAATGCTTAACACAGTGTAGTGGTACATTTCAGATTCTCACTCAGGGAACTGGATATCCCAAGCCTTCCCGCAGAGAGGACCTGACAACTCGATGAGCTGGGTTGTTTACCACCGTAACACTATTGCAATTTAACCCAATAAAAAACTTACTAGAGTATGCCAAATGGAACCCAAATGTCCAGGGTACAACGAACCTAAGTCACCTCGGAGAAAACTGGATAACCCGAGTCTTTCCTACCGAGGGTTCTTAAACTGGCAGTTATTCCCCAGGCATTTTACCAAATGACCCACTCATTTGAATACAGAACGTGGCAAGTGATGAGGGTTGGAGTGCACACCCCGGGTGCATCGCTGTGACCTCCTTAGTGGCACAACCCCCCTACCGTGTTGTGTGGATGGCTCCCATACTTGATCCACACTTACCCCTTCCCTTTCATTGAAATCTACAGGTCTACTCTCGCTTGGGCCCGTCGCAGGGGAAGGTACAGGGTCATTGTCAGAGTCGGTTTCCTCTGAACTCTCTGATCCCGACCCTTCCGAAGGGTGCAGTCTCAGAATGTTTCTATTTACAGTGCGCTCATTCCCCCCTCGACATGGACGTATTCGATACACATCCCCCTCTTTGTTCATTCCGGTCACAATATACGTCTCTTCATGGTATGCGTTTTGCAGCTTGTGCCTACCCTTGAATGCACATCTTTTCAAGAGGACTCTGGCACCTGGTTTAATTTGTTCACAGCGCTTCATCTTAGAATCACGGTAGGCTTTGTTGCGTTCAGCCGATTTTTTGGTCATTCCTTTCACAAGTTCGCCAGCCCTATCAATTAGCTCCGTTTGGGTTTCTACAAGGTCCTGATCCCATGCCGAGTCCGTGCGACCAAGTATTTGGTCAAATGGTATCAGCGGCTCCCGCCCGAACATAAGCCTATAAGGGGCTACGCCAGTGATGGCGTGCGGGGTTGCGTTATACACATACACTAAGTGGGACAGAAAATCTGGCCACCTGTGCCGTGTACGCTCGTCAACAGATTTGACAAGACCAAACAGCGTGCGATTAAATCTCTCGGCTTGGGCTTTGCCCTCAGGATGATAAGGGGTGGTGTGTGACTTGTGTATCCCATACAATGCGCATAATTCTCGAATTACATCCCCCTCAAAATTTCGCCCTTGGTCGCTGTGCAATCGGCTGGGAATCCCGAATTGTGTAAACCAGTGGTCTCTGAGGGCACGTGCGCCTGTAACGGCAAGCTGGTTTTTACATGGGACTGCTTGTGATAATTTGGTGTACACATCCTTCATTATCAACACATCTTCATACCCCCCACTTCCCCGATCAAATTTCACAAAATCAATGGTCAGAACTTCTAATGGCCTGAAGGCAATCAGATGCCTCATCGGCGTTCTAGGTTGGGGTTGCGTCTCCTTAGCCACGATGCACCGCTTGCAATGCTTGATATGACGGCGTACTGTTGCCGTCATGCGCGGCCAATAGACCCGCCTTCTCAAAAGCGCGCTAGTACGGGCTAAACCCTGATGACCCCATTTGTCATGACAACCTTCAAGCGCGCGATGTTGTAGGATTTTTGGCAGCAGGACCTGACAGATCCCACCATGCAGCGGATCGTTAACCCTCCTATGGAGGACACCGTCACGAACCACAAACCGAGGCCATTGCCATAACCATAAGTTAACCTCTCGCGGATGCTTCGGCCCATTAACCAGCTCCCCTGGGACCAAATTTTGTTCCCAATATTCCCACACAACCTTGAGCTCCGGGTCTGCGCGCTGTAGTGCGACGAGCTGTTCTGCAGACCAAGAGGGAAACAGTCCTGGGGGCCCAAATCCTAAAGATGATTCATTATCATTCACCTGATCAGTATTGGCCTGCGCCACATTTGCGCGCAGTGGAATCGTACTGGTGGGGACTGTATGCACACTCTCTACTTCCGAGGTACTATGCCCGGGGTACCTGCTTAGTGCATCCGCACATCGATTGCTTCGGCCTGATCTAAATTTTACTTCGAAACTGAAAGAAGCCAACTGCGCAACCACCTCATTTCACAGTCGCCTAATTTTGCCGTCTTCAAATGCGCTAACGGATTATTGTCCGTTAGCACGGTAAAGGGCACACCCAGCAAATGATCTCGGAACTCATCCACCACTGCCCATTTAAGAGCTAAGAGCTCTAACTTGAGCGAACTATAGTCGGGATAATTCACCTCGGCACCCCGCAACCCCCGACTGGCATACGCTATCGGGTGCATGCAACCATCCTCACCAACTTGCGACAATCACGCACCCAATCTCTTCAATGAGGCGTCCGTTTCAAGGACAAATGGCTTTGTAAAATTAGGATAGGCTAGAATAGGAGCATGTGTCAGCGCTTGCTGCAGTTTATCAAAGGCCACTTGAGCTTCCTGATTCCAAACATAAGCCTTTGCTTTGCATGCCTTCTTCCCCTTACCTTGGTTAACCGGTGGCAGAATGGCATGCAAGGGGGCCGCGATTTTTGCAAAGCCTGACACAAACCGGCGGTAATACCCCGCCAGGCCCAAAAACGAACGCAGTTGCTCGGCTGTCTCAGGTTCGGGCCATTTTTCAATCCGCTGTACCTTGTCACCATCTACTGCGACCCCCGTTGCATTGACGATGTGGCCAAGATAACGAACTTTGCTCTTGAAGAGCTGGCACTTGCTACCCTTGAGTTTTAACCCAAAGTCCGACAGTCGTGTCAAAACATGGTCTAACCGCGATACACGTTCCTCCATTGTTGTTGAAAACACCAGTATATCATCCAGGTACACAAGCAGTTCAGTCAAATTGAGATCGCCCAAACATTGCTCCATCACCCTTTGAAATGTGCTGGGTGCATCTGCCAATCCGAATGGCATTCGCAAGAACTCAAATAAGTCAAAGGGCACCCTGAATGCTGTTTTTCCTACTGAATCTGATTCCATGTGTACCTGGTGATAACCATGTGCCAAGTCAAGCGATGAGAAGTACCGAGCTCCGCGCAGGGCTTCAAGGGATTCCTCAATCCTCGGTATTGGGAATGAATCGCGGACCGTGTGCGCGTTGAGTTTCCTGTAATCGACGCACATGCGTAACGAACCATCCTTTTTGCGGACTTACACGATTGGGCTCGCGTAAGGGCTTGCGCTCTTTCGGATAATCCCTTGATCAAGATACTTTTGAACTAGATCGCGAACCTCTTCCATGTACTGTGGAGGTATCCGCCTATATGGCTGGCTTATAAGGGTCTCATCAATTGAGTGTATCTTGTGAGCCAGTTTGTCGCAAGAACCGACATCGAACGAGGACTTGGAGAAAACAGAATCATGCTTACGTATAACCCCCAATAATCCTATCTTCCAAGCCCAGATAACCCTAGCTCCAAACCCAGGGGCAGCGTGTACTGCGACCTGTCACTGAACGTGTAAACCTCCGGTTCCGGGGGTTTAGTTTGCTAGTCACACCGAGCACTACAACAGACATCTGGGTCTCCCTGATTATTACCTCCAACCAGTACATGGTTTATCGAGACGCGTATGAGGTCAGGTTTCTCATCGGGTTCCAGGGCTACCTTTGGAACCACTTCAGCGATAGCAGCCAGTTTGGTGTGAGGCGGGATGTTAATAGCTTGCGTCCCAGCGTTGGCCATCAGGACATTGACAGTATTGTTTCTTACATCTTGAAAGGTATCTACTACTCTACATGTCCCATAAAGGCCGATAGCATTTTCCTCTAGGCCTTCAACAGCCACAGATTTACCCTTTAACTGCGTCGACGAACGTATGAAACAAGTAACACATCGCTGCACTTGGGATCAATGACTAAATCTTTCAACAGCTCAAGGTTATTACAGCCTATTACAACTGGGTAACCATACCAGTTGCCGACCTCACCCACAGAAGAACCCTTAACAAGCAGAAAATGTGCATCAATCGTGTGGATTTTGAATAGCCATGGGTAACCGCACATAGCCTTCAATGGGAATGGTAGCATTCCCCGCCCCCGTTACACGGATATGGTGACCAACTGGCTTAACGCTCTGCATTTTACGAGCCAATTGTTTCTCATTGAAGGTAGAACTGATCAGGGAAACCTCAGCCCCAGTGTCCAACAAACACGTTGTGTGGACACCTGCCAGATTCACAGTTACCTTGGGAGTTTGTCCTGCTAACCAACTTAAAGCATCATCAGCTGAAAACATGTATAAGTTCTCCCTTCTTATGTGCTGGTTCTTCAGGTGAGGCCTGCGGGTCGATTTGTTTGTACTATGTCTACCTTAGGCACTCTGGTGGCCTATTCGTCAGCATTACGCTTCCAGCAATCAGCCTTAATATGCCCGAGGCGTTTGCAGTAGAAGCATCGCAATTGCGAACGCCCTTTTGCCTTAGCTTCAGACTGCGCAACTGGGTTTTCCCGCTCGATCAAGCGTTGCAGCAATTCTGCTATTTGAGCTTGTTGTTTACTCAACTGTTGCAATTGTGAAACCACGCCCTCTGGCAGACCCTGCCCATTCATGTTTGCCCCGGCAGAATTAATGCTAGTGTCCAGAGGATTAGGGGTTTCTGTGCATTTCCCTGGGTCCAAAACCTCATCACCCGCCACGGCCGTAACTGTGTTTGCCATACCGCGCTTTGGCTTCGAAACTCGTTCGATGTCTCGAAAAAGCTCACCGCTGCATCCCTCATTTCATTAAATGTTTGATCTGGCTTGTGCAATTCAAGCCGCCTGAATTCCAACCGTACAGATTGAGCGCGAACCCCTGCAACAAATTGCCTTATGAGGACCCTCTCGGCTTCAGTGGCAACCTCCAAAATTCAGTGGCAACCTCCAAAATTCTGTCGTGAATTCTTATAAGTGCCCTAGAGAAGTCCATTAAGGACTCTTCTTCGTGCTGGTTCCTTTCAGAGAGCGTCTTTTGCAAACCCTGCACAGTTTCAACCTCCCCAAAATGCTGTCGCAGCAATTTCTTAAGTGCAGCCAAATCGGAACGAACACTTTCGGGGTGACATTTTACTTCCTCGCGAGCAGACCCAGCAAGGTGGTTGAACACAACCTGTGCCTGCTCACCACTAGGAATTTTGCACTGCTTAATATATACCTCAGCTTCCTCAAGCCATTCCCTAACTGTAGGGTCACCCAACTTTGTTGGTTTTCCATGAAACTTCGAGAGTTTTAGAGGACGCTCTCCTCCCTTAGAGCTAGACTGGCCAGACTTTAATGCTTCTGTAAGGCCCACTACAAGTTTAGAAATCAAATCTGTTTCAGATTCAGAGGTTGCCATTTTAGCCTGAATAACAGGGATTGCTCACGACTGACTCAAAATATTAAATAAAAAATACAACAAATATACATGTACCCTATACTACCCGTATTATTTATAAGACAGCCATCAATTTGTAAATCAAAATCTCATGTCATTTGACCGTATTAAGTTCCCCATCAAAATGTTCATGGCGAATAGGGCTCTATCTCACCAACAGTCCCCGTCCGATCCGGTTTCCTTCGGTCAGCATGGTCAGGCCCCTCATGGACGACGACATGCTCGCAGGCACTTTCCCCCAGTTGGTTGACAGTGGCCCAATTCAGTTCGGGGAAAACTCCTGGGACTCACACTATGTCCAGACGTCGGCCCGTTCTGCCCAGTCTACCACAGCACGGACGAAGGGAAACAGAAGACCGCCGCCAGCAGCTCCGGCCTACTCTCGATCCTCCGCAGGAGCCGTCAGACCATGCTCAGACCAACGGCCGTTCGTCCCTGCACTGCACTGACACTCGCCGGGCAAAATGCACAAACCACCGCCTACGCGTACACGTGTCAGCGTGTGTCACCACCGTTGGGTTAGCATCTCCGTCGACGTCCCACTCGAGTCGTACTCACAGATTGGACACAGTTTTGGTCGGCAATTTTCACGAAAAAATATCCCTTCAGCACCCCATCCGTGTTACCTTTGTAGCGAAACGCCAGTTTAATAAAAGGTCCAGACGCTGGTTTCATTCACATAGCCTTCTGGAGGGACAACTCTCCGTTTTATTGCTCAAGATTCTCCACTCAAACACCACAACTTTGTCCACCAAAAACCCGTTTTCTTCTGTTATCTTTCCCGGACACCCCCATATCCATGTATCAATTCCCCCAAAGGTCAAACCATGTATCAAATCCTCAAAGGTCAAACCTTATTCATGGCTTAAAAGCGCGCGGGCCAAACTAACCTTTGACCCTACTAATACGGGGCAGAAGTAACTAAAAATAGAATACGTTGTACATGGCATACGGGCTCGTTAAACTTAATACCAGTCGCCCGCTATGTGATCGCCCGTTATGTGTCCTTTATGTAAACCCACATCGCTACACTAGTTATCTTAACAATCGTAGGAAATATGTTGTGGTGAATGGTGTTGTATCAACCACTAATGAAATTAATTGTGGAATACCCCAGGGGCCTACTCTCGGACCTTTGTTATTCCTAATTTATGTTAATCATTAACCCTTGTGTTGTTCATTCTTAAAACCTGTATTATTTGCTGATGATACAACTCTTTCTGCATCCGGTAGAGATTTAACTGAATTGACTGATAATGTAAATAGAGATTTACTGATACTTCAAGATAGGTTTAAAGCCAATAGGTTAAGCGTTTATCCTGAACAAAAACTTGTTATATTTGTTATTCATCTAAACATAAGGGGCCATTCAGAATTTTCAATGTTTTAAAATTTCGACTTTTTTTCCAAATTATTTTGACCCACCCACCCACCCCTAATTTCGGTTAATAAAAAACTGAACATGTACATGTACATGCACTTGCATGTACATGTACTTGAACACCATGTACATGTGTTTCTAGTTCAGTGACGGCGTGAAGTTGTCGGTCTTCCTCTTGCACTGGTGACCTTAAGTTTTCTTGTGTTTTGCCAGCTGATATGCTGTTGGGAATGACAGGTTGCAGTTTGGAAGCCACAAAGATTACCGTAGTTTTGTCGTTTTCTGGATGAGGTGGATGACAAGTGACATACGAGGTTGTGCCTATCACGTGAGGTAGCTGAGAAAAACATTCGCTCTCCCCCCCCCCCCGCCCTGTTTGCAGGGCGGGGTACGAGCGAAAGAAAACATCAGGTTTGGGCAGACATCACATCACAGGCTGCGGTCCTCGTAGTCTTGGAGTCCAGTGGTTGAATAGTCCAGTTTTATAGCGATTGGATACACGTAGGCCTACATGGCGTACATGTACAGTACACAGTGGCGTACCCACGGGGGGGGGGGGGGGGGCGTGGGGGACCTTGTCGTCGCCCCCCCCCCCCCCCCCAGTCGCCCCCCCCCCCCCCCCCCCCCCCCCCACTGAGATTTTGAGTTTCTAAAAAAAATATCATTGATCTACATGACGCCCCCCATGAAATGTTCCGGCCCCCCCCCCCCCCCAGCGCCCCCCACTGAAAAATTCCTGGCTACGCCACTGGTTCCGGTTGACTAAGCACACCATGGCTCGAACTATAGTGTGATCCGGTACACTCCTGGCCCCGTCCAGCTGTTGCTTCCCCGTCACTGTAGCGGTCCGCTCCCGCTTCAGTCCGGCCGTCTCTGCGACGCGAAAGCTCGTACCGTGCCACTCGGTTCAGCTAAAATCTTGGGCATACTTGGTTCCCCCAGTTAGTGTTGTGAGACTCCGACACCGGTGTTGAAACCAAGGAAAAGCCTGACGTTGGAGGAATCCCCACGAAGTTAAATAAACCAGTAAAGTCACTGTGTGAAAGCTCTGTTTCCCGCCAAATTCGTTATCATAGATAATAATGTTGATTCTAATATAAAGTTAATGAACTAATAGGGAATGCAACAATAATTTCAGGAATGAATTGCAGGGCAGCTCCATCGCACAGCCTTTAACGTTTCACCACTTGAAACTTAGAACTGATAGACACATGGATTACAAGATAAGAGAACTGTTCAATTGCCTCATTCATGTTCTCCGAAGTCATCGTGTTAAAATTAGAAAAAGTTTTAACTATGGAAGGTTGTGAATCTATTCTTTCAAAACTGAGGGAGGAATTGTTGCAGTCATATTTATTTTATCGTCAATGTAAAATTGTGTCTTATTTCATTTTGTTCCCGGGTATTTTCTTGTTGTTTCTTTAGTGTG
Source organism: Patiria miniata (assembly GCF_015706575.1). Classification (NCBI taxonomy): domain Eukaryota; kingdom Metazoa; phylum Echinodermata; class Asteroidea; order Valvatida; family Asterinidae; genus Patiria; species Patiria miniata. Next base: position 585,265 of record NW_024037057.1, read on the forward strand.
TGTATTTAATGTGAGTGTAGACCTATGTATGTCAACTAGGTTGTTTGTTTTTATGGTTTGCATTTTTCTCTCTGGGGAATGGGATTGCTTTTGTTTCTCGGTTTTGTTTTGTTTTGTTTGTAATAATCTTTTTAGCCCGTTTGTCATTCATTCCCGTTATTGAGTCTGGTTGTTTGTTTTGTTTGTTTGTTTGTTTGTTGGGTTGTAAGAGTATTTATTTATTAGTTCGTTTTTATATTTTTGTATCTGTCTGGCTTGTCCAATATTTCACTCTATGATTTTTTTGCTGAGTCTTGTCTCATCTCCCCGTCTTGTCTCGTCTCGTCATGTCTCGTCAAGTCTCGTCTCGTATGATTTGTAGAATTTACTTTTCAATAGTACTTTAATTTTTATGAATGGAATTTTAAATCTGTTTTATTGGCAGGGGTTTGGATAAATGTCTGATGACAATTTTTTTTTTTTACTTTTACATATCCGTGGCAGCCTGTCCAACTTTTAGCTTTTATTTTATGTTTTAAGATTTAAAATAAAATAATTGAATCAAATAAATCAAATAAAGTTTCTTCAAGTCTTTATTACGCTGGAGTTTTCCCGATCGCAGTACATATGAGAGGCAGCCCAAATAGGCGCGACCTAATCCGGCCAAATTACGATTTGGCATTTTTTACACTTAAAAATGACAACGTCCATAAAAAAGTAAGAGTTGGTGACTGTCCATTAGTCTGCTTTTCACATGCAGGTAAATTGAGTTTGAATCTTTATTTGAACAATATTTACTGTGAAATGAGGTACATACTACAACAATCTTTACTTTTTATTGCATTTTTAAATTAAGTGAGAGTCAATTCATGGCACTGTAATTCCTACAGTGAGACTTGCCACAGTGGTCATCTGGAACGTTCCAGAGAACGCTACGTCAAGGCATGTCAGCTGTGGTCGACGTGATTGACCCTCCTCCATGAACAGAACTTCAAGTGTCCAAGCATCCTCTTAGCCTTGTCAAAGGGACACTCGTTTCACTCGTTCACTGGCAGCTCCATTCAAGAAGGAGATGTGCTTCTTCCGCCAAGAGGACACTCCTGGTCAGACCATCCATGAAGTATCCACCTTCAATGCAGGCGAGCATTGAAAGTTTGTTAAGTTACAAACACAGACTGGCTGGGCATACTTATATTTTTCTAGACACTGCCCTGTTTTGAATATGTTTACGTCAGAACAAAGGATTGCGAAATGTAACCTTTCTCATTTTGTAAAAAAAAGGCATCTTTAGGGTATGATACATTTCATTATATTGTATGTACGTACAAGTAATTTCTGGTTAAATGACGTCATCAGTCAAACAAGAGGCAGTGAACAATGATTTAATTCGGATAAGAGACTTGTTCATTATGATGTTAAAATAACGTATGGAAATATGGAACATACAAGTAAATGTATTAATAACACCTAACTTCCAGTTTGATGTCACAACGTTAGGGATGCAAAGGTCAACATTTCAATAATATCAATATTTGGACTACATACATAGTCATATATAAAAACAAGGAATAAATGAGAAAAAAAGAACATTACAGTTTCAAATTCTCCCTACAGTGACTTCCGGTCTGATGACGTCATGGTTTTGAAATTTTGCAAATGTATCTGTGGTAAATGAAAAAAAAAAATATAAAGGAGCGATTTTTGGTAGAATTTGGACGGATAGTTTTAACATTTAAAAATGAAGATCATATTGATGGGCCGATAGAGGGCGCCCTTTAGGATAATTGCATCGTCATTATTTGTGTTTGGTATTCCTCACTAAACACTTCCATAATGTATTTGTCTTTAGTGTAATATTTCTTCTTTGATTCGAGTTATATTCAATTTTCTTTGCACTTCCGGTAACACCGCAAGTAAAGGTCAAACGACTTTGCGTTCGGGAATAAGAAATGTTGCTCAAGGCACCGTCTGCAACCTCACGTAAAATAAACACGATTCTCTATTTAGTTCAAAAAGTAAAGCTCAAAATGTTGTCTAATTTTGACATTAAGCTGGTTGGTGCGCACCGTTCCTTGTACTTTGTGTGAGGCACACGTACACCAGGGGATTTTGTACTATGAACACGCAGTGGTACGGCCGCGCGTCGCCACTAAATTGCAGTCAGGCAAGATGGCGTCGGTCGGTCACCCCCAACTGTACTTTCTTTGCCGGTGAGGGGGTACTTGTGAACGGAGCGGATAGACCAAGTGAGAAAAAAACTCATGTTGGGCATCTTTTGGCACATTCTTTTGTACTGCTTATTAAAAAAAAAGAATACATTTATACACTCAAAAAAAAAAATAAAAATGGATATTTGTTATTTTTCTAAGGTGTGTTAGCTGCCCCAACTGTTATTGAGGGCAAATGCACAGTGTTTCAGTTTAATTAACAATATTTAACTACATTTCCTTAAATTATTTGTATAATTTTTGTTTAATGTTTGTTCTGATACGATGAACGCTTTTTCTAAGAACAAAATGGGCCCTCGCCTTAAATTAAGGGGATTATCTTGGGATCATGTGCTTCACAAATCAAAAACCAATGATGACTCAGTATTGATAAACCTAAGCCTGATAAGCAGAGATACGTTTGCCACATATAGTTCTTGTGATGCACCTATCACTCAATCAAATGAAGTATGCACACCTGATGATTGATGGAGGGAAGGGGGTGGGGCTCGACACAATCTGTATGATTCACCGACACGAGGACGATTTTGCCGACAAAGCAGGCCCGGATTATCCAATAGGCACAGTAGGCTTTGTGCCTAGGGCCTACGAAAAATTCGGGGGCCTACGAAAAATTGTGGGGCCTGACGAAAACATCGCAGTGTGCCATGAAACACATACTTACAGGCCTACCCAAACACACACCCACGCGCAGAGAAATGTTTTTAATAAGTTTTAGGGTTTCTGACGCTGCACAGCACATAGTCATACATGTAGGCCCTACAATTTACGTGTCGTTCTGAAGCACGGTGCACAATGGGCGTCGATTATTGCGGAACATTTATTTCAAAGTTGTTATGTCACTAGAAATATTAAATCGTTATGTTAACATTTAAGCATACAAAATATAATACGAAGTAATTTTACACAACACCGTTATTAACATAATGAAAATATATGCATAATCCATAAAACAACACGGGGATAGGGTGAAGCGATCGCTTTTGTTCCCTGACCCGTTGGACACTTACAGACTGACGGACAATTAAGTACGAACTAAGGACAATGACAGACAAACAAACAAACAGGAGTATCATTAAGTTATTATTGTATGTTTACAAAGTATCAACAGACTACGAATAAAATGTAAAAAGTTGTGTTTTTAATTTTTTGGTAAATGTAGATAGAGTTAAAGACGTTTTAAGAGGGATACTTAGACTATTCCAGAAACTCGTACCACGTTGAAATATTCCATTTTTGAACACTGTCGTTCTATTGAAGCCAACATGAAGATTTTCTTCGCGATACTCCTGGTTTTATAACAATGAACATTTGAAGTTAAAGTAAAACATGAGCTAAAACACAAAGGGAGCAAATTATTCATATATTTGTACATGAATTTACCGAGACTGAGACAATAAAGATCATTCAATTGCAATAATTTAAGATTGGCAAATAATGGTGTGGTATGATCTCGATAACCAGCATTGGAAATTATTCGAACAGCTCGTTTTTGTAAGATAAGAAGTTTATCACACGATGACGACCCACCCCAGATGATATTGGAATAGTTTAAGTATCGGCGGGGGATGGGGAGACATGTCGCTCCCCCAACATTTGTCGTCCCTAAGCAAAAAAAGTGTAGCATACATTTGATTTTATAGCTCAGAATAACTGATTTAAAGGGAAAATACAACATTTGCAAACATCAAAAAACGAAATGATCAAATTATCATGAAATACTTTACTGAATTGTTAGGGATTGACAGTCTAAAGCATCCTGTAAAATCGTGGCTCCTGGTGTGCTGATATTTTCAAGAAAAACTGTATTTTCCAACGCTGGTCGGCCGACCAGCATTGGAGAAAACTGGCTTTTTTCAAAAACTGTTCTTAATTTTTCATATTTAGTTATTCTGACTTTTCTTTGCAAATGATCACACACCTGTGAAGGGGTACAAGCCTGCTAGACTGATTCTCTGACCTTACAATTCCCCAAAGTGTATTAATTGCTTCGTTTCATCTTAAGTGGGGTCGGGGAACCAGACTACAAGAACGTGATAGGTTTTCTTGGTTTTTCCAGCATGTACAAGCCCAAAACACGAAACATGTCAGTTTAACAATATTTTATATAACAAACTAATCCTTCAAATCCATTTATTTCTGAAAATTGCAGCAAAAGCAAATGTTGTACATTCCCTTTAATGACTCCAAGCTCGGACATGATATTTAAATGATGATCTTTTGCTTAAACCTTACAAGTAGTCAGAATTTGCCTCAGATAGAGAAAGGATAAGGTAAACTTGGGTTAGGTGACAGCTTAGGATTTGTGCACAAGTCTATAAGAAAGTCTCCCTATAATAGTAGACATATATATTTATTAGTATTATTTTGTTGGGGGATTTGCGCCTCTTTTCAGTGGTTTATGCAAATTTGCTAATGCAAGTTTCTATATTCATCAGCAAATGTGTGATATTGTTAATAGAAGCTTCAATGTTACACAGGGATGACATCGTCAGTTTAAATAAAAAGTCTCCAACTTGGATGAAAAGTCTGAGATATGCATTTCTGTCTATACTGACAATGTCTGAAAAAATGTCATGCCTTGTTAGCTGTTTCAGCATCACAATTCCGGTATTTTTGCTGCAGTCAACTTGATATTTGACAACAATATTACACAGTGGACAATTTATGTCATGGATTCCTTGAATGCGCTACTGCATATAAGCTCTTCTTGTCCACTGCCCATAATTGCAAATTTGAAAATTGTGTCCAGTTTGCATTACACCCTATTTTGCATTACACACACAGTATTTTCAGTTCCTCGATCCATTCGTATAATTTGTTTAGAAACTGCAAAATGTCAAGTTGGGTGTCCGCCCCCTTTAAGGATAAATCTTATCTATTCAGAACAGGATTTTGCTTTCGTACGTGCCACTGAAATCTGCACACAAAAAAAACATTCAAATGTCATACAATACATTATCTAATTTTTCAACAACCATTTTAAAACTGTTCCAATGTTTTGAACAGAAATATTTGTTGTTGGGTGTGGGGGTATCTGGGAGAGGTATATTTGTTGTCGGACTCAGATCTTCCGGATTATTAAAACTTATCAGCAATCGATCAAGTAAATAACACGTCATGTGCATGTGCGCAAGCATGAACTTATGTATAAGAGCTGCGCTAAGTAATGTATTCGTATTGCAGTTTAACCGGTTTCAGACAAATACGATCTTATCTTGTTTTGTAGACTATTGGGTGTATGTAAACGTCTGTCATCTAATAATATATTAAATAATTAGAAGTGAGCACGCTCATTAAAGGATTGAACATTTTCTAAATTATCAACTTAAAACTGAGTGTGCACAAAACAAATTTTAAAAAAAATCATTGATAAATTCAAAATTGTGTTAGACTATAATTGTGCTCTCGCGTTTTTAATATTTGTAATAAAACAGTCGAAAGCTAATTTTGATCTTAATTGCTGCTAATCAAATAATTCGGAGGTGGTTATGAAATTCAAGTAGGGGTTTGATTTGGGGGAAATTAAAAAAAAAAACCAAAAAAAAAAAAACATTTTGGTGTAGCCACAGAGCAAAAAACGTTCGTATAGTCCCAAAAGTGCCCATATCAAATGTTTCATAATAACCAAAAGTGGTGCCGCGACGCACCCTCGCCCCCCCCCCTCCCAATTTTCTTTTCTCCAAGTGTCGGCTGATGTTGCAGATGGCGCTTTCATCCCCTTAAAACTATAGCAGACGCGAGGAGATTTTTTTTTGGCCTTAGTATTACTTTGAGTTGTTCTGTCCTCTTATGTTAATCATTTTCAGAGGCGTAGCAAGGGCATTCTTATGGGGGGGGTGCAATGCAGGCAAATACATGCAAGCGTGTACGTGTTCTACATAACCCCCGAGGACAGACACACAAAGGGAGAAGAAAGGATACTTTCATTCCTCGGGCTTTGGGTCTTTTGTTTTTGCCTCTGTGGTAGGTTTGTGTGCTTAGTCCATGGAAGTGTGTTATATTAAAGGAACAAAAGGAAACACAAAGCATTGTCCTCGGGAGTATAGTAATTCAGGAGTGGGTGTGTTTTTGTGTGTGTGGGGGGGGTCTCTGGTACCATATTCAATATCGGACAATAGGTGGCGCCTTTCAGGACGGCAACATTGCCAACCGTCGTGCGAAGTTTTTAAAAAGTCACTTGTAAAAGGCCGCTGGTAAAAAATGGTGCTTGATAAAAAACAACAACACTTTTTAATAGGTAAGATGTTTAACAAAAAGGCCCATAAATTATAACAAAATGTAGGGCCTACAACTACAAGTTTTACTAGCCCTGTTGTTGATTTTAATGGCTTTACTTTGCAACTTTTAAATATATGCAATGGGTAACCTAGCAAAACTATGTCATTTACTGATTACATACACCGTATTATATTGTATTATATCTGAATAGAACATCTCAATTTCATGGCTATGCTTACCATGGAATTCCACGCTTACAATATCGCCATTGTATTGTATGTTATTGTGCTAACCGCAATAACATATATGCGAACCCTGTAAGTATAGAATCCTTAGTTAAGGGATGTACGCATTGGAAGAAGCCAACACTCCTCGCTAATCCATTAAATACGCTTAGCTATAAGCATTGTCTGCAATCGTAAGCGGGATTTTTCGCTAACGGTTAGTTTAAACCGAGCCAAACAATCGGGCCCAGGTCTGAAATAAAAAACACACCTTCATTTCTCATTTGTTTAATTTCAATTATGTGTTTCTCGGTGACATAGGTAACTACAGATAGTATAAGTAGGGGAGCTTTCTTCAGTTGAAAACTAAATTGTTTTTGGACTTTATTTTTTTGAGAAGAATTCTTCAGTGTCATAAATAAAAAAAAACACAAAACCAATACATATGTTTTCCTTCTCCAGGTGTTTAGGTGAGATGAAAACATGAGATCCGGGTTTTCATTCTCTTAATATACATAGATAGAAAACCCCAACATCGAAGTATTATAGTACGATAGCTGGATTGGCTTAACATGATGATGCCGAAGGTCCCTGGATCGATTCAGCGCTGCGACATATTTTTTTTATTTGTTATTGTTTTTTGTTCTAAATTGTAGTTTTCTTTACTGTATTTGTTTAATTTTATTTCTTTCTGGTAATGAAACCAAGGATTCCTCAAAAGCCGAAAGCCTGAAGAAATCTGTCGAGATAAGACAATGAGAAGAAATTACAGTTTTAGAGGTGGGAGGAAAAGCCCAGAGGAATATTCTGAGGAAAACCCAAGGAATCAGGTAGGGACTGAAAACCCAATCCACATATTGACCCGGGCGGGATTGGAACTCGGGTCACAGCGGTGGAAGGCGGGGAAAGTACCGCTAACATAATGCAAAGGAAACATACATATTACATAATGAGCTAATCATGGTCATTCACGACATCTCTCTCGTATTATCTCCGGCAGTCATAAACCTGCCACCAGCAAAACCGTTGCTTGGATGTCAATGACAAGTTTGCTTTATGACTAGGCGCCTCTAAGTCAAAAAGTCAATATTTAGTTTAAAGATTACCCCGCACAGAAACAATTGCAGAGATCGACAATACAACTTGAAGCCGGTAGATACTAGATAATATATACATTTTTTCTTATCAGAACAAATGCCATGCATGATTTGATGGATTTTGCCATAACAGCCTAATGCAGTAACACTTCACTGTACACAGTTGAAAAGAGACTTTGCTGGGCGTTAGATCACTCTTAAGCTCAGCATCGTAAGCCCGGTAATGGCCCGATTTCCCTTTATTTCAGCAGTCTTTGTATTGCTTTTGGTGACCAATGTCCGCCGTGGGTTATGCACGGTGCAAGACAAGAGAATCCTTCCCGGTTCCTCTGATGCATTGATCAACTTGCCGGAGTTTCGTCAAACCCACTATGTCTCGAATGGTGCCCGCGTCCCATCAGATGTTATGGCGGAACTTGGTGTTAACCAGCTTTTATCCGCTGCCGACTTGCAGACCGGCTTCTTCCAGAAGGTCCGGGAATTCCTGGGCTCAGTGGTCGACCATGCCGGAGCAGAAAGCACCCCGGCTTTGGACATGCCCAGACTGCGGCAAGATGGCCTGAAACTGCTGCAGGACCTTGAATTGTGGGACCCACAGGAACCAGGCCAGATCGACTTGGAGGAGATGGCGGAGGCAGTAGGCAAGGAGATGCGGCAGTTTGTCGGTATCCAGGCCTGGAGGAATGTGTCTGCCAACTGCCTCAACAACACGCTGCAGTTCTTCGATGATGCCAGCACAGGTCTCCCATACGCCCGTCAAAGTGAGTATGAGAGAAAGTATTTGACTAAGGCGGGGGTGACATTTTTTTTTTCTTTTTAAGATCGATGCAGAATAAGGGAACCTCGATTGCGATAAATCAAACGAAGACATTCTTAAAATAAAAATGCACACTGTCTTGGCCACAGCAACACATGGTGAAAGGATATGCTGTGCACTTCATTGATACATTAATGGAAATTGTCGCGGCCAATTCAGATTTGTTTTTAAACCAATGAACAAAAGATCTACTTGTACTCATTTTTTGTTCAATGAACGGGCCAGTTTTATGAAAGAGTCGCGAAAAAGGTGAAGCTCCATTCAGGAGTCATATTGTATTCGTTCATGCATACGAGCGATGAACAAAACACCAGTCAAGCTAGCCTCCATACGCCGGCTACTCGGGCCTCCCGCGATATTGAAGATATAAATCTCATTGCAAACTAGAGCCACATTCCGGTCCAATATTACAGAAATACAATTCCAAAACAGCTGGCTGCTTTCATTGCTATGAATCTGGCTGCAGGGGCCACAGATTAATATACACATCGCTCTGTTATTGTTGCCTGCATCGTCTTTGGCGAGTCGGAACCTATTGTTAATACTGGCCTGCAAACAAAAGACTGTACATTTTGTCATGATCATATTATAAGGATGTGGCGTTACTGAGGCGAAATAAAGACTCACAATAAATTGAGTCAGAGTTCCCCCCCCCCGAACAAAATAAATAAATAAATAAATAAATAAGTAAATAAATAAATAAATGTTAAATCTGTTGAAGCCGACCGCCATAGATGAAGCATAGATTATTTTTCTTATACCAAGTTTATCTTTGAGAGCGCCCTCCACATTATAAATTTGACGCGCTGTGGGAGATATGTAAGAGACCAGTAGAAATGGTGCGGGTACGAGATACAAATGGCTAGTAAAAACTTGCTGTTTATATCAGGAGTTTACCAAATCCACATATAAAACATTCAACATTTTGACATGAATTGCACATTGCCTATAATGTGCCAGATGAAATATCCAAACAAAATGGTGATTAACCCTAAGACCCTTGGCATTTTTTGCTAGGATGCAACTTCAATCCTGCAAAATCTCCATGTAAAAAAATAATACAGCCATAATTCTCAAAACTCCTCCTTTGTTTCTTGAATGTGGTCCGTGAGGGGTGACCACTGCCTCAAGCCTGAAAAATCCCCCAGCAATTACCGTCAATGTATGTTCAGGCAGAGCCATGTGACATCCTGGAGCAGTGCGGAAGATTTAAAGTACAATCTAGACCTAAATGTACGCACGTCTGAGCATAAACAGAATGAGGTCCGGCCCAAGACCTTGACGAGGTACATCCTCCAAATTTAGCCACACATTTTGTGCACAAACTGATATAGCCTCAATCCTGCAAAATCCTATGGGAAGGCCATAGCAGTTAACCTTTCCAAGCCGCATACGTATAGCGCACCAGGGTGAATACAAAAAAAATGTAATCCAAAATAATCGATTAATACGAAAAATTTAGAAAATGATTGACCGTCAAACTGTTTCCATCTTAAAGGGTACTTCAATAGCAGTAGCGTATCCAGCTTTTGATGGGTGGGGGGGGGGGGGGGGGCAAATCCGAACCGAAATGTAGACATGTTTGGGTGTTTTGTTCTCCGGCACTTGGCCGCCGTAAAATTTAAAAAAAAAACGGGGGGAGGGCGGCTAGTACCCATCTTCTAATTCCAAATGGGGGCGCTCTTCAAAAGTGATAATTATTAGGCATACTGGAAAATATATGCCGAGTTTCACTGCGCATTGTAATGTTTTCTTTGTTGGCTGGTTTTCTTGTTTGGGCTTGATGTCAGAACTTTCTGACCATTTATGGAAATATTTACTGAAGTACTTACTGAAGCAATATTTAAAAAAAAAATCCGCCGGGGATACCTACGCTAAGGTTCAATTGATACAGAAATATATTTTTTTAGTTATTGAAGACTGAGCACCATTATTTGCAAAACAAATGCAAATAAACCTGTTTGTTTCCAAGTTTGAAGTGGCGAGTTAAGCAGTCGGAAGAAGGCGCTGTCACTGTGGACATTGCGTAAAAAGGGTATGTCAGAGAATGTTGTTGCATAAAATGGTACTTAGAATGTTGGCCGTGAATGATTGATCATTCCAGAGATTGTATTTATCGCCTCAAAGCCAAACGTCTACTTTTTTCGAAGTTTACCTGATTCGGTGTCAAAAAAGGTGCGCAGTCGCAGTGGATTATGTGTTGAGTGTGAGGAAAGAAACAAGTTGAATGGGTTTCAGCATAACATTGAGTATCATGTTCCGTGATTTAATAAATCAATAATATATGGTCAACATAAGGTACCATTTTAAAGGGAAAATACAACAATTGCAAACATCAAAAAATAAAACTACCAAATCATTTTGAAATACCTTGCTGGACTGTTAGTGAATGAAAGTGTAAAGCATCCTGTAAAATCATGGCACCTGGTATACTGTCATTTTCAAGAAAAGTTGTATTTTTGTATCAATTTCCAACGCTGATCGGCCGACCAGCGTTGGAAAGAACTGGCTTTTTTTCAAATACTGGCCCCAGTTGACATCGCACTTGTTTGCAATCGATTACACACCTATGAACGGGTACAAGCCAGCTAGACTGGTTCCCTGACCTTACAATTCCCCAATGTATGTAAACTGCTCTGTTTCTTCTTAAATGGAGTCAGGGAACCAGACTACAGGAAAATGATTGTTTGTCTTGGTTTTTATAGCATTTTCGAACCCAAAACCTCAAAAAAGTCAGTGTAACTATATTTGCTATATATTTCCAACCCCCCAATTCCATCAATTTCTGAAAATTACAGCAAAAGCAAATGATGTATATTCCCTTTAAGCATCATCTCCTCCAACATTCCCTGTCCACAGCTGCGACAGCACATTCTGCTGACAGCAAACTCACCACATATATTTCAGTAAACTTGGAAAAAGAGCTTTTTTGGACTTCGTTTCGCAATCAATGGTGCTCAGTCATCTGTGAACGAAGATGTGCAATGAAGGTATTAATTGAAAGCTAATGAACTAACCTTTAAGACAAAACCACTTTGGCATTCTACAATTTCTAACCGTTATAAGCTTATATTAAACACTTATGTTTGGATTAGCGGTTTTGTTATTACACCCTGTACAATGGCCACTAATATTCTTACCCCCCCCCCCCGAAGTTGGATGTAGTTTTATACAATGTATGGATGCCACATTCGTTTTTACTAACTTGAAACGTATTGAACCACTAAATATTACAAAATCCCAACACGATTTGATTTCGCCACAGTGATAAGTTCCGATGGCGAATTGATTAACGTGGATTCAGTTCTCAACTTGAATCCTGTGAGTCTTGGTAATGTGGAGATGTGTCAGTCGGTCAAGCAGTGGAACCCAGACGCCCCGTACAAGACGCAGTACTGTAACCTCGCTTATACATTTGCTGTAAGTATATAATTATGGCTTTTTTGTATTTGTTTTGAAATAATTATTGTATATTTTCTTAACAGTCACAGATCAGATTCGACCAAACTCCAGAATGCTACGCCGCTGATTTTGACCAAGAAAGGTGTCAGTTTTAAAAGACAAGTTGTTATTTGGAAGCAATGGACTATCTGGACAAATCTGACCTGTTCTTCAGGTCACATGATAGCCTATACAATATAAAATATAATGGTCTTAGTGTTAGGTTGTGGTGAAAACCTGGCTTTGCATCTATATTCGTTTTTTTATAAAGTTTCAGCATCATTTGGGAGCAGATGTTGATTTCCTAACGTCACCATGTGGTGAAAGATTATAAACTTTGACCTCGGATTATGATAACATCTGATATACCCGGATATCAGGCCATTGACGAATTTTGAGTTCGAGTACCCCAAGTCAAGATGCCCATACAAGACCTATTTCAGACGTCGTGCTTATGCCGTGTCGAATAGAATTGAAATAAGCGCGACGATAACACGGCATAAGCGCGGCAGTAGAACGTTGAACTTCATTACAAAGTCGAATTCAAATACATCCAACATGGCGGACCAACGACAAACAAATATGATTTGTGCTCTTAATCAATGCAAGCTGCATGGAGAAAACGATCTTTGCTTTAGCAGGTACTACTTTAATAATCAAGTACTTATTCCTTGATGAAAGTTACACTGGTGTGCTTTATTGTAGTCCTTTTGTTGTCAAGGCCCGATGAGAACGTTACGCTAATTCCTCTTCTGCCTATGGATGCACCGCTGTATTAAAATTCCCATAGATACCAATGCTAAATGCCCATACTTCAAATTATTATTGTTTTCAAAAAATGCTCACCCCAAAAAAGACGACCCCTATTTTTCCCAAAGCGGAACAGTATATCTTAAAAACGATCCCCATACATCATCATATGGCAAAATAGCGTCGCTTTCGAGCCAAATTGCATCAAACATGCTCAGAATTGAAAGCCTTAAGTCCGGGCCAGAGGTTCATTGCCCCTTCAATTCCCCAATTTCATGGCTCTCAGAACTCTCTTATATGGAATATTTTGCGGGCATAACCTTAATTCATGAGCTCGGCGGATGAGTTTAGGCCTATTTACAGGTGTGCAGCCCTTTGATTCTTGAAAATGTTCCACGTATTCACCGTATTTAGTGATGCGTTTATAAGTTATTTCTTTAATCGCGCACACGTTGCAAGCATGCATATTCCTACTTACGAACGATGTTCACAGCAGTAGTACGGCGCGCGGTTTCAAACGTCGTGCCAGTGCCGTGTCGAATACGATTTCAATTCGAATTTGGCCGCCCAAATTCGAATTGAAATTATATTCTACACGGCATTTCCACGACGTTTGAAACCGCGCCGTTCTACTGCCGTACTAAGTGGATGAGCACGGAAGACCGTTTGACGCAGGCTGGGCCTGTTTCAAACGTCGTGCCTGTGCCGTGTCGAATAAACAAAATTCAAGTTTATTTCTATTCGACACGGCATAAGCACGACGTCTGAAACAGGCCTAGCCTGCGTCAAACGTCGTGCTTCTGCCGTGTCGAACTCAAATACTGACAAAACTTTCTATTAAATACGGCGGTAGCACGACGTTTGACACCAACGTATTGATTAAGTTCGACTCTGCCGTGTAGCACGACATGCTCTGTCTTGCTACACGGCAGTAACACGTAAGGGCTATGAAGTAAAAGGTTCTTCCTGCACATGGAGTGGTTTTTGTTTTGTTTTATGATGGTTGTCTTTTATTCCTCAGCCCGACGTTTACCTTAGCCCTGTCATTGGTCTATGCTTTCCCGCTAACTGCACAGTAGATGATCTCCAACATCTATTTCAACCTGTTCAAGGTATGTATATGTTTATTTTATCGTCCCTGTGTATATACCCGAGTACCTCTTTTGATATCATTTAAATTATTGAAAACTGTTGCTGTGACATTTTGATATTTTATTTAAAGGGCCCCTGCAATGTATTTTTAAGGCAATGCTGAAAATGCACCATTGTGTTATGTTCCATTTAATAGTATTTTCAAATGTCGTTTTTCCATTTTCAAGGGTATTTCAGTGTCTTTTGTGTTTTTTGTATGCTGATGTAGATTTCTATACTAATGAACAAAGTGTGATGCCATTGCAAGCAGAGATTTACTAGTGAAGCTGAGAAATGCCCCTTCGCAGTCAGTGTTCAGTGGTATCAACGCATGGTGTAACAAATGTAATTGCAAACACAGTAGCGTTTCGTGACGCGCCGTCCACTTTGTCATCAACTCCGTAATTAACACCCTCCGCCATGTTTGTTTACAACTTTTTGACACCGTTTTCGGTTCAGAGTTTTTGTGCACATGTGAACACTGTTTCTGATCATCATTTTGACGTCACAAACATGTTTCTGGTCACGGTCGCGAAAACACGTCCCAGCTAGTTACTGTACCTACATTTAAATGTGCATTAATTTGAGATATACAGTAGGTCAACCTAAACAAAGAAAAGAAAAAAAAAAGAAACATACAAACATACATTCTCTCTTCTTTTGTATTTGCTGGTTATAGTTATTGGACTATACATAGATGTATCCTGCTTGGGGCCGTACCCGTGGGAACCGTGGGCAATAGTCACAGTGTAAGTATTGATATCTGTTTTTACAAATTACTCTGTACGCGAAGTAATTCCTTAGATTCGACATCGGGCCTGGAAGGGGTATTCGGGTATTCTCAGGAC